>NC_089812.1:3501772-3870522 GCF_029633855.1 Hoplias malabaricus | reverse complement strand
AATTTACAGTTATACATTTTATGCAGCACAACATGTCCCTATATCTCAGCTTTGGAATGTGGTAGGGCAAAAATGACCACACCACTCTCTTCGCCAGGACCACCCAGACACACGGTGTGGGTTTAAAGAAGATCTGAGGAGGTCACATTTTTCACCCAAAAAAAACTAAGGGGTACCCCTTTGTGTTTTTTAGACTAAATTTTTGACCTTCTCAGATTTTTTCCAAACTCGCGATGTTGATTAAGCAGGTCCTGACTTACACAGAGGTGTGATTATTTTCAGCTTATCTCATCCCAAAGCTGAGATATGAGGACTAATGTAACTAGGATTTTCTCTCAATAGGTTTATTGGTATTGAGTATATTGGAATTAAATTTATGAGCTTGTTGTACGTCCAATAAAGAAAAATACAGATGCAATGTAGGATATATTGGACTGACTAGGCTTTTCTGATCATACCCTTCTACTCATGTGTTTACCTAGCTTCACTGGAAGTAGGAATCCCATCATGAAATTTACAGTTATACATTTAATGCAGCACAACATGTCCCTATATCTCAGCTTTGGGATGTGGTAGGGCAAAAATGACCACACCACTCTCTTCGCCAGGACCACCCAGACACACGGTGTGGGTTTGAAGAAGATCTGAGGAGGTCACATTTCTCACCCAAAAAAACACTAAGGGGTACCCCTTTGTGTTTTTTAGACTAAATTTTTGACCGTCTCAGATTTCTTCCAAACTCACGATGTTGATTAAGCAGGTCCATACTTACACAGAGGTGTGATTATTTTCAGCTTATCTCATCCCAAAGCTGATATATGAGGACTAACGTAACTGTGATTTTCTCTCAATAGGTTTATTGGTATTGAGTATATTGGAATTAAATTTTTGAGCTTGTTGTACTTCCAATAAAGAAAAATACAGATGCAATGTAGGATATATTGGACTGACTAGGCTTTTCTGATGACACCCTTCTAATCATGTGTTTACCTAGCTTCACTGGAAGTAGGAATCCCATCATGAAATTTACAGTTATACATTTTATGCAGCACAACATGTCCCTATATCTCAGCTTTGTGATGTGGTAGGGCAAAAATGACCACACCACTCTCTTCGCCAGGACCACCCAGACACACGGTGTGGGTTTTGAAGAAGATCTGAGGAGGTCACATTTTTCACCCAAAAAAAAACTAAGGGGTACCCCTTTGTGTTTTTTTAGACTAAATTGTTGACCGTCTCAGATTTCTTCCAAACTCGCGATGTTGATTAAGCAGGTCCTGACTTACACAGGGGTGAGATTATTTTCAGCTTATCTCATCCCAAAGCAGAGATATGAGGACTAACGTAACTAGGATTTTCTCTCAATAGGTTTATTGGTATTGAGTATATTGGAATTAAATTTATGAGCTTGTTGTACGTCCAATAAAGAAAAATACAGATGCAATGTAGGATATATTGGACTGACTAGGCTTTTCTGATGACACCCTTCTAATCATGTGTTTACCTAGCTTCACTGGAAGTAGGAATCCCATCATGAAATTTACAGTTATACATTTTATGCAGCACAACATGTCTCTATATCTCAGCTTTGGGATGTAGTAGGGCAAAAATGACCACACCACTCTCTTTGCCAGGACCTCCCTGACACACGGTGTGGGTTTTGAAGAAGATCTGATGAGGTCACATTTTTCACCCAAAAAAAACTAAGGGGTACCCCTTTGTGTTTTTTTAGACTAAATTTTTGACCGTCTCAGATTTCTTCCAAACTCGCGATGTTGATTAAGCAGGTCCTGACTTACACAGAGGTGTGATTATTTTCAGCTTATCTCATCCCAAAGCAGAGATATGAGGACTAACGTAACTGGGATTTTCTCTCAATAGGTTTATTGGTATTGAGTATATTGGAATTAAATTTATGAGCTTGTTGTACGTCCAATAAAGAAAAATACAGATGCAATGTAGGATATATTGGACTGACTAGGCTTTTCTGATGGCACCCTTCTAATCATGTGTTTACCTAGCTTCATTGGAAGTAGGAATCCCATCATGAAATTTACAGTTATACATTTTATGCAGCACAACATGTCCCTATATCTCAGCTTTGGGATATGGTAGGGAAAAATTGACCACACCACTCTCTTCGCCAGGACCACCCAGACACACGGTGTGGGTTTGAAGAAGATCTGAGGAGGTCACATTTCTCACCCAAAAAAACACTAAGGGGTACCCCTTTATGTTTTTTAGACTAAATTTTTGACCGTCTCAGATTTCTTCCAAACTCACGATGTTGATTAAGCAGGTCCATACTTACACAGGGGTGTGATTATTTTCAGCTTATCTCATCCCAAAGCTGAGATATGAGGACTAACGTAACTAGGATTTTCTCTCAATAGGTTTATTGGTATTGAGTATATTGGAATTAAATTTATGAGCTTGTTGTACGTCCAATAAAGAAAAATACAGATGCAATGTAGGATATATTGGACTGACTAGGCTTTTCTGATGACACCCTTCTAATCATGTGTTTACCTAGCTTCACTGGAAGTAGGAATCCCATCATGAAATTTACAGTTATACATTTAATGCAGCACAACATGTCCCTATATCTCAGCTTTGGGATGTGGTAGGGCAAAAATGACCACACCACTCTCTTCGCCAGGACCACCCAGACACACGGTGTGGGTTTGAAGAAGATCTGAGGAGGTCACATTTCTCACCCAAAAAAACACTAAGGGGTACCCCTTTGTGTTTTTTAGACTAAATTTTTGACCGTCTCAGATTTCTTCCAAACTCACGATGTTGATTAAGCAGGTCCATACTTACACAGAGGTGTGATTATTTTCAGCTTATCTCATCCCAAAGCTGATATATGAGGACTAACGTAACTGTGATTTTCTCTCAATAGGTTTATTGGTATTGAGTATATTGGAATTAAATTTTTGAGCTTGTTGTACTTCCAATAAAGAAAAATACAGATGCAATGTAGGATATATTGGACTGACTAGGCTTTTCTGATCATACCCTTCTACTCATGTGTTTACCTAGCTTCACTGAAAGTAGGAATCCCATCATGAAATTTACAGTTATACATTTTATGCAGCACAACATGTCCCTATATCTCAGCTTTGGGATGTGGTAGGGCAAAAATGACCACACCACTCTCTTCGCCAGGACCACCCAGACACACGGTGTGGGTTTGAAGAAGATCTGAGGAGGTCACATTTCTCACCCAAAAAAACACTAAGGGGTACCCCTTTGTGTTTTTTAGACTAAATTTTTGACCGTCTCAGATTTCTTCCAAACTCACGATGTTGATTAAGCAGGTCCATACTTACACAGAGGTGTGATTATTTTCAGCTTATCTCATCCCAAAGCTGATATATGAGGACTAACGTAACTGGGATTTTCTCTCAATAGGTTTATTGGTATTGAGTATATTGGAATTAAATTTTTGAGCTTGTTGTACTTCCAATAAAGAAAAATACAGATGCAATGTAGGATATATTGGACTGACTAGGCTTTTCTGATGACACCCTTCTAATCATGTGTTTACCTAGCTTCACTGGAAGTAGGAATCCCATCATGAAATTTACAGTTATACATTTTATGCAGCACAACATGTCCCTATATCTCAGCTTTGGGATGTAGTAGGGCAAAAATGACCACACCACTCTCTTTGCCAGGACCTCCCTGACACACGGTGTGGGTTTTGAAGAAGATCTGATGAGGTCACATTTTTCACCCAAAAAAAACTAAGGGGTACCCCTTTGTGTTTTTTTAGACTAAATTTTTGACCGTCTCAGATTTCTTCCAAACTCGCGATGTTGATTAAGCAGGTCCTGACTTACACAGAGGTGTGATTATTTTCAGCTTATCTCATCCCAAAGCAGAGATATGAGGACTAACGTAACTGGGATTTTCTCTCAATAGGTTTATTGGTATTGAGTATATTGGAATTAAATTTATGAGCTTGTTGTACGTCCAATAAAGAAAAATACAGATTCAATGTAGGATATATTGGACTGACTAGGCTTTTCTGATGACACCCTTCTAATCATGTGTTTACCTAGCTTCACTGGAAGTAGGAATCCCATCATGAAATTTACAGTTATACATTTTATGCAGCACAACATGTCCCTATATCTCAGCTTTGGGATATGGTAGGGAAAAATTGACCACACCACTCTCTTCGCCAGGACCACCCAGACACACGGTGTGGGTTTGAAGAAGATCTGAGGAGGTCACATTTCTCACCCAAAAAAACACTAAGGGGTACCCCTTTATGTTTTTTAGACTAAATTTTTGACCGTCTCAGATTTCTTCCAAACTCGCGATGTTGATTAAGCAGGTCCTGACTTACACAGAGGTGTGATTATTTTCAGCTTATCTCATCCCAAAGCAGAGATATGAGGACTAACGTAACTGGGATTTTCTCTCAATAGGTTTATTGGTATTGAGTATATTGGAATTAAATTTATGAGCTTGTTGTACGTCCAATAAAGAAAAATACAGATGCAATGTAGGATATATTGGACTGACTAGGCTTTTCTGATCACCCCCTTCTAATCATGTGTTTACCTAGCTTCACTGGAAGTAGGAATCCCATCATGAAATTTACAGTTATACATTTTATGCAGCACAACATGTCCCTATATCTCAGCTTTGGGATGTAGTAGGGCAAAAATGACCACACCACTCTCTTCGCCAGGACCTCCCTGACACACGGTGTTGGTTTTGAAGAAGATCTGAGGAGGTCACATTTCTCACCCAAAAAAAACTAAGGGGTACCCCTTTGTGTTTTTTAGACTAAATTTTTGACCGTCTCAGATTTCTTCCAAACTCGCGATGTTGATTAAGCAGGTCCTGACTTACACAGAGGTGTGATTATTTTCAGCTTATCTCATCCCAAAGCAGAGATATGAGGACTAACGTAACTGGGATTTTCTCTCAATAGGTTTATTGGTATTGAGTATATTGGAATTAAATTTATGAGCTTGTTGTACGTCCAATAAAGAAAAATTCAGATGCAATGTAGGATATATTGGACTGACTAGGCTTTTCTGATGACACCCTTCTAATCATGTGTTTACCTAGCTTCACTGGAAGTAGGAATCCCATCATGAAATTTACAGTTATACATTTTATGCAGCACAACATGTTCCTATATCTCAGCTTTGGGATGTAGTAGGGCAAAAATGACCACACCACTCTCTTCGCCAGGACCACCCAGACACACGGTGTGGGTTTGAAGAAGATCTGAGGAGGTCACATTTCTCACCCAAAAAAACACTAAGGGGTACCCCTTTGTGTTTTTTAGACTAAATTTTTGACCGTCTCAGATTTCTTCCAAACTCACGATGTTGATTAAGCAGGTCCATACTTACACAGAGGTGTGATTATTTTCAGCTTATCTCATCCCAAAGCTGATATATGAGGACTAACGTAACTGTGATTTTCTCTCAATAGGTTTATTGGTATTGAGTATATTGGAATTAAATTTTTGAGCTTGTTGTACTTCCAATAAAGAAAAATACAGATGCAATGTAGGATATATTGGACTGACTAGGCTTTTCTGATGACACCCTTCTAATCATGTGTTTACCTAGCTTCACTGGAAGTAGGAATCCCATCATGAAATTTACAGTTATACATTTTATGCAGCACAACATGTCCCTATATCTCAGCTTTGTGATGTGGTAGGGCAAAAATGACCACACCACTCTCTTCGCCAGGACCACCCAGACACACGGTGTGGGTTTTGAAGAAGATCTGAGGAGGTCACATTTTTCACCCAAAAAAAAACTAAGGGGTACCCCTTTGTGTTTTTTTAGACTAAATTGTTGACCGTCTCAGATTTCTTCCAAACTCGCGATGTTGATTAAGCAGGTCCTGACTTACACAGGGGTGAGATTATTTTCAGCTTATCTCATCCCAAAGCAGAGATATGAGGACTAACGTAACTAGGATTTTCTCTCAATAGGTTTATTGGTATTGAGTATATTGGAATTAAATTTATGAGCTTGTTGTACGTCCAATAAAGAAAAATACAGATGCAATGTAGGATATATTGGACTGACTAGGCTTTTCTGATGACACCCTTCTAATCATGTGTTTACCTAGCTTCACTGGAAGTAGGAATCCCATCATGAAATTTACAGTTATACATTTTATGCAGCACAACATGTCTCTATATCTCAGCTTTGGGATGTAGTAGGGCAAAAATGACCACACCACTCTCTTTGCCAGGACCTCCCTGACACACGGTGTGGGTTTTGAAGAAGATCTGATGAGGTCACATTTTTCACCCAAAAAAAACTAAGGGGTACCCCTTTGTGTTTTTTTAGACTAAATTTTTGACCGTCTCAGATTTCTTCCAAACTCGCGATGTTGATTAAGCAGGTCCTGACTTACACAGAGGTGTGATTATTTTCAGCTTATCTCATCCCAAAGCAGAGATATGAGGACTAACGTAACTGGGATTTTCTCTCAATAGGTTTATTGGTATTGAGTATATTGGAATTAAATTTATGAGCTTGTTGTACGTCCAATAAAGAAAAATACAGATGCAATGTAGGATATATTGGACTGACTAGGCTTTTCTGATGGCACCCTTCTAATCATGTGTTTACCTAGCTTCATTGGAAGTAGGAATCCCATCATGAAATTTACAGTTATACATTTTATGCAGCACAACATGTCCCTATATCTCAGCTTTGGGATATGGTAGGGAAAAATTGACCACACCACTCTCTTCGCCAGGACCACCCAGACACACGGTGTGGGTTTGAAGAAGATCTGAGGAGGTCACATTTCTCACCCAAAAAAACACTAAGGGGTACCCCTTTATGTTTTTTAGACTAAATTTTTGACCGTCTCAGATTTCTTCCAAACTCACGATGTTGATTAAGCAGGTCCATACTTACACAGGGGTGTGATTATTTTCAGCTTATCTCATCCCAAAGCTGAGATATGAGGACTAACGTAACTAGGATTTTCTCTCAATAGGTTTATTGGTATTGAGTATATTGGAATTAAATTTATGAGCTTGTTGTACGTCCAATAAAGAAAAATACAGATGCAATGTAGGATATATTGGACTGACTAGGCTTTTCTGATGACACCCTTCTAATCATGTGTTTACCTAGCTTCACTGGAAGTAGGAATCCCATCATGAAATTTACAGTTATACATTTAATGCAGCACAACATGTCCCTATATCTCAGCTTTGGGATGTGGTAGGGCAAAAATGACCACACCACTCTCTTCGCCAGGACCACCCAGACACACGGTGTGGGTTTGAAGAAGATCTGAGGAGGTCACATTTCTCACCCAAAAAAACACTAAGGGGTACCCCTTTGTGTTTTTTAGACTAAATTTTTGACCGTCTCAGATTTCTTCCAAACTCACGATGTTGATTAAGCAGGTCCATACTTACACAGAGGTGTGATTATTTTCAGCTTATCTCATCCCAAAGCTGATATATGAGGACTAACGTAACTGTGATTTTCTCTCAATAGGTTTATTGGTATTGAGTATATTGGAATTAAATTTTTGAGCTTGTTGTACTTCCAATAAAGAAAAATACAGATGCAATGTAGGATATATTGGACTGACTAGGCTTTTCTGATCATACCCTTCTACTCATGTGTTTACCTAGCTTCACTGAAAGTAGGAATCCCATCATGAAATTTACAGTTATACATTTTATGCAGCACAACATGTCCCTATATCTCAGCTTTGGGATGTGGTAGGGCAAAAATGACCACACCACTCTCTTCGCCAGGACCACCCAGACACACGGTGTGGGTTTGAAGAAGATCTGAGGAGGTCACATTTCTCACCCAAAAAAACACTAAGGGGTACCCCTTTGTGTTTTTTAGACTAAATTTTTGACCGTCTCAGATTTCTTCCAAACTCACGATGTTGATTAAGCAGGTCCATACTTACACAGAGGTGTGATTATTTTCAGCTTATCTCATCCCAAAGCTGATATATGAGGACTAACGTAACTGGGATTTTCTCTCAATAGGTTTATTGGTATTGAGTATATTGGAATTAAATTTTTGAGCTTGTTGTACTTCCAATAAAGAAAAATACAGATGCAATGTAGGATATATTGGACTGACTAGGCTTTTCTGATGACACCCTTCTAATCATGTGTTTACCTAGCTTCACTGGAAGTAGGAATCCCATCATGAAATTTACAGTTATACATTTTATGCAGCACAACATGTCCCTATATCTCAGCTTTGGGATGTAGTAGGGCAAAAATGACCACACCACTCTCTTTGCCAGGACCTCCCTGACACACGGTGTGGGTTTTGAAGAAGATCTGATGAGGTCACATTTTTCACCCAAAAAAAACTAAGGGGTACCCCTTTGTGTTTTTTTAGACTAAATTTTTGACCGTCTCAGATTTCTTCCAAACTCGCGATGTTGATTAAGCAGGTCCTGACTTACACAGAGGTGTGATTATTTTCAGCTTATCTCATCCCAAAGCAGAGATATGAGGACTAACGTAACTGGGATTTTCTCTCAATAGGTTTATTGGTATTGAGTATATTGGAATTAAATTTATGAGCTTGTTGTACGTCCAATAAAGAAAAATACAGATTCAATGTAGGATATATTGGACTGACTAGGCTTTTCTGATGACACCCTTCTAATCATGTGTTTACCTAGCTTCACTGGAAGTAGGAATCCCATCATGAAATTTACAGTTATACATTTTATGCAGCACAACATGTCCCTATATCTCAGCTTTGGGATATGGTAGGGAAAAATTGACCACACCACTCTCTTCGCCAGGACCACCCAGACACACGGTGTGGGTTTGAAGAAGATCTGAGGAGGTCACATTTCTCACCCAAAAAAACACTAAGGGGTACCCCTTTATGTTTTTTAGACTAAATTTTTGACCGTCTCAGATTTCTTCCAAACTCGCGATGTTGATTAAGCAGGTCCTGACTTACACAGAGGTGTGATTATTTTCAGCTTATCTCATCCCAAAGCAGAGATATGAGGACTAACGTAACTGGGATTTTCTCTCAATAGGTTTATTGGTATTGAGTATATTGGAATTAAATTTATGAGCTTGTTGTACGTCCAATAAAGAAAAATACAGATGCAATGTAGGATATATTGGACTGACTAGGCTTTTCTGATCACCCCCTTCTAATCATGTGTTTACCTAGCTTCACTGGAAGTAGGAATCCCATCATGAAATTTACAGTTATACATTTTATGCAGCACAACATGTCCCTATATCTCAGCTTTGGGATGTAGTAGGGCAAAAATGACCACACCACTCTCTTCGCCAGGACCTCCCTGACACACGGTGTTGGTTTTGAAGAAGATCTGAGGAGGTCACATTTCTCACCCAAAAAAAACTAAGGGGTACCCCTTTGTGTTTTTTAGACTAAATTTTTGACCGTCTCAGATTTCTTCCAAACTCGCGATGTTGATTAAGCAGGTCCTGACTTACACAGAGGTGTGATTATTTTCAGCTTATCTCATCCCAAAGCAGAGATATGAGGACTAACGTAACTGGGATTTTCTCTCAATAGGTTTATTGGTATTGAGTATATTGGAATTAAATTTATGAGCTTGTTGTACGTCCAATAAAGAAAAATTCAGATGCAATGTAGGATATATTGGACTGACTAGGCTTTTCTGATGACACCCTTCTAATCATGTGTTTACCTAGCTTCACTGGAAGTAGGAATCCCATCATGAAATTTACAGTTATACATTTTATGCAGCACAACATGTTCCTATATCTCAGCTTTGGGATGTAGTAGGGCAAAAATGACCACACCACTCTCTTTGCCAGGACCTCCCTGACACACGGTGTAGATTTTGAAGAAGATCTGAGGAGGTCACATTTTTCACCCAAAAAAAACTAAGGGGTACCCCTTTGTGTTTTTTTAGACTAAATTTTTGACCGTCTCAGATTTCTTCCAAACTCGCGATGTTGATTAAGCAGGTCCTGACTTACACAGAGGTGTGATTATTTTCAGCTTATCTCATCCCAAAGCAGAGATATGAGGACTAACGTAACTGGGATTTTCTCTCAATAGGTTTATTGGTATTGAGTATATTGGAATTAAATTTATGAGCTTGTTGTACGTCCAATAAAGAAAAATACAGATGCAATGTAGGATATATTGGACTGACTAGGCTTTTCTGATGGCACCCTTCTAATCATGTGTTTACCTAGCTTCATTGGAAGTAGGAATCCCATCATGAAATTTACAGTTATACATTTTATGCAGCACAACATGTCCCTATATCTCAGCTTTGGGATATGGTAGGGAAAAATTGACCACACCACTCTCTTCGCCAGGACCACCCAGACACACGGTGTGGGTTTGAAGAAGATCTGAGGAGGTCACATTTCTCACCCAAAAAAACACTAAGGGGTACCCCTTTATGTTTTTTAGACTAAATTTTTGACCGTCTCAGATTTCTTCCAAACTCACGATGTTGATTAAGCAGGTCCATACTTACACAGGGGTGTGATTATTTTCAGCTTATCTCATCCCAAAGCTGAGATATGAGGACTAACGTAACTAGGATTTTCTCTCAATAGGTTTATTGGTATTGAGTATATTGGAATTAAATTTATGAGCTTGTTGTACGTCCAATAAAGAAAAATACAGATGCAATGTAGGATATATTGGACTGACTAGGCTTTTCTGATGACACCCTTCTAATCATGTGTTTACCTAGCTTCACTGGAAGTAGGAATCCCATCATGAAATTTACAGTTATACATTTAATGCAGCACAACATGTCCCTATATCTCAGCTTTGGGATGTGGTAGGGCAAAAATGACCACACCACTCTCTTCGCCAGGACCACCCAGACACACGGTGTGGGTTTGAAGAAGATCTGAGGAGGTCACATTTCTCACCCAAAAAAACACTAAGGGGTACCCCTTTGTGTTTTTTAGACTAAATTTTTGACCGTCTCAGATTTCTTCCAAACTCACGATGTTGATTAAGCAGGTCCATACTTACACAGAGGTGTGATTATTTTCAGCTTATCTCATCCCAAAGCTGATATATGAGGACTAACGTAACTGTGATTTTCTCTCAATAGGTTTATTGGTATTGAGTATATTGGAATTAAATTTTTGAGCTTGTTGTACTTCCAATAAAGAAAAATACAGATGCAATGTAGGATATATTGGACTGACTAGGCTTTTCTGATCATACCCTTCTACTCATGTGTTTACCTAGCTTCACTGAAAGTAGGAATCCCATCATGAAATTTACAGTTATACATTTTATGCAGCACAACATGTCCCTATATCTCAGCTTTGGGATGTGGTAGGGCAAAAATGACCACACCACTCTCTTCGCCAGGACCACCCAGACACACGGTGTGGGTTTGAAGAAGATCTGAGGAGGTCACATTTCTCACCCAAAAAAACACTAAGGGGTACCCCTTTGTGTTTTTTAGACTAAATTTTTGACCGTCTCAGATTTCTTCCAAACTCACGATGTTGATTAAGCAGGTCCATACTTACACAGAGGTGTGATTATTTTCAGCTTATCTCATCCCAAAGCTGATATATGAGGACTAACGTAACTGGGATTTTCTCTCAATAGGTTTATTGGTATTGAGTATATTGGAATTAAATTTTTGAGCTTGTTGTACTTCCAATAAAGAAAAATACAGATGCAATGTAGGATATATTGGACTGACTAGGCTTTTCTGATGACACCCTTCTAATCATGTGTTTACCTAGCTTCACTGGAAGTAGGAATCCCATCATGAAATTTACAGTTATACATTTTATGCAGCACAACATGTCCCTATATCTCAGCTTTGGGATGTAGTAGGGCAAAAATGACCACACCACTCTCTTTGCCAGGACCTCCCTGACACACGGTGTGGGTTTTGAAGAAGATCTGATGAGGTCACATTTTTCACCCAAAAAAAACTAAGGGGTACCCCTTTGTGTTTTTTTAGACTAAATTTTTGACCGTCTCAGATTTCTTCCAAACTCGCGATGTTGATTAAGCAGGTCCTGACTTACACAGAGGTGTGATTATTTTCAGCTTATCTCATCCCAAAGCAGAGATATGAGGACTAACGTAACTGGGATTTTCTCTCAATAGGTTTATTGGTATTGAGTATATTGGAATTAAATTTATGAGCTTGTTGTACGTCCAATAAAGAAAAATACAGATTCAATGTAGGATATATTGGACTGACTAGGCTTTTCTGATGACACCCTTCTAATCATGTGTTTACCTAGCTTCACTGGAAGTAGGAATCCCATCATGAAATTTACAGTTATACATTTTATGCAGCACAACATGTCCCTATATCTCAGCTTTGGGATATGGTAGGGAAAAATTGACCACACCACTCTCTTCGCCAGGACCACCCAGACACACGGTGTGGGTTTGAAGAAGATCTGAGGAGGTCACATTTCTCACCCAAAAAAACACTAAGGGGTACCCCTTTATGTTTTTTAGACTAAATTTTTGACCGTCTCAGATTTCTTCCAAACTCGCGATGTTGATTAAGCAGGTCCTGACTTACACAGAGGTGTGATTATTTTCAGCTTATCTCATCCCAAAGCAGAGATATGAGGACTAACGTAACTGGGATTTTCTCTCAATAGGTTTATTGGTATTGAGTATATTGGAATTAAATTTATGAGCTTGTTGTACGTCCAATAAAGAAAAATACAGATGCAATGTAGGATATATTGGACTGACTAGGCTTTTCTGATCACCCCCTTCTAATCATGTGTTTACCTAGCTTCACTGGAAGTAGGAATCCCATCATGAAATTTACAGTTATACATTTTATGCAGCACAACATGTCCCTATATCTCAGCTTTGGGATGTAGTAGGGCAAAAATGACCACACCACTCTCTTCGCCAGGACCTCCCTGACACACGGTGTTGGTTTTGAAGAAGATCTGAGGAGGTCACATTTCTCACCCAAAAAAAACTAAGGGGTACCCCTTTGTGTTTTTTAGACTAAATTTTTGACCGTCTCAGATTTCTTCCAAACTCGCGATGTTGATTAAGCAGGTCCTGACTTACACAGAGGTGTGATTATTTTCAGCTTATCTCATCCCAAAGCAGAGATATGAGGACTAACGTAACTGGGATTTTCTCTCAATAGGTTTATTGGTATTGAGTATATTGGAATTAAATTTATGAGCTTGTTGTACGTCCAATAAAGAAAAATTCAGATGCAATGTAGGATATATTGGACTGACTAGGCTTTTCTGATGACACCCTTCTAATCATGTGTTTACCTAGCTTCACTGGAAGTAGGAATCCCATCATGAAATTTACAGTTATACATTTTATGCAGCACAACATGTTCCTATATCTCAGCTTTGGGATGTAGTAGGGCAAAAATGACCACACCACTCTCTTTGCCAGGACCTCCCTGACACACGGTGTAGATTTTGAAGAAGATCTGAGGAGGTCACATTTTTCACCCAAAAAAAACTAAGGGGTACCCCTTTGTGTTTTTTTAGACTAAATTTTTGACCGTCTCAGATTTCTTCCAAACTCGCAATGTTGATTAAGCAAGTCCTGACTTACACAGGGGTGTGATTATTTTCAGCTTATCTCATCCCAAAGCAGAGATATGAGGACTAACGTAACTGGGATTTTCTCTCAATAGGTTTATTGGTATTGAGTATATTGGAATTAAATTTATGAGCTTGTTGTACGTCCAATAAAGAAAAATTCAGATGCAATGTAGGATATATTGGACTGACTAGGCTTTTCTGATCACACCCTTCTAATCATGTGTTTACCTAGCTTCACTGGAAGTAGGAATCCCATCATGAAATTTACAGTTATACATTTTATGCAGCACAACATGTTCCTATATCTCAGCTTTGGGATGTAGTAGGGCAAAAATGACCACACCACTCTCGTTGCTAGGACCTCCCTGACACACGGTGTGGGTTTTGAAGAAGATCTGAGGAGGTCACATTTTTCACCCAAAAAAAACTAAGGGGTACCCCTTTGTGTTTTTTTAGACTAAATTGTTGACCATCTCAGATTTCTTCCAAACTCACGATGTTGATTAAGCAGGTCCTGACTTACACAGGGGTGTGATTATTTTCAGCTTATCTCATCCCAAAGCTGAGATATGAGGACTAACGTAACTAGGATTTTCTCTCAATAGGTTTATTGGTATTGAGTATATTGGAATTAAATTTATGAGCTTGTTGTACGTCCAATAAAGAAAAATACAGATGCAATGTAGGATATATTGGACTGACTAGGCTTTTCTGATGACACCCTTCTAATCATGTGTTTACCTAGCTTCACTGGAAGTAGGAATCCCATCATGAAATTTACAGTTATACATTTTATGCAGCACAACATGTCCCTATATCTCAGCTTTGGGATGTAGTAGGGCAAAAATGACCACACCACTCTCTTCGCCAGGACCTCCCTGACACACGGTGTGGGTTTTGAAGAAGATCTGAGGAGGTCACATTTCTCACCCAAAAAAAACTAAGGGGTACCCCTTTGTGTTTTTTAGACTAAATTTTTGACCGTCTCAGATTTCTTCCAAACTCGCGATGTTGATTAAGCAGGTCCTGACTTACACAGAGGTGTGATTATTTTCAGCTTATCTCATCCCAAAGCTGAGATATGAGGACTAACGTAACTAGGATTTTCTCTCAATAGGTTTATTGGTATTGAGTATATTGGAATTAAATTTATGAGCTTGTTGTACGTCCAATAAAGAAAAATACAGATGCAATGTAGGATATATTGGACTGACTAGGCTTTTCTGATGACACCCTTCTAATCATGTGTTTACCTAGCTTCACTGGAAGTAGGAATCCCATCATGAAATTTACAGTTATACATTTTATGCAGCACAACATGTCCCTATATCTCAGCTTTGGGATGTAGTAGGGCAAAAATGACCACACCACTCTCGTCGCCAGGACCACCCAGACACACGGTGTGGGTTTGAAGAAGATCTGAGAAGGTCACATTTCTCACCCAAAAAAACACTAAGGGGTACCCCTTTGTGTTTTTTAGACTAAATTTTTGACCGTCTCAGATTTCTTCCAAACTCACGATGTTGATTAAGCAGGTCCTGACTTACACAGGGGTGTGATTATTTTCAGCTTATCTCATCCCAAAGCTGAGATATGAGGACTAACGTAACTAGGATTTTCTCTCAATAGGTTTATTGGTATTGAGTATATTGGAATTAAATTTATGAGCTTGTTGTACGTCCAATAAAGAAAAATACAGATGCAATGTAGGATATATTGGACTGACTAGGCTTTTCTGATGACACCCTTCTAATCATGTGTTTACCTAGCTTCACTGGAAGTAGGAATCCCATCATGAAATTTACAGTTATACATTTTATGCAGCACAACATGTCCCTATATCTCAGCTTTGGGATGTAGTAGGGCAAAAATGACCACACCACTCTCTTTGCCAGGACCTCCCTGACACACGGTGTAGATTTTGAAGAAGATCTGAGGAGGTCACATTTTTCACCCAAAAAAAACTAAGGGGTACCCCTTTGTGTTTTTTAGACTAAATTTTTGACCGTCTCAGATTTCTTCCAAACTCGCGATGTTGATTAAGCAGGTCCTGACTTACACAGAGGTGTGATTATTTTCAGCTTATCTCATCCCAAAGCAGAGATATGAGGACTAACGTAACTGGGATTTTCTCTCAATAGGTTTATTGGTATTGAGTATATTGGAATTAAATTTATGAGCTTGTTGTACGTCCAATAAAGAAAAATTCAGATGCAATGTAGGATATATTGGACTGACTAGGCTTTTCTGATGACACCCTTCTAATCATGTGTTTACCTAGCTTCACTGGAAGTAGGAATCCCATCATGAAATTTACAGTTATACATTTTATGCAGCACAACATGTTCCTATATCTCAGCTTTGGGATGTAGTAGGGCAAAAATGACCACACCACTCTCTTTGCCAGGACCTCCCTGACACACGGTGTAGATTTTGAAGAAGATCTGAGGAGGTCACATTTTTCACCCAAAAAAAACTAAGGGGTACCCCTTTGTGTTTTTTTAGACTAAATTTTTGACCGTCTCAGATTTCTTCCAAACTCGCAATGTTGATTAAGCAAGTCCTGACTTACACAGGGGTGTGATTATTTTCAGCTTATCTCATCCCAAAGCAGAGATATGAGGACTAACGTAACTGGGATTTTCTCTCAATAGGTTTATTGGTATTGAGTATATTGGAATTAAATTTATGAGCTTGTTGTACGTCCAATAAAGAAAAATTCAGATGCAATGTAGGATATATTGGACTGACTAGGCTTTTCTGATCACACCCTTCTAATCATGTGTTTACCTAGCTTCACTGGAAGTAGGAATCCCATCATGAAATTTACAGTTATACATTTTATGCAGCACAACATGTTCCTATATCTCAGCTTTGGGATGTAGTAGGGCAAAAATGACCACACCACTCTCGTTGCTAGGACCTCCCTGACACACGGTGTGGGTTTTGAAGAAGATCTGAGGAGGTCACATTTTTCACCCAAAAAAAACTAAGGGGTACCCCTTTGTGTTTTTTTAGACTAAATTGTTGACCATCTCAGATTTCTTCCAAACTCACGATGTTGATTAAGCAGGTCCTGACTTACACAGGGGTGTGATTATTTTCAGCTTATCTCATCCCAAAGCTGAGATATGAGGACTAACGTAACTAGGATTTTCTCTCAATAGGTTTATTGGTATTGAGTATATTGGAATTAAATTTATGAGCTTGTTGTACGTCCAATAAAGAAAAATACAGATGCAATGTAGGATATATTGGACTGACTAGGCTTTTCTGATGACACCCTTCTAATCATGTGTTTACCTAGCTTCACTGGAAGTAGGAATCCCATCATGAAATTTACAGTTATACATTTTATGCAGCACAACATGTCCCTATATCTCAGCTTTGGGATGTAGTAGGGCAAAAATGACCACACCACTCTCTTCGCCAGGACCTCCCTGACACACGGTGTGGGTTTTGAAGAAGATCTGAGGAGGTCACATTTCTCACCCAAAAAAAACTAAGGGGTACCCCTTTGTGTTTTTTAGACTAAATTTTTGACCGTCTCAGATTTCTTCCAAACTCGCGATGTTGATTAAGCAGGTCCTGACTTACACAGAGGTGTGATTATTTTCAGCTTATCTCATCCCAAAGCTGAGATATGAGGACTAACGTAACTAGGATTTTCTCTCAATAGGTTTATTGGTATTGAGTATATTGGAATTAAATTTATGAGCTTGTTGTACGTCCAATAAAGAAAAATACAGATGCAATGTAGGATATATTGGACTGACTAGGCTTTTCTGATGACACCCTTCTAATCATGTGTTTACCTAGCTTCACTGGAAGTAGGAATCCCATCATGAAATTTACAGTTATACATTTTATGCAGCACAACATGTCCCTATATCTCAGCTTTGGGATGTAGTAGGGCATAAATGACCACACCACTCTCTTTGCCAGGACCTCCCTGACACACGGTGTAGGTTTTGAAGAAGATCTGAGGAGGTCACATTTTTCACCCAAAAAAAACTAAGGGGTACCCCTTTGTGTTTTTTTAGACTAAATTTTTGACCGTCTCAGATTTCTTCCAAACTCGCGATGTTGATTAAGCAGGTCCTGACTTACACAGGGGTGTGATTATTTTCAGCTTATCTCATCCCAAAGCAGAGATATGAGGACTAACGTAACTGGGATTTTCTCTCAATAGGTTTATTGGTATTGAGTATATTGGAATTAAATTTATGAGCTTGTTGTACGTCCAATAAAGAAAAATACAGATGCAATGTAGGATATATTGGACTGACTAGGCTTTTCTGATGAAACCCTTCTAATCATGTGTTTACCTAGCTTCACTGGAAGTAGGAATCCCATCATGAAATTTACAGTTATACATTTTATGCAGCACAACATGTCCCTATATCTCAGCTTTGGGATGTAGTAGGGCAAAAATGACCACACCACTCTCTTCGCCAGGACCTCCCTGACACACGGTGTGGGTTTTGAAGAAGATCTGAGGAGGTCACATTTCTCACCCAAAAAAAACTAAGGGGTACCCCTTTGTGTTTTTTAGACTAAATTTTTGACCGTCTCAGATTTCTTCCAAACTCGTGATGTTGATTAAGCAGGTCCTGACTTACACAGGGGTGTGATTATTTTCAGCTTATCTCATCCCAAAGCTGAGATATGAGGACTAACGTAACTAGGATTTTCTCTCAATAGGTTTATTGGTATTGAGTATATTGGAATTAAATTTATGAGCTTGTTGTACGTCCAATAAAGAAAAATACAGATGCAATGTAGGATATATTGGACTGACTAGGCTTTTCTGATGACACCCTTCTAATCATGTGTTTACCTAGCTTCACTGGAAGTAGGAATCCCATCATGAAATTTACAGTTATACATTTTATGCAGCACAACATGTCCCTATATGTCAGCTTTGGGATGTAGTAGGGCAAAAATGACCACACCACTCTCTTTGCCAGGACCTCCCTGACACACGGTGTGGGTTTTGAAGAAGATCTGATGAGGTCACATTTTTCACCCAAAAAAAACTAAGGGGTACCCCTTTGTGTTTTTTTAGACTAAATTTTTGACCGTCTCAGATTTCTTCCAAACTCGCGATGTTGATTAAGCAGGTCCTGACTTACACAGAGGTGTGATTATTTTCAGCTTATCTCATCCCAAAGCAGAGATATGAGGACTAACGTAACTGGGATTTTCTCTCAATAGGTTTATTGGTATTGAGTATATTGGAATTAAATTTATGAGCTTGTTGTACGTCCAATAAAGAAAAATACAGATGCAATGTAGGATATATTGGACTGACTAGGCTTTTCTGATCACCCCCTTCTAATCATGTGTTTACCTAGCTTCACTGGAAGTAGGAATCCCATCATGAAATTTACAGTTATACATTTTATGCAGCACAACATGTCCCTATATCTCAGCTTTGGGATGTAGTAGGGCAAAAATGACCACACCACTCTCTTCGCCAGGACCTCCCTGACACATGGTGTTGGTTTTGAAGAAGATCTGAGGAGGTCACATTTCTCACCCAAAAAAAACTAAGGGGTACCCCTTTGTGTTTTTTAGACTAAATTTTTGACCGTCTCAGATTTCTTCCAAACTCGCGATGTTGATTAAGCAGGTCCTGACTTACACAGAGGTGTGATTATTTTCAGCTTATCTCATCCCAAAGCAGAGATATGAGGACTAACGTAACTGGGATTTTCTCTCAATAGGTTTATTGGTATTGAGTATATTGGAATTAAATTTATGAGCTTGTTGTACGTCCAATAAAGAAAAATTCAGATGCAATGTAGGATATATTGGACTGACTAGGCTTTTCTGATCACACCCTTCTAATCATGTGTTTACCTAGCTTCACTGGAAGTAGGAATCCCATCATGAAATTTACAGTTATACATTTTATGCAGCACAACATGTTCCTATATCTCAGCTTTGGGTTGTAGTAGGGCAAAAATGACCACACCACTCTCGTCGCAAGGACCACCCAGACACACGGTGTGGGTTTGAAGAAGATCTGAGAAGGTCACATTTCTCACCCAAAAAAACACTAAGGGGTACCCCTTTGTGTTTTTTAGACTAAATTTTTGACCGTCTCAGATTTCTTCCAAACTCACGATGTTGATTAAGCAGGTCCTGACTTACACAGGGGTGTGATTATTTTCAGCTTATCTCATCCCAAAGCTGAGATATGAGGACTAACGTAACTAGGATTTTCTCTCAATAGGTTTATTGGTATTGAGTATATTGGAATTAAATTTATGAGCTTGTTGCACGTCCAATAAAGAAAAATACAGATGCAATGTAGGATATATTGGACTGACTAAGCTTTTCTGATGACACCCTTCTAATCATGTGTTTACCTAGCTGCACTGGAAGTAGGAATCCCATCATGAAATTTACAGTTATACATTTTATGCAGCACAACATGTCCCTATATCTCAGCTTTGGGATGTAGTAGGGCAAAAATGACCACACCACTCTCTTTGCCAGGACCTCCCTGACACACGGTGTAGGTTTTGAAGAAGATCTGAGGAGGTCACATTTTTCACCCAAAAAAAACTAAGGGGTACCCCTTTGTGTTTTTTTAGACTAAATTTTTGACCGTCTCAGATTTCTTCCAAACTCGCGATGTTGATTAAGCAGGTCCTGACTTACACAGGGGTGTGATTATTTTCAGCTTATCTCATCCCAAAGCAGAGATATGAGGACTAACGTAACTGGGATTTTCTCTCAATAGGTTTATTGGTATTGAGTATATTGAAATTAAATTTATAAGCTTGTTGTACGTCCAATAAAGAAAAATACAGATGCAATGTAGGATATATTGGACTGACTAGGCTTTTCTGTTGACACCCTTCTAATCATGTGTTTACCTAGCTTCACTGGAAGTAGGAATCCCATCATGAAATTTACAGTTATACATTTTATGCAGCACAACATGTTCCTATATCTCAGCTTTGGGATGTAGTAGGGCAAAAATGACCACACCACTCTCGTCGCAAGGACCACCCAGACACACGGTGTGGGTTTGAAGAAGATCTGAGAAGGTCACATTTCTCACCCAAAAAAACACTAAGGGGTACCCCTTTGTGTTTTTTAGACTAAATTTTTGACCGTCTCAGATTTCTTCCAAACTCACGATGTTGATTAAGCAGGTCCTGACTTACACAGGGGTGTGATTATTTTCAGCTTATCTCATCCCAAAGCTGAGATATGAGGACTAACGTAACTAGGATTTTCTCTCAATAGGTTTATTGGTATTGAGTATATTGGAATTAAATTTATGAGCTTGTTGCACGTCCAATAAAGAAAAATACAGATGCAATGTAGGATATATTGGACTGACTAAGCTTTTCTGATGACACCCTTCTAATCATGTGTTTACCTAGCTGCACTGGAAGTAGGAATCCCATCATGAAATTTACAGTTATACATTTTATGCAGCACAACATGTCCCTATATCTCAGCTTTGGGATGTAGTAGGGCAAAAATGACCACACCACTCTCTTTGCCAGGACCTCCCTGACACACGGTGTAGGTTTTGAAGAAGATCTGAGGAGGTCACATTTTTCACCCAAAAAAAACTAAGGGGTACCCCTTTGTGTTTTTTTAGACTAAATTTTTGACCGTCTCAGATTTCTTCCAAACTCGCGATGTTGATTAAGCAGGTCCTGACTTACACAGGGGTGTGATTATTTTCAGCTTATCTCATCCCAAAGCAGAGATATGAGGACTAACGTAACTGTGATTTTCTCTCAATAGGTTTATTGGTATTGAGTATATTGGAATTAAATTTATGAGCTTGTTGTACGTTCAATAAAGAAAAATACAGATGCAATGTAGGATATATTGGACTGACTAGGCTTTTCTGATGACACCCTTCTAATCATGTGTTTACCTAGCTTCACTGGAAGTAGGAATCCCATCATGAAATTTACAGTTATACATTTTATGCAGCACAACATGTCCCTATATCTCAGCTTTGGGATGTGGTAGGGCAAAAATGACCACACCACTCTCTTCGCCAGGACCACCCAGTCACACGGTGTGGGTTTTGAAGAAGATCTGAGGAGGTCACATTTCTCACCCAAAAAAACACTAAGGGGTACCCCTTTGTGTTTTTTAGACTAAATTTTTGACCGTCTCAGATTTCTTCCAAACTCACGATGTTGATTAAGCAGGTCCTGACTTACACAGAGGTGTGATTATTTTCAGCTTATCTCATCCCAAAGCAGAGATATGAGGACTAACGTAACTGGGATTTTCTCTCAATAGGTTTATTGGTATTGAGTATATTGGAATTAAATTTATGAGCTTGTTGTACGTCCAATAAAGAAAAATACAGATGCAATGTAGGATATATTGGACTGACTAGGCTTTTCTGATGACACCCTTCTAATCATGTGTTTACCTAGCTTCACTGGAAGTAGGAATCCCATCATGAAATTTACAGTTATACATTTTATGCAGCACAACATGTCCCTATATCTCAGCTTTGGGATGTGGTCGGGCAAAAATGACCACACCACTCTCTTCGCCAGGACCACCCAGACACACGGTGTGGGTTTGAAGAAGATCTGAGGAGGTCACATTTCTCACCCAAAAAAACACTAAAGGGTACCCCTTTGTGTTTTTTAGACTAAAATTTTGACCGTCTCAGATTTCTTCCAAACTCACGATGTTGATTAAGCAGGTCCATACTTACACAGGGGTGTGATTATTTTCAGCTTATCTCATCCCAAAGCTGAGATATGAGGACTAACGTAACTAGGATTTTCTCTCAATAGGTTTATTGGTATTGAGTATATTGGAATTAAATTTATGAGCTTGTTGTACGTCCAATAAAGAAAAATACAGATGCAATGTAGAATATATTGGACTGACTAGGCTTTTCTGATGACACCCTTCTAATCATGTGTTTACCTAGCTTCACTAGAAGTAGGAATCCCATCATGAAATTTACAGTTATACATTTTATGCAGCACAACATGTCCCTATATCTCAGCTTTGGGATGTAGTAGGGCAAAAATGACCACACCACTCTCGTCGCCAGGACCACCCAGACACACGGTGTGGGTTTGAAGAAGATCTGAGAAGGTCACATTTCTCACCCAAAAAAACACTAAGGGGTACCCCTTTGTGTTTTTTAGACTAAATTTTTGACCGTCTCAGATTTCTTCCAAACTCACGATGTTGATTAAGCAGGTCCTGACTTACACAGAGGTGTGATTATTTTCAGCTTATCTCATCCCAAAGCAGAGATATGAGGACTAACGTAACTGGGATTTTCTCTCAATAGGTTTATTGGTATTGAGTATATTGGAATTAAATTTATGAGCTTGTTGTACGTCCAATAAAGAAAAATACAGATGCAATGTAGGATATATTGGACTGACTAGGCTTTTCTGATCACACCCTTCTAATCATGTGTTTACCTAACTTCACTGGAAGTAGGAATCCCATCATGAAATTTACAGTTATACATTTTATGCAGCACAACATGTCCCTATATCTCAGCTTTGGGATGTGGTAGGGCAAAAATGACCACACCACTCTCTTCGCCATGACCACCCAGACACACGGTGTGGGTTTGAAGAAGATCTGAGGAGGTCACATTTCTCACCCAAAAAAACACTAAAGGGTACCCCTTTGTGTTTTTTAGACTAAAATTTTGACCGTCTCAGATTTCTTCCAAACTCACGATGTTGATTAAGCAGGTCCATACTTACACAGGGGTGTGATTATTTTCAGCTTATCTCATCCCAAAGCTGAGATATGAGGACTAACGTAACTAGGATTTTCTCTCAATAGGTTTATTGGTATTGAGTATATTGGAATTAAATTTATGAGCTTGTTGTACGTCCAATAAAGAAAAATACAGATGCAATGTAGGATATATTGGACTGACTAGGCTTTTCTGATCACACCCTTCTAATCATGTGTTTACCTAGCTTCACTGGAAGTAGGAATCCCATCATGAAATTTACAGTTATACATTTTATGCAGCACAACATGTCCCTATATCTCAGCTTTGGGATGTGGTAGGGCAAAAATGACCACACCACTCTCTTCGCCAGGACCACCCAGACACACGGTGTGGGTTTGAAGAAGATCTGAGGAGGTCACATTTCTCACCCAAAAAATCACTAAAGGGTACCCCTTTGTGTTTTTTAGACTAAATTTTTGACCGTCTCAGATTTCTTCCAAACTCACGATGTTGATTAAGCAGGTCCATACTTACACAGGGGTGTGATTATTTTCAGCTTATCTCATCCCAAAGCTGAGATATGAGGACTAACGTAACTAGGATTTTCTCTCAATAGGTTTATTGGTATTGAGTATATTGGAATTAAATTTATGAGCTTGTTGTACGTCCAATAAAGAAAAATACAGATGCAATGTAGAATATATTGGACTGACTAGGCTTTTCTGATGACACCCTTCTAATCATGTGTTTACCTAGCTTCACTAGAAGTAGGAATCCCATCATGAAATTTACAGTTATACATTTTATGCAGCACAACATGTCCCTATATCTCAGCTTTGGGATGTAGTAGGGCAAAAATGACCACACCACTCTCGTCGCCAGGACCACCCAGACACACGGTGTGGGTTTGAAGAAGATCTGAGAAGGTCACATTTCTCACCCAAAAAAACACTAAAGGGTACCCCTTTGTGTTTTTTTAGACTAAATTTTTGACTGTCTCAGATTTCTTCCAAACTCACGAGGTTGATTAAGCAGGTCCATACTTACACAGGGGTGTGATTATTTTCAGCTTATCTCATCCCAAAGCTGAGATATGAGGACTAACGTAACTAGGATTTTCTCTCAATAGGTTTATTGGTATTGAGTATATTGGAATTAAATTTATGAGCTTGTTGTACGTCCAATAAAGAAAAATACAGATGCAATGTAGGATATATTGGACTGACTAGGCTTTTCTGATGACACCCTTCTAATCATGTGTTTACCTAGCTTCACTGGAAGTAGGAATCTCATCATGAAGTTTACAGTTATACATTTTATGCAGCACAACATGTCCCTATATCTCAGCTTTGGGATGTAGTAGGGCAAAAATGACCACACCACTCTCTTCGCCAGGACCTCCCTGACACACGGTGTGGGTTTTGAAGAAGATCTGAGGAGGTCACATTTTTCACCCCAAAAAAACTAAGGGGTACCCCTTTGTGTTTTTTTAGACTAAATTTTTGACCGTCTCAGATTTCTTCCAAACTCACGATGTTGATTAAGCAGGTCCTGACTTACACAGAGGTGTGATTATTTTCAGCTTATCTCATCCCAAAGCTGAGATATGAGGACTAACGTAACTGGGATTTTCTCTCAATAGGTTTATTGGTATTGAGTATATTGGAATTAAATTTATGAGCTTGTTGTACGTCCAATAAAGAAAAATACAGATGCAATGTAGGATATATTGGACTGACTAGGCTTTTCTGATCATACCCTTCTACTCATGTGTTTACCTAGCTTCACTGGAAGCAGGAATCCCATCATGAAATTTACAGTTATACATTTTATGCAGCACAACATGTCCCTATATCTCAGCCTTGGAATGTGGTAGGGCAAAAATGACCACACCACTCTCTTCGCCAGGACCACCCAGACACACGGTGTGGGTTTGAAGAAGATCTGAGGAGGTCACATTTCTCACCCAAAAAAACACTAAAGGGTACCCATTATGTGTTTTTTAGACTAAATTTTTGACCGTCTCAGATTTCTTCCAAACTCACGATGTTGATTAAGCAGGTCCATACTTACACAGGGGTGTGATTATTTTCAGCTTATCTCATCCCAAAGCTGAGATATGAGGACTAACGTAACTAGGATTTTCTCTCAATAGGTTTATTGGTATTGAGTATATTGGAATTAAATTTATGAGCTTGTTGTACGTCCAATAAAGAAAAATACAGATGCAATGTAGAATATATTGGACTGACTAGGCTTTTCTGATGACACCCTTCTAATCATGTGTTTACCTAGCTTCACTAGAAGTAGGAATCCCATCATGAAATTTACAGTTATACATTTTATGCAGCACAACATGTCCCTATATCTCAGCTTTGGGATGTAGTAGGGCAAAAATGACCACACCACTCTCGTCGCCAGGACCACCCAGACACACGGTGTGGGTTTGAAGAAGATCTGAGAAGGTCACATTTCTCACCCAAAAAAACACTAAGGGGTACCCCTTTGTGTTTTTTAGACTAAATTTTTGACCGTCTCAGATTTCTTCCAAACTCACGATGTTGATTAAGCAGGTCCTGACTTACACAGAGGTGTGATTATTTTCAGCTTATCTCATCCCAAAGCAGAGATATGAGGACTAACGTAACTGGGATTTTCTCTCAATAGGTTTATTGGTATTGAGTATATTGGAATTAAATTTATGAGCTTGTTGTACGTCCAATAAAGAAAAATACAGATGCAATGTAGGATATATTGGACTGACTAGGCTTTTCTGATCACACCCTTCTAATCATGTGTTTACCTAACTTCACTGGAAGTAGGAATCCCATCATGAAATTTACAGTTATACATTTTATGCAGCACAACATGTCCCTATATCTCAGCTTTGGGATGTGGTAGGGCAAAAATGACCACACCACTCTCTTCGCCATGACCACCCAGACACACGGTGTGGGTTTGAAGAAGATCTGAGGAGGTCACATTTCTCACCCAAAAAAACACTAAAGGGTACCCCTTTGTGTTTTTTAGACTAAAATTTTGACCGTCTCAGATTTCTTCCAAACTCACGATGTTGATTAAGCAGGTCCATACTTACACAGGGGTGTGATTATTTTCAGCTTATCTCATCCCAAAGCTGAGATATGAGGACTAACGTAACTAGGATTTTCTCTCAATAGGTTTATTGGTATTGAGTATATTGGAATTAAATTTATGAGCTTGTTGTACGTCCAATAAAGAAAAATACAGATGCAATGTAGGATATATTGGACTGACTAGGCTTTTCTGATCACACCCTTCTAATCATGTGTTTACCTAGCTTCACTGGAAGTAGGAATCCCATCATGAAATTTACAGTTATACATTTTATGCAGCACAACATGTCCCTATATCTCAGCTTTGGGATGTGGTAGGGCAAAAATGACCACACCACTCTCGTCGCCAGGACCACCCAGACACACGGTGTGGGTTTGAAGAAGATCTGAGGAGGTCACATTTCTCACCCAAAAAAACACTAAGGGGTACCCCTTTGTGTTTCTTAGACTACATTTTTGACCGTCTCAGATTTCTTCCAAACTCGCGATGTTGATTAAGCAGGTCCTGACTTACACAGAGGTGTGATTATTTTCAGCTTATCTCATCCCAAAGCAGAGATATGAGGACTAACGTAACTGTGATTTTCTCTCAATAGGCTTATTGGTATTGAGTATATTGGAATTAAATTTATGAGCTTGTTGTACTTCCAATAAAATAAAATACAGATTCAATGTAGGATATATTGGACTGACTAGGCTTTTCTGATGACACCCTTCTAATCATGTGTTTACCTAGCTTCACTGGAAGTAGGAATCCCATCATGAAATTTACAGTTATACATTTTATGCAGCACAACATGTCCCTATATCTCAGCTTTGGGATGTGGTAGGGCAAAAATGACCACACCACTCTCTTCGCCAGGACCACCCAGACACACGGTGTGGGTTTTGAAGAAGATCTGAGGAGGTCACATTTTTCACCCAAAAAAAACTAAGGGGTACCCCTTTGTGTTTTTTTAGACTAAATTTTTGACCATCTCAGAATTCTTCCAAACTCACGATGTTGATTAAGCAGGTCCTGACTTACACAGGGGTGTGATTATTTTCAGCTTATCTCATCCCAAAGCTGAGATATGAGGACTAACGTAATTAGGATTTTCTCTCAATAGGCTTATTGTTATTGAGTATATTGGAATTAAATTTATGAGCTTGTTGTACGTCCAATAAAGAAAAATACAGATGCAATGTAGGATATATTGGACTGACTAGGCTTTTCTGATGACACCCTTCTAATCATGTGTTTACCTAGCTTCACTGGAAGTAGGAATCCCATCATGAAATTTACAGTTATACATTTTATGCAGCACAACATGTCCCTATATCTCAGCTTTGGGATGTAGTAGGGCAAAAATGACCACACCACTCTCTTTGCTAGGACCACCCAGACACACGGTGTGGGTTTTGAAGAAGATCTGAGGAGGTCACATTTCTCACCCAAAAAAACACTAAAGGGTACCCCTTTGTGTTTTTTAGACTAAAATTTTGACCGTCTCAGATTTCTTCCAAACTCACGATGTTGATTAAGCAGGTCCATACTTACACAGGGGTGTGATTATTTTCAGCTTATCTCATCCCAAAGCTGAGATATGAGGACTAACGTAACTAGGA
Source organism: Hoplias malabaricus (assembly GCF_029633855.1). Classification (NCBI taxonomy): domain Eukaryota; kingdom Metazoa; phylum Chordata; class Actinopteri; order Characiformes; family Erythrinidae; genus Hoplias; species Hoplias malabaricus. The sequence continues at coordinate 3,842,522 of NC_089812.1, read as the reverse complement.
TTTTCTCTCAATAGGTTTATTGGTATTGAGTATATTGGAATTAAATTTATGAGCTTGTTGTACGTCCAATAAAGAAAAATACAGATGCAATGTAGGATATATTGGACTGACTAGGCTTTTCTGATCACACCCTTCTAATCATGTGTTTACCTAGCTTCACTGGAAGTAGGAATCCCATCATGAAATTTACAGTTATACATTTTATGCAGCACAACATGTCCCTATATCTCAGCTTTGGGATGTGGTAGGGCAAAAATGACCACACCACTCTCTTCGCCAGGACCACCCAGACACACGGTGTGGGTTTGAAGAAGATCTGAGGAGGTCACATTTCTCACCCAAAAAAACACTAAAGGGTACCCATTATGTGTTTTTTAGACTAAATTTTTGACCGTCTCAGATTTCTTCCAAACTCACGAGGTTGATTAAGCAGGTCCTGACTTACACAGAGGTGTGATTATTTTCAGCTTATCTCATCCCAAAGCAGAGATATGAGGACTAACGTAACTGGGATTTTCTCTCAATAGGTTTATTGGTATTGAGTATATTGGAATTAAATTTATGAGCTTGTTGTACGTCCAATAAAGAAAAATACAGATGCAATGTAGGATATATTGGACTGACTAGGCTTTTCTGATCACACCCTTCTAATCATGTGTTTACCTAGCTTCACTGGAAGTAGGAATCCCATCATGAAATTTACAGTTATACATTTTATGCAGCACAACATGTCCCTATATCTCAGCTTTGGGATGTGGTAGGGCAAAAATGACCACACCACTCTCGTCGCCAGGACCACCCAGACACACGGTGTGGGTTTGAAGAAGATCTGAGGAGGTCACATTTCTCACCCAAAAAAACACTAAGGGGTACCCCTTTGTGTTTCTTAGACTACATTTTTGACCGTCTCAGATTTCTTCCAAACTCGCGATGTTGATTAAGCAGGTCCTGACTTACACAGAGGTGTGATTATTTTCAGCTTATCTCATCCCAAAGCAGAGATATGAGGACTAACGTAACTGTGATTTTCTCTCAATAGGCTTATTGGTATTGAGTATATTGGAATTAAATTTATGAGCTTGTTGTACTTCCAATAAAATAAAATACAGATTCAATGTAGGATATATTGGACTGACTAGGCTTTTCTGATGACACCCTTCTAATCATGTGTTTACCTAGCTTCACTGGAAGTAGGAATCCCATCATGAAATTTACAGTTATACATTTTATGCAGCACAACATGTCCCTATATCTCAGCTTTGGGATGTGGTAGGGCAAAAATGACCACACCACTCTCTTCGCCAGGACCACCCAGACACACGGTGTGGGTTTTGAAGAAGATCTGAGGAGGTCACATTTTTCACCCAAAAAAAACTAAGGGGTACCCCTTTGTGTTTTTTTAGACTAAATTTTTGACCATCTCAGAATTCTTCCAAACTCACGATGTTGATTAAGCAGGTCCTGACTTACACAGGGGTGTGATTATTTTCAGCTTATCTCATCCCAAAGCTGAGATATGAGGACTAACGTAATTAGGATTTTCTCTCAATAGGCTTATTGTTATTGAGTATATTGGAATTAAATTTATGAGCTTGTTGTACGTCCAATAAAGAAAAATACAGATGCAATGTAGGATATATTGGACTGACTAGGCTTTTCTGATGACACCCTTCTAATCATGTGTTTACCTAGCTTCACTGGAAGTAGGAATCCCATCATGAAATTTACAGTTATACATTTTATGCAGCACAACATGTCCCTATATCTCAGCTTTGGGATGTAGTAGGGCAAAAATGACCACACCACTCTCTTTGCTAGGACCACCCAGACACACGGTGTGGGTTTTGAAGAAGATCTGAGGAGGTCACATTTTTCACCCAAAAAAAACTAAGGGGTACCCCTTTGTGTTTTTTTAGACTAAATTTTTGACCATCTCAGATTTCTTCCAAACTCACGATGTTGATTAAGCAGGTCCTGACTTACACAGGGGTGTGATTATTTTCAGCTTATCTCATCCCAAAGCTGAGATATGAGGACTAACGTAACTGGGATTTTCTCTCAATAGGTTTATTGGTATTGAGTATATTGGAATTAAATTTATGAGCTTGTTGTACGTCCAATAAAGAAAAATACAGATGCAATGTAGGATATATTGGACTGACTAGGCTTTTCTGATCACACCCTTCTAATCATGTGTTTACCTAGCTTCACTGGAAGTAAGAATCCCATCATGAAATTTACAGTTATACATTTTATGCAGCACAACATGTCCCTATACCTCAGCTTTGGGATGTAGTAGGGCAAAAATGACCACACCACTCTCGTCGCCAGGACCACCCAGACACACGGTGTGGGTTTGAAGAAGATCTGAGGAGGTCACATTTCTCACCCAAAAAAACACTAAGGGGTACCCCTTTGTGTTTTTTAGACTAAATTTCTGACCGTCTCAGATTTCTTCCAAACTCACGATGTTGATTAAGCAGGTCCTGACTTACACAGGGGTGTGATTATTTTCAGCTTATCTCATCCCAAAGCTGAGATATGAGGACTAACGTAACTAGGATTTTCTCTCAATAGGTTTATTGGTATTGAGTATATTGGAATTAAATTTATGAGCTTGTTGTACGTCCAATAAAGAAAAATACAGATGCAATGTAGGATATATTGGACTGACTAGGCTTTTCTGATCACACCCTTCTAATCATGTGTTTACCTAGCTTCACTGGAAGTAAGAATCCCATCATGAAATTTACAGTTATACATTTTATGCAGCACAACATGTCCCTATACCTCAGCTTTGGGATGTAGTAGGGCAAAAATGACCACACCACTCTCGTCGCCAGGACCACCCAGACACACGGTGTGGGTTTGAAGAAGATCTGAGGAGGTCACATTTCTCACCCAAAAAAACACTAAGGGGTACCCCTTTGTGTTTTTTAGACTAAATTTCTGACCGTCTCAGATTTCTTCCAAACTCACGATGTTGATTAAGCAGGTCCTGACTTACACAGGGGTGTGATTATTTTCAGCTTATCTCATCCCAAAGCTGAGATATGAGGACTAACGTAACTAGGATTTTCTCTCAATAGGTTTATTGGTATTGAGTATATTGGAATTAAATTTATGAGCTTGTTGTACGTCCAATAAAGAAAAATACAGATGCAATGTAGGATATATTGGACTGACTAGGCTTTTCTGATGACACCCTTCTAATCATGTGTTTACCTAGCTTCACTGGAAGTAGGAATCCCATCATGAAATTTACAGTTATACATTTTATGCAGCACAACATGTCCCTATATCTCAGCTTTGGGATGTAATAGGGCAAAAATGACCACACCACTCTCGTCGCGAGGACCACCCAGACACACGGTGTGGGTTTGAAAAAGATCTGAGGAGGTCACATTTCTCACCCAAAAAAACACTAAGGGGTACCCCTTTGTGTTTTTTTAGACTAAATTTTTGACCATCTCAGAATTCTTCCAAACTCACGATGTTGATTAAGCAGGTCCTGACTTACACAGGGGTGTGATTATTTTCAGCTTATCTCATCCCAAAGCTGAGATATGAGGACTAACGTAATTAGGATTTTCTCTCAATAGGCTTATTGTTATTGAGTATATTGGAATTAAATTTATGAGCTTGTTGTACGTCCAATAAAGAAAAATACAGATGCAATGTAGGATATATTGGACTGACTAGGCTTTTCTGATGACACCCTTCTAATCATGTGTTTACCTAGCTTCACTGGAAGTAGGAATCCCATCATGAAATTTACAGTTATACATTTTATGCAGCACAACATGTCCCTATATCTCAGCTTTGGGATGTAGTAGGGCAAAAATGACCACACCACTCTCTTTGCTAGGACCACCCAGACACACGGTGTGGGTTTTGAAGAAGATCTGAGGAGGTCACATTTTTCACCCAAAAAAAACTAAGGGGTACCCCTTTGTGTTTTTTTAGACTAAATTTTTGACCATCTCAGATTTCTTCCAAACTCACGATGTTGATTAAGCAGGTCCTGACTTACACAGGGGTGTGATTATTTTCAGCTTATCTCATCCCAAAGCTGAGATATGAGGACTAACGTAACTGGGATTTTCTCTCAATAGGTTTATTGGTATTGAGTATATTGGAATTAAATTTATGAGCTTGTTTTACGTCCAATAAAGAAAAATACAGATGCAATCTAGGATATATTGGACTGACTAGGCTTTTCTGATCACACCCTTCTAATCATGCGTTTACCTAGCTTCACTGGAAGTAGGAATCCCATCATGAAATTTACAGTTATACATTTTATGCAGCACAACATGTCCCTATATCTCAGCTTTGGGATGTGGTAGGGCAAAAATGACCACACCACTCTCTTCGCCAGGACCACCCAGACACACGGTGTGGGTTTTGAAGAAGATCTGAGGAGGTCAAATTTTTCACCCAAAAATACACTATGGGGAACCCCATTTGTGTTTTTTTAGACTAAATTTTTGACCATCTCAGACTTCTTCCAAACTCACGATGTTGATTAAGCAGGTCCTGACTTACAAAGGGGTGTGATTATTTTCAGCTTATCTCATCCCAAAGCTGAGATATGAGGACTAACGTAACTAGGATTTTCTATCAATAGGTTTATTGGTATTGAGTATATTGGATTTAAATTTATGAGCTTGTTGTACGTCCAATAAAGAAAAATACAGATGCAATGTAGGATATATTGGACTGACTAGGCTTTTCTGATGACACCCTTCTAATCATGTGTTTACCTAGCTTCACTGGAAGTAGGAATCCCATCATGAAATTTACAGTTATACATTTTATGCAGCACAACATGTCCCTATATCTCAGCTTTGGGATGTAGTAGGGCAAAAATGACCACACCACTCTCTTTGCTAGGACCACCCAGACACACGGTGTGGGTTTTGAAGAAGATCTGAGGAGGTCACATTTTTCACCCAAAAAAAACTAAGGGGTACCCCTTTGTGTTTTTTTAGACTAAATTTTTGACCATCTCAGATTTCTTCCAAACTCACGATGTTGATTAAGCAGGTCCTGACTTACACAGGGGTGTGATTATTTTCAGCTTATCTCATCCCAAAGCTGAGATATGAGGACTAACGTAACTGGGATTTTCTCTCAATAGGTTTATTGGTATTGAGTATATTGGAATTAAATTTATGAGCTTGTTGTACGTCCAATAAAGAAAAATACAGATGCAATGTACGATATATTGGACTGACTAGGCTTTTCTGATCACACCCTTCTAATCATGCGTTTACCTAGCTTCACTGGAAGTAGGAATCCCATCATGAAATTTACAGTTATACATTTTATGCAGCACAACATGTCCCTATATCTCAGCTTTGGGATGTGGTAGGGCAAAAATGACCACACCACTCTCTTCGCCAGGACCACCCAGACACACGGTGTGGGTTTTGAAGAAGATCTGAGGAGGTCACATTTTTCACCCAAAAATACACTATGGGGTACCCCATTTGTCTTTTTTTAGACTAAATTTTTGACCATCTCAGACTTCTTCCAAACTCACGATGTTGATTAAGCAGGTCCTGACTTACAAAGGGGTGTGATTATTTTCAGCTTATCTCATCCCAAAGCTGAGATATGAGGACTAACGTAACTAGGATTTTCTATCAATAGGTTTATTGGTATTGAGTATATTGGATTTAAATTTATGAGCTTGTTGTACGTCCAATAAAGAAAAATACAGATGCAATGTAGGATATATTGGACTGACTAGGCTTTTCTGATCACCCCCTTCTAATCATGTGTTTACCTAGCTTCACTGGAAGTAGGAATCCCATCATGAAATTTACAGTTATACATTTTATGCAGCACAACATGTCCCTATATCTCAGCTTTGGGATGTAGTAGGGCAAAAATGACCACACCACTCTCTTCGCCAGGACCTCCCTGACACACGGTGTGGGTTTTGAAGAAGATCTGAGGAGGTCACATTTTTCACTCAAAAAAAACTAAGGGGTACCCCTTTGTGTTTTTTAGACTAAATTTTTGACCGTCTCAGATTTCTTCCAAACTCACGAGGTTGATTAAGCAGGTCCATACTTACACAGGGGTGTGATTATTTTCAGCTTATCTCATCCCAAAGCTGATATATGAGGACTAACGTAACTGGGATTTTCTCTCAATAGGTTTATTGGTATTGAGTATATTGGAATTAAATTTATGAGCTTGTTGTACTTCCAATAAAGAAAAATACAGATGCAATGTAGGATATATTGGACTGACTAGGCTTTTCTGATGACACCCTTCTAATCATGTGTTTACCTAGCTTCACTGGAAGTAGGAATCCCATCATGAAATTTACAGTTATACATTTTATGCAGCACAACATGTCCCTATATCTCAGCTTTGGGATGTGGTAGGGCAAAAATGACCACACCACTCTCTTCGCCAGGACCACCCAGACACACGGTGTGGGTTTGAAGAAGATCTGAGGAGGTCACATTTTTCACCCAAAAAAAACTAAGGGGTACCCCTTTGTGTTTTTTTAGACTAAATTTTGGACCATCTCAGATTTCTTCCAAACTCACGATGTTGATTAAGCAGGTCCATACTTACACAGGGGTGTGATTGTTTTCAGCTTATCTCATCCCAAAGCTGATATATGAGGACTAACGTAACTGGGATTTTCTCTCAATAGGTTTATTGGTATTGAGTATATTGGAATTAAATTTATGAGCTTGTTGTACGTCCAATAAAGAAAAATACAGATGCAATGTAGGATATATTGGACTGACTAGGCTTTTCTGATCATACCCTTCTACTCATGTGTTTACCTAGCTTCACTGGAAGCAGGAATCCCATCATGAAATTTACAGTTATACATTTTATGCAGCACAACATGTCCCTATATCTCAGCCTTGGAATGTGGTAGGGCAAAAATGACCACACCACTCTCTTCGCCAGGACCACCCAGACACACGGTGTGGGTTTGAAGAAGATCTGAGGAGGTCACATTTCTCACCCAAAAAAACACTAAAGGGTACCCATTATGTGTTTTTTAGACTAAATTTTTGACCGTCTCAGATTTCTTCCAAACTCACGAGGTTGATTAAGCAGGTCCTGACTTACACAGAGGTGTGATTATTTTTAGCTTATCTCATCCCAAAGCAGAGATATGAGGACTAACGTAACTGGGATTTTCTCTCAATAGGTTTATTGGTATTGAGTATATTGGAATTAAATTTATGAGCTTGTTGTACGTCCAATAAAGAAAAATACAGATGCAATGTAGGATATATTGGACTGACTAGGCTTTTCTGATCACACCCTTCTAATCATGTGTTTACCTAGCTTCACTGGAAGTAGGAATCCCATCATGAAATTTACAGTTATACATTTTATGCAGCACAACATGTCCCTATATCTCAGCTTTGGGATGTGGTAGGGCAAAAATGACCACACCACTCTCGTCGCCAGGACCACCCAGACACACGGTGTGGGTTTGAAGAAGATCTGAGGAGGTCACATTTCTCACCCAAAAAAACACTAAGGGGTACCCCTTTGTGTTTCTTAGACTACATTTTTGACCGTCTCAGATTTCTTCCAAACTCGCGATGTTGATTAAGCAGGTCCTGACTTACACAGAGGTGTGATTATTTTCAGCTTATCTCATCCCAAAGCAGAGATATGAGGACTAACGTAACTGTGATTTTCTCTCAATAGGCTTATTGGTATTGAGTATATTGGAATTAAATTTATGAGCTTGTTGTACTTCCAATAAAATAAAATACAGATTCAATGTAGGATATATTGGACTGACTAGGCTTTTCTGATGACACCCTTCTAATCATGTGTTTACCTAGCTTCACTGGAAGTAGGAATCCCATCATGAAATTTACAGTTATACATTTTATGCAGCACAACATGTCCCTATATCTCAGCTTTGGGATGTGGTAGGGCAAAAATGACCACACCACTCTCTTCGCCAGGACCACCCAGACACACGGTGTGGGTTTTGAAGAAGATCTGAGGAGGTCACATTTTTCACCCAAAAAAAACTAAGGGGTACCCCTTTGTGTTTTTTTAGACTAAATTTTTGACCATCTCAGAATTCTTCCAAACTCACGATGTTGATTAAGCAGGTCCTGACTTACACAGGGGTGTGATTATTTTCAGCTTATCTCATCCCAAAGCTGAGATATGAGGACTAACGTAATTAGGATTTTCTCTCAATAGGCTTATTGTTATTGAGTATATTGGAATTAAATTTATGAGCTTGTTGTACGTCCAATAAAGAAAAATACAGATGCAATGTAGGATATATTGGACTGACTAGGCTTTTCTGATGACACCCTTCTAATCATGTGTTTACCTAGCTTCACTGGAAGTAGGAATCCCATCATGAAATTTACAGTTATACATTTTATGCAGCACAACATGTCCCTATATCTCAGCTTTGGGATGTAGTAGGGCAAAAATGACCACACCACTCTCTTTGCTAGGACCACCCAGACACACGGTGTGGGTTTTGAAGAAGATCTGAGGAGGTCACATTTTTCACCCAAAAAAAACTAAGGGGTACCCCTTTGTGTTTTTTTAGACTAAATTTTTGACCATCTCAGATTTCTTCCAAACTCACGATGTTGATTAAGCAGGTCCTGACTTACACAGGGGTGTGATTATTTTCAGCTTATCTCATCCCAAAGCTGAGATATGAGGACTAACGTAACTGGGATTTTCTCTCAATAGGTTTATTGGTATTGAGTATATTGGAATTAAATTTATGAGCTTGTTGTACGTCCAATAAAGAAAAATACAGATGCAATGTAGGATATATTGGACTGACTAGGCTTTTCTGATCACACCCTTCTAATCATGTGTTTACCTAGCTTCACTGGAAGTAAGAATCCCATCATGAAATTTACAGTTATACATTTTATGCAGCACAACATGTCCCTATACCTCAGCTTTGGGATGTAGTAGGGCAAAAATGACCACACCACTCTCGTCGCCAGGACCACCCAGACACACGGTGTGGGTTTGAAGAAGATCTGAGGAGGTCACATTTCTCACCCAAAAAAACACTAAGGGGTACCCCTTTGTGTTTTTTAGACTAAATTTCTGACCGTCTCAGATTTCTTCCAAACTCACGATGTTGATTAAGCAGGTCCTGACTTACACAGGGGTGTGATTATTTTCAGCTTATCTCATCCCAAAGCTGAGATATGAGGACTAACGTAACTAGGATTTTCTCTCAATAGGTTTATTGGTATTGAGTATATTGGAATTAAATTTATGAGCTTGTTGTACGTCCAATAAAGAAAAATACAGATGCAATGTAGGATATATTGGACTGACTAGGCTTTTCTGATCACACCCTTCTAATCATGTGTTTACCTAGCTTCACTGGAAGTAAGAATCCCATCATGAAATTTACAGTTATACATTTTATGCAGCACAACATGTCCCTATACCTCAGCTTTGGGATGTAGTAGGGCAAAAATGACCACACCACTCTCGTCGCCAGGACCACCCAGACACACGGTGTGGGTTTGAAGAAGATCTGAGGAGGTCACATTTCTCACCCAAAAAAACACTAAGGGGTACCCCTTTGTGTTTTTTAGACTAAATTTCTGACCGTCTCAGATTTCTTCCAAACTCACGATGTTGATTAAGCAGGTCCTGACTTACACAGGGGTGTGATTATTTTCAGCTTATCTCATCCCAAAGCTGAGATATGAGGACTAACGTAACTAGGATTTTCTCTCAATAGGTTTATTGGTATTGAGTATATTGGAATTAAATTTATGAGCTTGTTGTACGTCCAATAAAGAAAAATACAGATGCAATGTAGGATATATTGGACTGACTAGGCTTTTCTGATGACACCCTTCTAATCATGTGTTTACCTAGCTTCACTGGAAGTAGGAATCCCATCATGAAATTTACAGTTATACATTTTATGCAGCACAACATGTCCCTATATCTCAGCTTTGGGATGTAATAGGGCAAAAATGACCACACCACTCTCGTCGCGAGGACCACCCAGACACACGGTGTGGGTTTGAAAAAGATCTGAGGAGGTCACATTTCTCACCCAAAAAAACACTAAGGGGTACCCCTTTGTGTTTTTTTAGACTAAATTTTTGACCATCTCAGAATTCTTCCAAACTCACGATGTTGATTAAGCAGGTCCTGACTTACACAGGGGTGTGATTATTTTCAGCTTATCTCATCCCAAAGCTGAGATATGAGGACTAACGTAATTAGGATTTTCTCTCAATAGGCTTATTGTTATTGAGTATATTGGAATTAAATTTATGAGCTTGTTGTACGTCCAATAAAGAAAAATACAGATGCAATGTAGGATATATTGGACTGACTAGGCTTTTCTGATGACACCCTTCTAATCATGTGTTTACCTAGCTTCACTGGAAGTAGGAATCCCATCATGAAATTTACAGTTATACATTTTATGCAGCACAACATGTCCCTATATCTCAGCTTTGGGATGTAGTAGGGCAAAAATGACCACACCACTCTCTTTGCTAGGACCACCCAGACACACGGTGTGGGTTTTGAAGAAGATCTGAGGAGGTCACATTTTTCACCCAAAAAAAACTAAGGGGTACCCCTTTGTGTTTTTTTAGACTAAATTTTTGACCATCTCAGATTTCTTCCAAACTCACGATGTTGATTAAGCAGGTCCTGACTTACACAGGGGTGTGATTATTTTCAGCTTATCTCATCCCAAAGCTGAGATATGAGGACTAACGTAACTGGGATTTTCTCTCAATAGGTTTATTGGTATTGAGTATATTGGAATTAAATTTATGAGCTTGTTTTACGTCCAATAAAGAAAAATACAGATGCAATCTAGGATATATTGGACTGACTAGGCTTTTCTGATCACACCCTTCTAATCATGCGTTTACCTAGCTTCACTGGAAGTAGGAATCCCATCATGAAATTTACAGTTATACATTTTATGCAGCACAACATGTCCCTATATCTCAGCTTTGGGATGTGGTAGGGCAAAAATGACCACACCACTCTCTTCGCCAGGACCACCCAGACACACGGTGTGGGTTTTGAAGAAGATCTGAGGAGGTCAAATTTTTCACCCAAAAATACACTATGGGGAACCCCATTTGTGTTTTTTTAGACTAAATTTTTGACCATCTCAGACTTCTTCCAAACTCACGATGTTGATTAAGCAGGTCCTGACTTACAAAGGGGTGTGATTATTTTCAGCTTATCTCATCCCAAAGCTGAGATATGAGGACTAACGTAACTAGGATTTTCTATCAATAGGTTTATTGGTATTGAGTATATTGGATTTAAATTTATGAGCTTGTTGTACGTCCAATAAAGAAAAATACAGATGCAATGTAGGATATATTGGACTGACTAGGCTTTTCTGATGACACCCTTCTAATCATGTGTTTACCTAGCTTCACTGGAAGTAGGAATCCCATCATGAAATTTACAGTTATACATTTTATGCAGCACAACATGTCCCTATATCTCAGCTTTGGGATGTAGTAGGGCAAAAATGACCACACCACTCTCTTTGCTAGGACCACCCAGACACACGGTGTGGGTTTTGAAGAAGATCTGAGGAGGTCACATTTTTCACCCAAAAAAAACTAAGGGGTACCCCTTTGTGTTTTTTTAGACTAAATTTTTGACCATCTCAGATTTCTTCCAAACTCACGATGTTGATTAAGCAGGTCCTGACTTACACAGGGGTGTGATTATTTTCAGCTTATCTCATCCCAAAGCTGAGATATGAGGACTAACGTAACTGGGATTTTCTCTCAATAGGTTTATTGGTATTGAGTATATTGGAATTAAATTTATGAGCTTGTTGTACGTCCAATAAAGAAAAATACAGATGCAATGTACGATATATTGGACTGACTAGGCTTTTCTGATCACACCCTTCTAATCATGCGTTTACCTAGCTTCACTGGAAGTAGGAATCCCATCATGAAATTTACAGTTATACATTTTATGCAGCACAACATGTCCCTATATCTCAGCTTTGGGATGTGGTAGGGCAAAAATGACCACACCACTCTCTTCGCCAGGACCACCCAGACACACGGTGTGGGTTTTGAAGAAGATCTGAGGAGGTCACATTTTTCACCCAAAAATACACTATGGGGTACCCCATTTGTCTTTTTTTAGACTAAATTTTTGACCATCTCAGACTTCTTCCAAACTCACGATGTTGATTAAGCAGGTCCTGACTTACAAAGGGGTGTGATTATTTTCAGCTTATCTCATCCCAAAGCTGAGATATGAGGACTAACGTAACTAGGATTTTCTATCAATAGGTTTATTGGTATTGAGTATATTGGATTTAAATTTATGAGCTTGTTGTACGTCCAATAAAGAAAAATACAGATGCAATGTAGGATATATTGGACTGACTAGGCTTTTCTGATCACCCCCTTCTAATCATGTGTTTACCTAGCTTCACTGGAAGTAGGAATCCCATCATGAAATTTACAGTTATACATTTTATGCAGCACAACATGTCCCTATATCTCAGCTTTGGGATGTAGTAGGGCAAAAATGACCACACCACTCTCTTCGCCAGGACCTCCCTGACACACGGTGTGGGTTTTGAAGAAGATCTGAGGAGGTCACATTTTTCACTCAAAAAAAACTAAGGGGTACCCCTTTGTGTTTTTTAGACTAAATTTTTGACCGTCTCAGATTTCTTCCAAACTCACGAGGTTGATTAAGCAGGTCCATACTTACACAGGGGTGTGATTATTTTCAGCTTATCTCATCCCAAAGCTGATATATGAGGACTAACGTAACTGGGATTTTCTCTCAATAGGTTTATTGGTATTGAGTATATTGGAATTAAATTTATGAGCTTGTTGTACTTCCAATAAAGAAAAATACAGATGCAATGTAGGATATATTGGACTGACTAGGCTTTTCTGATGACACCCTTCTAATCATGTGTTTACCTAGCTTCACTGGAAGTAGGAATCCCATCATGAAATTTACAGTTATACATTTTATGCAGCACAACATGTCCCTATATCTCAGCTTTGGGATGTGGTAGGGCAAAAATGACCACACCACTCTCTTCGCCAGGACCACCCAGACACACGGTGTGGGTTTGAAGAAGATCTGAGGAGGTCACATTTTTCACCCAAAAAAAACTAAGGGGTACCCCTTTGTGTTTTTTTAGACTAAATTTTGGACCATCTCAGATTTCTTCCAAACTCACGATGTTGATTAAGCAGGTCCATACTTACACAGGGGTGTGATTGTTTTCAGCTTATCTCATCCCAAAGCTGATATATGAGGACTAACGTAACTGGGATTTTCTCTCAATAGGTTTATTGGTATTGAGTATATTGGAATTAAATTTATGAGCTTGTTGTACGTCCAATAAAGAAAAATACAGATGCAATGTAGGATATATTGGACTGACTAGGCTTTTCTGATCACACCCTTCTAATCATGTGTTTACCTAGCTTCACTGGAAGTAGGAATCCCATCATGAAATTTACAGTTATACATTTTATGCAGCACAACATGTCCCTATATCTCAGCTTTGGGATGTAGTAGGGCAAAAGTGACCACACCACTCTCTTTGCTAGGACCTCCCTGACACACGGTGTGGGTTTTGAAGAAGATCTGAGGAGGTCACATTTTTCACCCAAAAAAAACTAAGGGGTACCCCTTTGTGTTTTTTTAGACTAAATTTTTGACCATCTCAGATTTCTTCCAAACTCACGATGTTGATTAAGCAGGTCCTGACTTACACAGGGGTGTGATTATTTTCAGCTTATCTCATCCCAAAGCTGAGATATGAGGACTAACGTAACTGGGATTTTCTCTCAATAGGTTTATTGGTATTGAGTATATTGGAATTAAATTTATGAGCTTGTTGTACGTCCAATAAAGAAAAATACAGATGCAATGTAGGATATATTGGACTGACTAGGCTTTTCTGATCACACCCTTCTAATCATGCGTTTACCTAGCTTCACTGGAAGTAGGAATCCCATCATGAAATTTACAGTTATACATTTTATGCAGCACAACATGTCCCTATATCTCAGCTTTGGGATGTGGTAGGGCAAAAATGACCACACCACTCTCTTCGCCAGGACCACCCAGACACACGGTGTGGGTTTTGAAGAAGATCTGAGGAGGTCACATTTTTCACCCAAAAATACACTATGGGGTACCCCATTTGTGTTTTTTTAGACTAAATTTTTGACCATCTCAGACTTCTTCCAAACTCACGATGTTGATTAAGCAGGTCCTGACTTACAAAGGGGTGTGATTATTTTCAGCTTATCTCATCCCAAAGCTGAGATATGAGGACTAACGTAACTAGGATTTTCTATCAATAGGTTTATTGGTATTGAGTATATTGGATTTAAATTTATGAGCTTGTTGTACGTCCAATAAAGAAAAATACAGATGCAATGTAGGATATATTGGACTGACTAGGCTTTTCTGATGACACCCTTCTAATCATGTGTTTACCTAGCTTCACTGGAAGTAGGAATCCCATCATGAAATTTACAGTTATACATTTTATGCAGCACAACATGTCCCTATATCTCAGCTTTGGGATGTAATAGGGCAAAAATGACCACACCACTCTCGTCGCGAGGACCACCCAGACACACGGTGTGGGTTTGAAAAAGATCTGAGGAGGTCACATTTCTCACCCAAAAAAACACTAAGGGGTACCCCTTTGTGTTTTTTTAGACTAAATTTTTGACCATCTCAGAATTCTTCCAAACTCACGATGTTGATTAAGCAGGTCCTGACTTACACAGGGGTGTGATTATTTTCAGCTTATCTCATCCCAAAGCTGAGATATGAGGACTAACGTAATTAGGATTTTCTCTCAATAGGCTTATTGTTATTGAGTATATTGGAATTAAATTTATGAGCTTGTTGTACGTCCAATAAAGAAAAATACAGATGCAATGTAGGATATATTGGACTGACTAGGCTTTTCTGATGACACCCTTCTAATCATGTGTTTACCTAGCTTCACTGGAAGTAGGAATCCCATCATGAAATTTACAGTTATACATTTTATGCAGCACAACATGTCCCTATATCTCAGCTTTGGGATGTAGTAGGGCAAAAATGACCACACCACTCTCTTTGCTAGGACCACCCAGACACACGGTGTGGGTTTTGAAGAAGATCTGAGGAGGTCACATTTTTCACCCAAAAAAAACTAAGGGGTACCCCTTTGTGTTTTTTTAGACTAAATTTTTGACCATCTCAGACTTCTTCCAAACTCACGATGTTGATTAAGCAGGTCCTGACTTACACAGGGGTGTGATTATTTTCAGCTTATCTCATCCCAAAGCTGAGATATGAGGACTAACGTAACTGGGATTTTCTCTCAATAGGTTTATTGGTATTGAGTATATTGGAATTAAATTTATGAGCTTGTTGTACGTCCAATAAAGAAAAATACAGATGCAATGTAGGATATATTGGACTGACTAGGCTTTTCTGATCACACCCTTCTAATCATGCGTTTACCTAGCTTCACTGGAAGTAGGAATCCCATCATGAAATTTACAGTTATACATTTTATGCAGCACAACATGTCCCTATATCTCAGCTTTGGGATGTGGTAGGGCAAAAATGACCACACCACTCTCTTCGCCAGGACCACCCAGACACACGGTGTGGGTTTTGAAGAAGATCTGAGGAGGTCAAATTTTTCACCCAAAAATACACTATGGGGAACCCCATTTGTGTTTTTTTAGACTAAATTTTTGACCATCTCAGACTTCTTCCAAACTCACGATGTTGATTAAGCAGGTCCTGACTTACAAAGGGGTGTGATTATTTTCAGCTTATCTCATCCCAAAGCTGAGATATGAGGACTAACGTAACTAGGATTTTCTATCAATAGGTTTATTGGTATTGAGTATATTGGATTTAAATTTATGAGCTTGTTGTACGTCCAATAAAGAAAAATACAGATGCAATGTAGGATATATTGGACTGACTAGGCTTTTCTGATGACACCCTTCTAATCATGTGTTTACCTAGCTTCACTGGAAGTAGGAATCCCATCATGAAATTTACAGTTATACATTTTATGCAGCACAACATGTCCCTATATCTCAGCTTTGGGATGTAGTAGGGCAAAAATGACCACACCACTCTCTTTGCTAGGACCACCCAGACACACGGTGTGGGTTTTGAAGAAGATCTGAGGAGGTCACATTTTTCACCCAAAAAAAACTAAGGGGTACCCCTTTGTGTTTTTTTAGACTAAATTTTTGACCATCTCAGATTTCTTCCAAACTCACGATGTTGATTAAGCAGGTCCTGACTTACACAGGGGTGTGATTATTTTCAGCTTATCTCATCCCAAAGCTGAGATATGAGGACTAACGTAACTGGGATTTTCTCTCAATAGGTTTATTGGTATTGAGTATATTGGAATTAAATTTATGAGCTTGTTGTACGTCCAATAAAGAAAAATACAGATGCAATGTAGGATATATTGGACTGACTAGGCTTTTCTGATCACACCCTTCTAATCATGCGTTTACCTAGCTTCACTGGAAGTAGGAATCCCATCATGAAATTTACAGTTATACATTTTATGCAGCACAACATGTCCCTATATCTCAGCTTTGGGATGTGGTAGGGCAAAAATGACCACACCACTCTCTTCGCCAGGACCACCCAGACACACGGTGTGGGTTTTGAAGAAGATCTGAGGAGGTCAAATTTTTCACCCAAAAATACACTATGGGGAACCCCATTTGTGTTTTTTTAGACTAAATTTTTGACCATCTCAGACTTCTTCCAAACTCACGATGTTGATTAAGCAGGTCCTGACTTACAAAGGGGTGTGATTATTTTCAGCTTATCTCATCCCAAAGCTGAGATATGAGGACTAACGTAACTAGGATTTTCTATCAATAGGTTTATTGGTATTGAGTATATTGGATTTAAATTTATGAGCTTGTTGTACGTCCAATAAAGAAAAATACAGATGCAATGTAGGATATATTGGACTGACTAGGCTTTTCTGATGACACCCTTCTAATCATGTGTTTACCTAGCTTCACTGGAAGTAGGAATCCCATCATGAAATTTACAGTTATACATTTTATGCAGCACAACATGTCCCTATATCTCAGCTTTGGGATGTAGTAGGGCAAAAATGACCACACCACTCTCTTTGCTAGGACCACCCAGACACACGGTGTGGGTTTTGAAGAAGATCTGAGGAGGTCACATTTTTCACCCAAAAAAAACTAAGGGGTACCCCTTTGTGTTTTTTTAGACTAAATTTTTGACCATCTCAGACTTCTTCCAAACTCACGATGTTGATTAAGCAGGTCCTGACTTACACAGGGGTGTGATTATTTTCAGCTTATCTCATCCCAAAGCTGAGATATGAGGACTAACGTAACTGGGATTTTCTCTCAATAGGTTTATTGGTATTGAGTATATTGGAATTAAATTTATGAGCTTGTTGTACGTCCAATAAAGAAAAATACAGATGCAATGTAGGATATATTGGACTGACTAGGCTTTTCTGATCACACCCTTCTAATCATGCGTTTACCTAGCTTCACTGGAAGTAGGAATCCCATCATGAAATTTACAGTTATACATTTTATGCAGCACAACATGTCCCTATATCTCAGCTTTGGGATGTGGTAGGGCAAAAATGACCACACCACTCTCTTCGCCAGGACCACCCAGACACACGGTGTGGGTTTTGAAGAAGATCTGAGGAGGTCAAATTTTTCACCCAAAAATACACTATGGGGAACCCCATTTGTGTTTTTTTAGACTAAATTTTTGACCATCTCAGACTTCTTCCAAACTCACGATGTTGATTAAGCAGGTCCTGACTTACAAAGG
This sequence comes from Hoplias malabaricus, assembly GCF_029633855.1. Lineage (NCBI taxonomy): Eukaryota > Metazoa > Chordata > Actinopteri > Characiformes > Erythrinidae > Hoplias > Hoplias malabaricus. Next base: position 3,824,624 of record NC_089812.1, on the reverse strand, counting down.
GGTGTGATTATTTTCAGCTTATCTCATCCCAAAGCTGAGATATGAGGACTAACGTAACTAGGATTTTCTATCAATAGGTTTATTGGTATTGAGTATATTGGATTTAAATTTATGAGCTTGTTGTACGTCCAATAAAGAAAAATACAGATGCAATGTAGGATATATTGGACTGACTAGGCTTTTCTGATGACACCCTTCTAATCATGTGTTTACCTAGCTTCACTGGAAGTAGGAATCCCATCATGAAATTTACAGTTATACATTTTATGCAGCACAACATGTCCCTATATCTCAGCTTTGGGATGTAGTAGGGCAAAAATGACCACACCACTCTCTTTGCTAGGACCACCCAGACACACGGTGTGGGTTTTGAAGAAGATCTGAGGAGGTCACATTTTTCACCCAAAAAAAACTAAGGGGTACCCCTTTGTGTTTTTTTAGACTAAATTTTTGACCATCTCAGATTTCTTCCAAACTCACGATGTTGATTAAGCAGGTCCTGACTTACACAGGGGTGTGATTATTTTCAGCTTATCTCATCCCAAAGCTGAGATATGAGGACTAACGTAACTGGGATTTTCTCTCAATAGGTTTATTGGTATTGAGTATATTGGAATTAAATTTATGAGCTTGTTGTACGTCCAATAAAGAAAAATACAGATGCAATGTACGATATATTGGACTGACTAGGCTTTTCTGATCACACCCTTCTAATCATGCGTTTACCTAGCTTCACTGGAAGTAGGAATCCCATCATGAAATTTACAGTTATACATTTTATGCAGCACAACATGTCCCTATATCTCAGCTTTGGGATGTGGTAGGGCAAAAATGACCACACCACTCTCTTCGCCAGGACCACCCAGACACACGGTGTGGGTTTTGAAGAAGATCTGAGGAGGTCACATTTTTCACCCAAAAATACACTATGGGGTACCCCATTTGTCTTTTTTTAGACTAAATTTTGGACCATCTCAGACTTCTTCCAAACTCACGATGTTGATTAAGCAGGTCCTGACTTACAAAGGGGTGTGATTATTTTCAGCTTATCTCATCCCAAAGCTGAGATATGAGGACTAACGTAACTAGGATTTTCTATCAATAGGTTTATTGGTATTGAGTATATTGGATTTAAATTTATGAGCTTGTTGTACGTCCAATAAAGAAAAATACAGATGCAATGTAGGATATATTGGACTGACTAGGCTTTTCTGATGACACCCTTCTAATCATGTGTTTACCTAGCTTCACTGGAAGTAGGAATCCCATCATGAAATTTACAGTTATACATTTTATGCAGCACAACATGTCCCTATATCTCAGCTTTGGGATGTAATAGGGCAAAAATGACCACACCACTCTCGTCGCGAGGACCACCCAGACACACGGTGTGGGTTTGAAAAAGATCTGAGGAGGTCACATTTCTCACCCAAAAAAACACTAAGGGGTACCCCTTTGTGTTTTTTTAGACTAAATTTTTGACCATCTCAGAATTCTTCCAAACTCACGATGTTGATTAAGCAGGTCCTGACTTACACAGGGGTGTGATTATTTTCAGCTTATCTCATCCCAAAGCTGAGATATGAGGACTAACGTAATTAGGATTTTCTCTCAATAGGCTTATTGTTATTGAGTATATTGGAATTAAATTTATGAGCTTGTTGTACGTCCAATAAAGAAAAATACAGATGCAATGTAGGATATATTGGACTGACTAGGCTTTTCTGATGACACCCTTCTAATCATGTGTTTACCTAGCTTCACTGGAAGTAGGAATCCCATCATGAAATTTACAGTTATACATTTTATGCAGCACAACATGTCCCTATATCTCAGCTTTGGGATGTAGTAGGGCAAAAATGACCACACCACTCTCTTTGCTAGGACCACCCAGACACACGGTGTGGGTTTTGAAGAAGATCTGAGGAGGTCACATTTTTCACCCAAAAAAAACTAAGGGGTACCCCTTTGTGTTTTTTTAGACTAAATTTTTGACCATCTCAGACTTCTTCCAAACTCACGATGTTGATTAAGCAGGTCCTGACTTACACAGGGGTGTGATTATTTTCAGCTTATCTCATCCCAAAGCTGAGATATGAGGACTAACGTAACTGGGATTTTCTCTCAATAGGTTTATTGGTATTGAGTATATTGGAATTAAATTTATGAGCTTGTTGTACGTCCAATAAAGAAAAATACAGATGCAATGTAGGATATATTGGACTGACTAGGCTTTTCTGATCACACCCTTCTAATCATGCGTTTACCTAGCTTCACTGGAAGTAGGAATCCCATCATGAAATTTACAGTTATACATTTTATGCAGCACAACATGTCCCTATATCTCAGCTTTGGGATGTGGTAGGGCAAAAATGACCACACCACTCTCTTCGCCAGGACCACCCAGACACACGGTGTGGGTTTTGAAGAAGATCTGAGGAGGTCAAATTTTTCACCCAAAAATACACTATGGGGAACCCCATTTGTGTTTTTTTAGACTAAATTTTTGACCATCTCAGACTTCTTCCAAACTCACGATGTTGATTAAGCAGGTCCTGACTTACAAAGGGGTGTGATTATTTTCAGCTTATCTCATCCCAAAGCTGAGATATGAGGACTAACGTAACTAGGATTTTCTATCAATAGGTTTATTGGTATTGAGTATATTGGATTTAAATTTATGAGCTTGTTGTACGTCCAATAAAGAAAAATACAGATGCAATGTAGGATATATTGGACTGACTAGGCTTTTCTGATGACACCCTTCTAATCATGTGTTTACCTAGCTTCACTGGAAGTAGGAATCCCATCATGAAATTTACAGTTATACATTTTATGCAGCACAACATGTCCCTATATCTCAGCTTTGGGATGTAGTAGGGCAAAAATGACCACACCACTCTCTTTGCTAGGACCACCCAGACACACGGTGTGGGTTTTGAAGAAGATCTGAGGAGGTCACATTTTTCACCCAAAAAAAACTAAGGGGTACCCCTTTGTGTTTTTTTAGACTAAATTTTTGACCATCTCAGATTTCTTCCAAACTCACGATGTTGATTAAGCAGGTCCTGACTTACACAGGGGTGTGATTATTTTCAGCTTATCTCATCCCAAAGCTGAGATATGAGGACTAACGTAACTGGGATTTTCTCTCAATAGGTTTATTGGTATTGAGTATATTGGAATTAAATTTATGAGCTTGTTGTACGTCCAATAAAGAAAAATACAGATGCAATGTAGGATATATTGGACTGACTAGGCTTTTCTGATCACACCCTTCTAATCATGCGTTTACCTAGCTTCACTGGAAGTAGGAATCCCATCATGAAATTTACAGTTATACATTTTATGCAGCACAACATGTCCCTATATCTCAGCTTTGGGATGTGGTAGGGCAAAAATGACCACACCACTCTCTTCGCCAGGACCACCCAGACACACGGTGTGGGTTTTGAAGAAGATCTGAGGAGGTCAAATTTTTCACCCAAAAATACACTATGGGGAACCCCATTTGTGTTTTTTTAGACTAAATTTTTGACCATCTCAGACTTCTTCCAAACTCACGATGTTGATTAAGCAGGTCCTGACTTACAAAGGGGTGTGATTATTTTCAGCTTATCTCATCCCAAAGCTGAGATATGAGGACTAACGTAACTAGGATTTTCTATCAATAGGTTTATTGGTATTGAGTATATTGGATTTAAATTTATGAGCTTGTTGTACGTCCAATAAAGAAAAATACAGATGCAATGTAGGATATATTGGACTGACTAGGCTTTTCTGATGACACCCTTCTAATCATGTGTTTACCTAGCTTCACTGGAAGTAGGAATCCCATCATGAAATTTACAGTTATACATTTTATGCAGCACAACATGTCCCTATATCTCAGCTTTGGGATGTAATAGGGCAAAAATGACCACACCACTCTCGTCGCGAGGACCACCCAGACACACGGTGTGGGTTTGAAAAAGATCTGAGGAGGTCACATTTCTCACCCAAAAAAACACTAAGGGGTACCCCTTTGTGTTTTTTTAGACTAAATTTTTGACCATCTCAGAATTCTTCCAAACTCACGATGTTGATTAAGCAGGTCCTGACTTACACAGGGGTGTGATTATTTTCAGCTTATCTCATCCCAAAGCTGAGATATGAGGACTAACGTAATTAGGATTTTCTCTCAATAGGCTTATTGTTATTGAGTATATTGGAATTAAATTTATGAGCTTGTTGTACGTCCAATAAAGAAAAATACAGATGCAATGTAGGATATATTGGACTGACTAGGCTTTTCTGATGACACCCTTCTAATCATGTGTTTACCTAGCTTCACTGGAAGTAGGAATCCCATCATGAAATTTACAGTTATACATTTTATGCAGCACAACATGTCCCTATATCTCAGCTTTGGGATGTAGTAGGGCAAAAATGACCACACCACTCTCTTTGCTAGGACCACCCAGACACACGGTGTGGGTTTTGAAGAAGATCTGAGGAGGTCACATTTTTCACCCAAAAAAAACTAAGGGGTACCCCTTTGTGTTTTTTTAGACTAAATTTTTGACCATCTCAGACTTCTTCCAAACTCACGATGTTGATTAAGCAGGTCCTGACTTACACAGGGGTGTGATTATTTTCAGCTTATCTCATCCCAAAGCTGAGATATGAGGACTAACGTAACTGGGATTTTCTCTCAATAGGTTTATTGGTATTGAGTATATTGGAATTAAATTTATGAGCTTGTTGTACGTCCAATAAAGAAAAATACAGATGCAATGTAGGATATATTGGACTGACTAGGCTTTTCTGATCACACCCTTCTAATCATGCGTTTACCTAGCTTCACTGGAAGTAGGAATCCCATCATGAAATTTACAGTTATACATTTTATGCAGCACAACATGTCCCTATATCTCAGCTTTGGGATGTGGTAGGGCAAAAATGACCACACCACTCTCTTCGCCAGGACCACCCAGACACACGGTGTGGGTTTTGAAGAAGATCTGAGGAGGTCAAATTTTTCACCCAAAAATACACTATGGGGAACCCCATTTGTGTTTTTTTAGACTAAATTTTTGACCATCTCAGACTTCTTCCAAACTCACGATGTTGATTAAGCAGGTCCTGACTTACAAAGGGGTGTGATTATTTTCAGCTTATCTCATCCCAAAGCTGAGATATGAGGACTAACGTAACTAGGATTTTCTATCAATAGGTTTATTGGTATTGAGTATATTGGATTTAAATTTATGAGCTTGTTGTACGTCCAATAAAGAAAAATACAGATGCAATGTAGGATATATTGGACTGACTAGGCTTTTCTGATGACACCCTTCTAATCATGTGTTTACCTAGCTTCACTGGAAGTAGGAATCCCATCATGAAATTTACAGTTATACATTTTATGCAGCACAACATGTCCCTATATCTCAGCTTTGGGATGTAGTAGGGCAAAAATGACCACACCACTCTCTTTGCTAGGACCACCCAGACACACGGTGTGGGTTTTGAAGAAGATCTGAGGAGGTCACATTTTTCACCCAAAAAAAACTAAGGGGTACCCCTTTGTGTTTTTTTAGACTAAATTTTTGACCATCTCAGATTTCTTCCAAACTCACGATGTTGATTAAGCAGGTCCTGACTTACACAGGGGTGTGATTATTTTCAGCTTATCTCATCCCAAAGCTGAGATATGAGGACTAACGTAACTGGGATTTTCTCTCAATAGGTTTATTGGTATTGAGTATATTGGAATTAAATTTATGAGCTTGTTGTACGTCCAATAAAGAAAAATACAGATGCAATGTAGGATATATTGGACTGACTAGGCTTTTCTGATCACACCCTTCTAATCATGCGTTTACCTAGCTTCACTGGAAGTAGGAATCCCATCATGAAATTTACAGTTATACATTTTATGCAGCACAACATGTCCCTATATCTCAGCTTTGGGATGTGGTAGGGCAAAAATGACCACACCACTCTCTTCGCCAGGACCACCCAGACACACGGTGTGGGTTTTGAAGAAGATCTGAGGAGGTCACATTTTTCACCCAAAAATACACTATGGGGTACCCCATTTGTGTTTTTTTAGACTAAATTTTTGACCATCTCAGACTTCTTCCAAACTCACGATGTTGATTAAGCAGGTCCTGACTTACAAAGGGGTGTGATTATTTTCAGCTTATCTCATCCCAAAGCTGAGATATGAGGACTAACGTAACTAGGATTTTCTATCAATAGGTTTATTGGTATTGAGTATATTGGATTTAAATTTATGAGCTTGTTGTACGTCCAATAAAGAAAAATACAGATGCAATGTAGGATATATTGGACTGACTAGGCTTTTCTGATGACACCCTTCTAATCATGTGTTTACCTAGCTTCACTGGAAGTAGGAATCCCATCATGAAATTTACAGTTATACATTTTATGCAGCACAACATGTCCCTATATCTCAGCTTTGGGATGTAATAGGGCAAAAATGACCACACCACTCTCGTCGCGAGGACCACCCAGACACACGGTGTGGGTTTGAAAAAGATCTGAGGAGGTCACATTTCTCACCCAAAAAAACACTAAGGGGTACCCCTTTGTGTTTTTTTAGACTAAATTTTTGACCATCTCAGAATTCTTCCAAACTCACGATGTTGATTAAGCAGGTCCTGACTTACACAGGGGTGTGATTATTTTCAGCTTATCTCATCCCAAAGCTGAGATATGAGGACTAACGTAATTAGGATTTTCTCTCAATAGGCTTATTGTTATTGAGTATATTGGAATTAAATTTATGAGCTTGTTGTACGTCCAATAAAGAAAAATACAGATGCAATGTAGGATATATTGGACTGACTAGGCTTTTCTGATGACACCCTTCTAATCATGTGTTTACCTAGCTTCACTGGAAGTAGGAATCCCATCATGAAATTTACAGTTATACATTTTATGCAGCACAACATGTCCCTATATCTCAGCTTTGGGATGTAGTAGGGCAAAAATGACCACACCACTCTCTTTGCTAGGACCACCCAGACACACGGTGTGGGTTTTGAAGAAGATCTGAGGAGGTCACATTTTTCACCCAAAAAAAACTAAGGGGTACCCCTTTGTGTTTTTTTAGACTAAATTTTTGACCATCTCAGACTTCTTCCAAACTCACGATGTTGATTAAGCAGGTCCTGACTTACACAGGGGTGTGATTATTTTCAGCTTATCTCATCCCAAAGCTGAGATATGAGGACTAACGTAACTGGGATTTTCTCTCAATAGGTTTATTGGTATTGAGTATATTGGAATTAAATTTATGAGCTTGTTGTACGTCCAATAAAGAAAAATACAGATGCAATGTAGGATATATTGGACTGACTAGGCTTTTCTGATCACACCCTTCTAATCATGCGTTTACCTAGCTTCACTGGAAGTAGGAATCCCATCATGAAATTTACAGTTATACATTTTATGCAGCACAACATGTCCCTATATCTCAGCTTTGGGATGTGGTAGGGCAAAAATGACCACACCACTCTCTTCGCCAGGACCACCCAGACACACGGTGTGGGTTTTGAAGAAGATCTGAGGAGGTCAAATTTTTCACCCAAAAATACACTATGGGGAACCCCATTTGTGTTTTTTTAGACTAAATTTTTGACCATCTCAGACTTCTTCCAAACTCACGATGTTGATTAAGCAGGTCCTGACTTACAAAGGGGTGTGATTATTTTCAGCTTATCTCATCCCAAAGCTGAGATATGAGGACTAACGTAACTAGGATTTTCTATCAATAGGTTTATTGGTATTGAGTATATTGGATTTAAATTTATGAGCTTGTTGTACGTCCAATAAAGAAAAATACAGATGCAATGTAGGATATATTGGACTGACTAGGCTTTTCTGATGACACCCTTCTAATCATGTGTTTACCTAGCTTCACTGGAAGTAGGAATCCCATCATGAAATTTACAGTTATACATTTTATGCAGCACAACATGTCCCTATATCTCAGCTTTGGGATGTAGTAGGGCAAAAATGACCACACCACTCTCTTTGCTAGGACCACCCAGACACACGGTGTGGGTTTTGAAGAAGATCTGAGGAGGTCACATTTTTCACCCAAAAAAAACTAAGGGGTACCCCTTTGTGTTTTTTTAGACTAAATTTTTGACCATCTCAGATTTCTTCCAAACTCACGATGTTGATTAAGCAGGTCCTGACTTACACAGGGGTGTGATTATTTTCAGCTTATCTCATCCCAAAGCTGAGATATGAGGACTAACGTAACTGGGATTTTCTCTCAATAGGTTTATTGATATTGAGTATATTGGAATTAAATTTATGAGCTTGTTGTACGTCCAATAAAGAAAAATACAGATGCAATGTAGGATATATTGGACTGACTAGGCTTTTCTGATCACACCCTTCTAATCATGCGTTTACCTAGCTTCACTGGAAGTAGGAATCCCATCATGAAATTTACAGTTATACATTTTATGCAGCACAACATGTCCCTATATCTCAGCTTTGGGATGTGGTAGGGCAAAAATGACCACACCACTCTCTTCGCCAGGACCACCCAGACACACGGTGTGGGTTTTGAAGAAGATCTGAGGAGGTCACATTTTTCACCCAAAAATACACTATGGGGTACCCCATTTGTGTTTTTTTAGACTAAATTTTTGACCATCTCAGACTTCTTCCAAACTCACGATGTTGATTAAGCAGGTCCTGACTTACAAAGGGGTGTGATTATTTTCAGCTTATCTCATCCCAAAGCTGAGATATGAGGACTAACGTAACTAGGATTTTCTATCAATAGGTTTATTGGTATTGAGTATATTGGATTTAAATTTATGAGCTTGTTGTACGTCCAATAAAGAAAAATACAGATGCAATGTAGGATATATTGGACTGACTAGGCTTTTCTGATCACCCCCTTCTAATCATGTGTTTACCTAGCTTCACTGGAAGTAGGAATCCCATCATGAAATTTACAGTTATACATTTTATGCAGCACAACATGTCCCTATATCTCAGCTTTGGGATGTGGTAGGGCAAAAATGACCACACCACTCTCTTCGCCAGGACCACCCAGACACACGGTGTGGGTTTGAAGAAGATCTGAGGAGGTCACATTTTTCACCCAAAAAAAACTAAGGGGTACCCCTTTGTGTTTTTTTAGACTAAATTTTGGACCATCTCAGATTTCTTCCAAACTCACGATGTTGATTAAGCAGGTCCTGACTTACACAGGGGTGTGATTATTTTCAGCTTATCTCATCCCAAAGCTGAGATATGAGGACTAACGTAACTGGGATTTTCTCTCAATAGGTTTATTGGTATTGAGTATATTGGAATTAAATTTATGAGCTTGTTGTACTTCCAATAAAGAAAAATACAGATGCAATGTAGGATATATTGGACTGACTAGGCTTTTCTGATGACACCCTTCTAATCATGTGTTTACCTAGCTTCACTGGAAGTAGGAATCCCATCATGAAATTTACAGTTATACATTTTATGCAGCACAACATGTCCCTATATCTCAGCTTTGGGATGTGGTAGGGCAAAAATGACCACACCACTCTCTTCGCCAGGACCACCCAGACACACGGTGTGGGTTTGAAGAAGATCTGAGGAGGTCACATTTTTCACCCAAAAAAAACTAAGGGGTACCCCTTTGTGTTTTTTTAGACTAAATTTTGGACCATCTCAGATTTCTTCCAAACTCACGATGTTGATTAAGCAGGTCCTGACTTACACAGGGGTGTGATTATTTTCAGCTTATCTCATCCCAAAGCTGAGATATGAGGACTAACGTAACTAGGATTTTCTCTCAATAGGTTTATTGGTATTGAGTATATTGGAATTAAATTTATGAGCTTGTTGTACGTCCAATAAAGAAAAATACAGATGCAATGTAGGATATATTGGACTGACTAGGCTTTTCTGATCACCCCCTTCTAATCATGTGTTTACCTAGCTTCACTGGAAGTAGGAATCCCATCATGAAATTTACAGTTATACATTTTATGCAGCACAACATGTCCCTATATCTCAGCTTTGGGATGTAGTAGGGCAAAAATGACCACACCACTCTCTTCGCCAGGACCTCCCTGACACACGGTGTGGGTTTTGAAGAAGATCTGAGGAGGTCACATTTTTCACTCAAAAAAAACTAAGGGGTACCCCTTTGTGTTTTTTAGACTAAATTTTTGACCGTCTCAGATTTCTTCCAAACTCACGAGGTTGATTAAGCAGGTCCATACTTACACAGGGGTGTGATTATTTTCAGCTTATCTCATCCCAAAGCTGAGATATGAGGACTAACGTAACTAGGATTTTCTATCAATAGGTTTATTGGTATTGAGTATATTGGAATTAAATTTATGAGCTTGTTGTACGTCCAATAAAGAAAAATACAGATGCAATGTAGGATATATTGGACTGACTAGGCTTTTCTGATCACCCCCTTCTAATCATGTGTTTACCTAGCTTCACTGGAAGTAGGAATCCCATCATGAAATTTACAGTTATACATTTTATGCAGCACAACATGTCCCTATATCTCAGCTTTGGGATGTAGTAGGGCAAAAATGACCACACCACTCTCTTCGCCAGGACCTCCCTGACACACGGTGTGGGTTTTGAAGAAGATCTGAGGAGGTCACATTTTTCACTCAAAAAAAACTAAGGGGTACCCCTTTGTGTTTTTTAGACTAAATTTTTGACCGTCTCAGAATTCTTCCAAACTCACGATGTTGATTAAGCAGGTCCTGACTTACACAGGGGTGTGATTATTTTCAGCTTATCTCATCCCAAAGCAGAGATATGAGGACTAACGTAACTAGGATTTTCTCTCAATAGGCTTATTGGTATTGAGTATATTGGAATTAAATTTATGAGCTTGTTGTACGTCCAATAAAGAAAAATACAGATGCAATGTAGAATATATTGGACTGACTAGGCTTTTCTGATGACACCCTTCTAATCATGTGTTTACCTAGCTTCACTGGAAGTAGGAATCCCATCATGAAATTTACAGTTATACATTTTATGCAGCACAACATGTCCCTATATCTCAGCTTTGGGATGTAGTAGGGCAAAAATGACCACACCACTCTCTTTGCTAGGACCACCCAGACACACGGTGTGGGTTTGAAGAAGATCTGAGGAGGTCACATTTCTCACCCAAAAAAACACTAAGGGGTACCCCTTTGTGTTTTTTTAGACTAAATTTTTGACTGTCTCAGATTTCTTCCAAACTCATGATATTGATTAAGCAGGTCCATACTTACACAGGGGTGTGATTATTTTCAGCTTATCTCATCCCAAAGCTGATATATGAGGACTAACGTAACTGGGATTTTCTCTCAATAGGTTTATTGGTATTGAGTATATTGGAATTAAATTTATGAGCTTGTTGTACGTCCAATAAAGAAAAATACAGATGCAATGTAGAATATATTGGACTGACTAGGCTTTTCTGATCACACCCTTCTAATCATGTGTTTACCTAGCTTCACTGGAAGTAGGAATCCCATCATGAAATTTACAGTTATACATTTTATGCAGCACAACATGTCCCTATATCTCAGCTTTGGGATGTGGTAGGGCAAAAATGACCACACCACTCTCTTCGCCAGGACCACCCAGACACACGGTGTGGGTTTGAAGAAGATCTGAGGAGGTCACATTTCTCACCCAAAAAAAAACTAAGGGGTACCCCTTTGTGTTTTTTAGACTAAATTTTTGACCGTCTCAGATTTCTTTCAAACTCACGATGTTGATTAAGCAGGTCCATACTTACACAGGGGTGTGATTATTTTCAGCTTATCTCATCCCAAAGCTAATATATGAGGACTAACGTAACTGGGATTTTCTCTCAATAGGTTTATTGGTATTGAGTATATTGGAATTAAATTTATGAGCTTGTTGTACGTCCAATAAAGAAAAATACAGATGCAATGTAGGATATATTGGACTGACTAGGCTTTTCTGATGACACCCTTCTAATCATGTGTTTACCTAGCTTCACTGGAAGTAGGAATCCCATCATGAAATTTACAGTTATACATTTTATGCAGCACAACATGTCCCTATATCTCAGCTTTGGGATGTGGTAGGGCAAAAATGACCACACCACTCTCTTCGCCAGGACCTCCCTGACACACGGTGTGAGTTTTGAAGAAGATCTGAGGAGGTCACATTTTTCACCCAAAAAAAACTAAGGGGTACCCCTTTGTGTTTTTTAGACTAAATTTTTGACCGTCTCAGATTTCTTCCACACTCGCGATGTTGATTAAGCAGGTCCTGACTTACACAGAGGTGTGATTATTTTCAGCTTATCTCATCCCAAAGCAGAGATATGAGGACTAACGTAACTGGGATTTCCTCTCAATAGGTTTATTGGTATTGAGTATATTGGAATTAAATTTATGAGCTTGTTGTAGGTCCAATAAAGAAAAATACAGATGCAATGTAGGATATATTGGACTGACTAGGCTTTTCTGATCACACCCTTCTAATCATGTGTTTACCTAGCTTCACTGGAAGTAGGAATCCCATCATGAAATTTACAGTTATACATTTTATGCAGCACAACATGTCCCTATATCTCAGCTTTGGGATGTAGTAGGGCAAAAATGACCACACCACTCTCTTTGCTAGGACCACCCGGACACACGGTGTGGGTTTTGAAGAAGATCTGAGGAGGTCACATTTTTCACCCAAAAAAAACTAAGGGGTACCCCTTTGTGTATTTTTAGACTAAATTTTTGACCATCTCAGAATTCTTCCAAACTCACGATGTTGATTAAGCAGGTCCTGACTTACACAGGGGTGTGATTATTTTCAGCTTATCTCATCCCAAAGCTGAGATATGAGGACTAACGTAACTGGGATTTTCTCTCAATAGGTTTATTGGTATTGAGTATATTGGAATTAAATTTATGAGCTTGTTGTACGTCCAATAAAGAAAAATACAGATGCAATGTAGAATATATTGGACTGACTAGGCTTTTCTGATCACACCCTTCTAATCATGTGTTTACCTAGCTTCACTGGAAGTAGGAATCCCATCATGAAATTTACAGTTATACATTTTATGCAGCACAACATGTCCCTATATCTCAGCTTTGGGATGTGGTAGGGCAAAAATGACCACACCACTCTCTTCGCCAGGACCACCCAGACACACGGTGTGGGTTTGAAGAAGATCTGAGGAGGTCACATTTCTCACCCAAAAAAAAACTAAGGGGTACCCCTTTGTGTTTTTTAGACTAAATTTTTGACCGTCTCAGATTTCTTTCAAACTCACGATGTTGATTAAGCAGGTCCATACTTACACAGGGGTGTGATTATTTTCAGCTTATCTCATCCCAAAGCTAATATATGAGGACTAACGTAACTGGGATTTTCTCTCAATAGGTTTATTGGTATTGAGTATATTGGAATTAAATTTATGAGCTTGTTGTACGTCCAATAAAGAAAAATACAGATGCAATGTAGGATATATTGGACTGACTAGGCTTTTCTGATGACACCCTTCTAATCATGTGTTTACCTAGCTTCACTGGAAGTAGGAATCCCATCATGAAATTTACAGTTATACATTTTATGCAGCACAACATGTCCCTATATCTCAGCTTTGGGATGTGGTAGGGCAAAAATGACCACACCACTCTCTTCGCCAGGACCTCCCTGACACACGGTGTGAGTTTTGAAGAAGATCTGAGGAGGTCACATTTTTCACCCAAAAAAAACTAAGGGGTACCCCTTTGTGTTTTTTAGACTAAATTTTTGACCGTCTCAGATTTCTTCCACACTCGCGATGTTGATTAAGCAGGTCCTGACTTACACAGAGGTGTGATTATTTTCAGCTTATCTCATCCCAAAGCAGAGATATGAGGACTAACGTAACTGGGATTTCCTCTCAATAGGTTTATTGGTATTGAGTATATTGGAATTAAATTTATGAGCTTGTTGTAGGTCCAATAAAGAAAAATACAGATGCAATGTAGGATATATTGGACTGACTAGGCTTTTCTGATCACACCCTTCTAATCATGTGTTTACCTAGCTTCACTGGAAGTAGGAATCCCATCATGAAATTTACAGTTATACATTTTATGCAGCACAACATGTCCCTATATCTCAGCTTTGGGATGTAGTAGGGCAAAAATGACCACACCACTCTCTTTGCTAGGACCACCCGGACACACGGTGTGGGTTTTGAAGAAGATCTGAGGAGGTCACATTTTTCACCCAAAAAAAACTAAGGGGTACCCCTTTGTGTATTTTTAGACTAAATTTTTGACCATCTCAGAATTCTTCCAAACTCACGATGTTGATTAAGCAGGTCCTGACTTACACAGGGGTGTGATTATTTTCAGCTTATCTCATCCCAAAGCTGAGATATGAGGACTAACGTAACTAGGATTTTCTCTCAATAGGCTTATTGGTATTGAGTATATTGGAATTAAATTTATGAGCTTGTTGTACGTCCAATAAAGAAAAATACAGATGCAATGTAGAATATATTGGCCTGACTAGGCTTTTCTGATCACCCCCTTCTAATCATGTGTTTACCTAGCTTCACTGGAAGTAGAAATCCCATCATGAAATTTACAGTTATACATTTTATGCAGCACAACATGTCCCTATATCTCAGCTTTGGGATGTAGTAGGGCAAAAATGACCACACCACTCTCTTCGCCAGGACCACCCAGACACACGGTGTGGGTTTTGAAGAAGATCTGAGGAGGTCACATTTTTCACCCAAAAAAAACTAAGGGGTACCCCTTTGTGTTTTTTTAGACTAAATTGTTGACCATCTCAGATTTCTTCCAAACTCACGATGTTGATTAAGCAGGTCCTGACTTACACAGGGGTGTGATTATTTTCAGCTTATCTCATCCCAAAGCTAATATATGAGGACTAACGTAACTGGGATTTTCTCTCAATAGGTTTATTGGTATTGAGTATATTGGAATTAAATTTATGAGCTTGTTGTACGTCCAATAAAGAAAAATACAGATGCAATGTAGGATATATTGGACTGACTAGGCTTTTCTGATCACACCCTTCTAATCATGTGTTTACCTAGCTTCACTGGAAGTAGGAATCCCATCATGAAATTTACAGTTATACATTTTATGCAGCACAACATGTCCCTATATCTCAGCTTTGGGATGTAGTAGGGCAAAAATGACCACACCACTCTCTTTGCTAGGACCTCCCTGACACACGGTGTGGGTTTTGAAGAAGATCTGAGGAGGTCACATTTCTCACCTAAAAAAACACTAAGGGGTACCCCTTTGTGTTTTTTTAGACTAAATTTTTGACTGTCTAAGATTTCTTCCAAACTCACGAGGTTGATTAAGCAGGTCCATACTTACACAGGGGTGTGATTATTTTCAGCTTATCTCATCCCAAACCTGAGATATGAGGACTAACGTAACTAGGATTTTCTCTCAATAGGTTTATTGATATTGAGTATATTGGAATTAAATTTATGAGCTTGTTGTAGGTCCAATAAAGAAAAATACAGATGCAATGTAGGATATATTGGACTGACTAGGCTTTTCTGATCACACCCTTCTAATCATGTGTTTACCTAGCTTCACTGGAAGTAGGAATCCCATCATGAAATTTACAGTTATACATTTTATGCAGCACAACATGTCCCTATATCTCAGCTTTGGGATGTAGTAGGGCAAAAATGACCACACCACTCTCGTCGCGAGGACCACCCAGACACACGGTGTGGGTTTGAAGAAGATCTGAGGAGGTCACATTTCTCACCCAAAAAAACACTAAGGGGTACCCCTTTGTGTTTTTTTAGACTAAATTTTTGACTGTCTCAGATTTCTTCCAAACTCATGATATTGATTAAGCAGGTCCATACTTACACAGGGGTGTGATTACTTTCAGCTTATCTCATCCCAAAGCTGAGATATGAGGACTAACATAACTAGGATTTTCTCTCAATAGGTTTATTGGTATTGAGTATATTGGAACTAAATTTATGAGCTTGTTGTACGTCCAATACAGAAATATACAGATGCAATGTAGGATATATTGGCCTGACTAGGCTTTTCTGATCACCCCCTTCTAATCATGTGTTTACCTAGCTTCACTGGAAGTAGGAATCCCATCATGAAATTTACAGTTATACATTTTATGCAGCACAACATGTCCCTATATCTCAGCTTTGGGATGTAGTAGGGCAAAAATGACCACACCACTCTCGTCGCCAGGACCACCCAGACACACGGTGTGGGTTTGAAGAAGATCTGAGGAGGTCACATTTCTCACCCAAAAAAAACTAAATTTAGTCTAAAAAACCCTTTGTGTTTTTTAGACTAAATTTTTGACCGTCTCAGATTTCTTCCAAACTCGCGATGTTGATTAAGCAGGTCCTGACTTACACAGAGGTGTGATTATTTTCAGCTTATCTCATCCCAAAGCAGAGATATGAGGACTAACGTAACTGGGATTTTCTCTCAATAGGTTTATTGGTATTGAGTATATTGGAATTAAATTTATGAGCTTGTTGTACGTCCAATAAAGAAAAATACAGATGCAATGTAGGATATATTGGACTGACTAGGCTTTTCTGATCACACCCTTCTAATCATGTGTTTACCTAGCTTCACTGGAAGTAGGAATCCCATCATGAAATTTACAGTTATACATTTTATGCAGCACAACATGTCCCTATATCTCAGCTTTGGGATGTGGTAGGGCAAAAATGACCACACCACTCTCTTTGCTAGGACCTCCCTGACACACGGTGTGGGTTTTGAAGAAGATCTGAGGAGGTCACATTTCTCACCTAAAAAAACACTAAGGGGTACCCCTTTGTGTTTTTTTAGACTAAATTTTTGACTGTCTCAGATTTCTTCCAAACTCACGAGGTTGATTAAGCAGGTCCATACTTACACAGGGGTGTGATTATTTTCAGCTTATCTCATCCCAAAGCTGATATATGAGGACTAACGTAACTGGGATTTTCTCTCAATAGGTTTATTGGTATTGAGTATATTGGAATTAAATTTATGAGCTTGTTGTACGTCCAATAAAGAAAAATACAGATGCAATGTAGGATATATTGGACTGACTAGGCTTTTCTGATCACACCCTTCTAATCATGTGTTTACCTAGCTTCACTGGAAGTAGGAATCCCATCATGAAATTTACAGTTATACATTTTATGCAGCACAACATGTCCCTATATCTCAGCTTTGGGATGTGGTAGGGCAAAAATGACCACACCACTCTCGTCGCCAGGACCACCCAGACACACGGTGTGGGTTTGAAGAAGATCTGAGGAGGTCACATTTCTCACCCAAAAAAACACTAAGGGGTACCCCTTTGTGTTTTTTTAGACTAAATTTTTGACTGTCTCAGATTTCTTCCAAACTCATGATATTGATTAAGCAGGTCCATACTTACACAGGGGTGTGATTACTTTCAGCTTATCTCATCCCAAAGCTGAGATATGAGGACTAACATAACTAGGATTTTCTCTCAATAGGTTTATTGGTATTGAGTATATTGGAACTAAATTTATGAGCTTGTTGTACGTCCAATACAGAAATATACAGATGCAATGTAGGATATATTGGCCTGACTAGGCTTTTCTGATCACCCCCTTCTAATCATGTGTTTACCTAGCTTCACTGGAAGTAGGAATCCCATCATGAAATTTACAGTTATACATTTTATGCAGCACAACATGTCCCTATATCTCAGCTTTGGGATGTAGTAGGGCAAAAATGACCACACCACTCTCGTCGCCAGGACCACCCAGACACACGGTGTGGGTTTGAAGAAGATCTGAGGAGGTCACATTTCTCACCCAAAAAAAACTAAATTTAGTCTAAAAAACCCTTTGTGTTTTTTAGACTAAATTTTTGACCGTCTCAGATTTCTTCCAAACTCGCGATGTTGATTAAGCAGGTCCTGACTTACACAGAGGTGTGATTATTTTCAGCTTATCTCATCCCAAAGCAGAGATATGAGGACTAACGTAACTGGGATTTTCTCTCAATAGGTTTATTGGTATTGAGTATATTGGAATTAAATTTATGAGCTTGTTGTACGTCCAATAAAGAAAAATACAGATGCAATGTAGGATATATTGGACTGACTAGGCTTTTCTGATCACACCCTTCTAATCATGTGTTTACCTAGCTTCACTGGAAGTAGGAATCCCATCATGAAATTTACAGTTATACATTTTATGCAGCACAACATGTCCCTATATCTCAGCTTTGGGATGTGGTAGGGCAAAAATGACCACACCACTCTCTTTGCTAGGACCTCCCTGACACACGGTGTGGGTTTTGAAGAAGATCTGAGGAGGTCACATTTCTCACCTAAAAAAACACTAAGGGGTACCCCTTTGTGTTTTTTTAGACTAAATTTTTGACTGTCTCAGATTTCTTCCAAACTCACGAGGTTGATTAAGCAGGTCCATACTTACACAGGGGTGTGATTATTTTCAGCTTATCTCATCCCAAAGCTGATATATGAGGACTAACGTAACTGGGATTTTCTCTCAATAGGTTTATTGGTATTGAGTATATTGGAATTAAATTTATGAGCTTGTTGTACGTCCAATAAAGAAAAATACAGATGCAATGTAGGATATATTGGACTGACTAGGCTTTTCTGATCACACCCTTCTAATCATGTGTTTACCTAGCTTCACTGGAAGTAGGAATCCCATCATGAAATTTACAGTTATACATTTTATGCAGCACAACATGTCCCTATATCTCAGCTTTGGGATGTGGTAGGGCAAAAATGACCACACCACTCTCGTCGCCAGGACCACCCAGACACACGGTGTGGGTTTGAAGAAGATCTGAGGAGGTCACATTTCTCACCCAAAAAAACACTAAGGGGTACCCCTTTGTGTTTTTTAGACTAAAATTTTCACCGTCTCAGATTTCTTCCAAACTCACGATGTTGATTAAGCAGGTCCATACTTACACAGGGGTGTGATTATTTTCAGCTTATCTCATCCCAAAGCTGAGATATGAGGACTAACGTAACTAGGATTTTCTCTCAATAGGTTTATTGGTATTGAGTATATTGGAATTAAATTTATGAGCTTGTTGTACGTCCAATAAAGAAAAATACAGATGCAATGTAGGATATATTGGACTGACTAGGCTTTTCTGATGACACCCTTCTAATCATGTGTTTACCTAGCTTCACTGGAAGTAGGAATCCCATCATGAAATTTACAGTTATACATTTTATGCAGCACAACATCTCCCTATATCTCAGCTTTGGGATGTAGTAGGGCAAAAATGACCACACCACTCTCGTCCCCAGGACCACCCAGACACACGGTGTGGGTTTGAAGAAGATCTGAGGAGGTCACATTTCTCACCCAAAAAAAACTAAATTTAGTCTAAAAAACCCTTTGTGTTTTTTAGACTAAATTTTTGACCGTCTCAGATTTCTTCCAAACTCGCGATGTTGATTAAGCAGGTCCTGACTTACACAGAGGTGTGATTATTTTCAGCTTATCTCATCCCAAAGCAGAGATATGAGGACTAACGTAACTGGGATTTTCTCTCAATAGGTTTATTGGTATTGAGTATATTGGAATTAAATTTATGAGCTTGTTGTACGTCCAATAAAGAAAAATACAGATGCAATGTAGGATATATTGGACTGACTAGGCTTTTCTGATCACACCCTTCTAATCATGTGTTTACCTAGCTTCACTAGAAGTAGGAATCCCATCATGAAATTTACAGTTATACATTTTATGCAGCACAACATGTCCCTATATCTCAGCTTTGGGATGTGGTAGGGCAAAAATGACCACACCACTCTCTTTGCTAGGACCTCCCTGACACACGGTGTGGGTTTTGAAGAAGATCTGAGGAGGTCACATTTCTCACCTAAAAAAACACTAAGGGGTACCCCTTTGTGTTTTTTTAGACTAAATTTTTGACTGTCTCAGATTTCTTCCAAACTCACGAGGTTGATTAAGCAGGTCCATACTTACACAGGGGTGTGATTATTTTCAGCTTATCTCATCCCAAAGCTGATATATGAGGACTAACGTAACTGGGATTTTCTCTCAATAGGTTTATTGGTATTGAGTATATTGGAATTAAATTTATGAGCTTGTTGTACGTCCAATAAAGAAAAATACAGATGCAATGTAGGATATATTGGACTGACTAGGCTTTTCTGATCACACCCTTCTAATCATGTGTTTACCTAGCTTCACTGGAAGTAGGAATCCCATCATGAAATTTACAGTTATACATTTTATGCAGCACAACATGTCCCTATATCTCAGCTTTGGGATGTGGTAGGGCAAAAATGACCCCACCACTCTCGTCGCCAGGACCACCCAGACACACGGTGTGGGTTTGAAGAAGATCTGAGGAGGTCACATTTCTCACCCAAAAAAACACTAAGGGGTACCCCTTTGTGTTTTTTAGACTAAATTTTTGACCGTCTCAGATTTCTTCCAAACTCACGATGTTGATTAAGCAGGTCCATACTTACACAGGGGTGTGATTATTTTCAGCTTATCTCATCCCAAAGCTGATATATGAGGACTAACGTAACTAGGATTTTCTCTCAATAGGTTTATTGGTATTGAGTATATTGGAATTAAATTTATGAGCTTGTTGTACGTCCAATAAAGAAAAATACAGATGCAATGTAGGATATATTGGACTGACTAGGCTTTTCTGATCACCCCCTTCTAATCATGTGTTTACCTAGCTTCACTGGAAGTAGGAATCCCATCATGAAATTTACAGTTATACATTTTATGCAGCACAACATGTCCCTATATCTCAGCTTTGGGATGTAGTAGGGCAAAAATGACCACACCACTCTCTTCGCCAGGACCTCCCTGACACACGGTGTGGGTTTTGAAGAAGATCTGAGGAGGTCACATTTTTCACTCAAAAAAAACTAAGGGGTACCCCTTTGTGTTTTTTAGACTACATTTTTGACCTGACCGTCTCAGATTTCTTCCAAACTCGCGATGTTGATTAAGCAGGTCCTGACTTACACAGAGGTGTGATTATTTTCAGCTTATCTCATCCCAAAGCAGAGATATGAGGACTAACCTAACTGTGATTTTCTCTCAATAGGTTTATTGGTATTGAGTATATTGGAATTAAATTTATGAGCTTGTTGTACTTCCAATAAAATAAAATACAGATTCAATGTAGGATATATTGGACTGACTAGGCTTTTCTGATGACACCCTTCTAATCATGTGTTTACCTAGCTTCACTGGAAGTAGGAATCCCATCATGAAATTTACAGTTATACATTTTATGCAGCACAACATGTCCCTATATCTCAGCTTTGGGATGTGGTAGGGCAAAAATGACCACACCACTCTCTTCGCCAGGACCACCCAGACACACGGTGTGGGTTTTGAAGAAGATCTGAGGAGGTCACATTTTTCACCCAAAAAAAACTAAGGGGTACCCCTTTGTGTTTTTTTAGACTAAATTTTTGACCATCTCAGATTTCTTCCAAACTCACGATGTTGATTAAGCAGGTCCTGACTTACACAGGGGTGTGATTATTTTCAGTTTATCTCATCCCAAAGCTGAGATATGAGGACTAACGTAACTAGGATTTTCTCTCAATAGGTTTATTGGTATTGAGTATATTGGAATTAAATTTATGAGCTTGTTGTACGTCCAATAAAGAAAAATACAGATGCAATGTAGGATATATTGGACTGACTAGGCTTTTCTGATGACACCCTTCTAATCATGTGTTTACCTAGCTTCACTGGAAGTAAGAATCCCATCATGAAATTTACAGTTATACATTTTATGCAGCACAACATGTCCCTATACCTCAGCTTTGGGATGTAGTAGGGCAAAAATGACCACACCACTCTCGTCGCCAGGACCACCCAGACACACGGTGTGGGTTTGAAGAAGATCTGAGGAGGTCACATTTCTCACCCAAAAAAACACTAAGGGGTACCCCATTTGTGTTTTTTTAGACTAAATTTTTGACCATCTCAGACTTCTTCCAAACTCACGATGTTGATTAAGCAGGTCCTGACTTACAAAGGGGTGTGATTATTTTCAGCTTATCTCATCCCAAAGCTGAGATATGAGGACTAACGTAACTAGGATTTTCTATCAATAGGTTTATTGGTATTGAGTATATTGGATTTAAATTTATGAGCTTGTTGTACGTCCAATAAAGAAAAATACAGATGCAATGTAGGATATATTGGACTGACTAGGCTTTTCTGATGACACCCTTCTAATCATGTGTTTACCTAGCTTCACTGGAAGTAGGAATCCCATCATGAAATTTACAGTTATACATTTTATGCAGCACAACATGTCCCTATATCTCAGCTTTGGGATGTGGTAGGGCAAAAATGACCACACCACTCTCTTCGCCAGGACCTCCCTGACACACGGTGTGGGTTTTGAAGAAGATCTGAGGAGGTCACATTTTTCACCCCCAAAAAAACTAAGGGGTACCCCTTTCTGTTTTTTAGACTAAATTTTTGACCGTCTCAGATTTCTTCCAAACTCGCGATGTTGATTAAGCAGGTCCTGACTTACACAGGGGTGTGATTATTTTCAGCTTATCTCATCCCAAAGCTGAGATATGAGGACTAACGTAACTAGGATTTTCTCTCAATAGGTTTATTGGTATTGAGTATATTGGAATTAAATTTATGAGCTTGTTGTACGTCCAATAAAGAAAAATACAGATGCAATGTAGGATATATTGGACTGACTAGGCTTTTCTGATGACACCCTTCTAATCATGTGTTTACCTAGCTTCACTGGAAGTAGGAATCCCATCATGAAATTTACAGTTATACATTTTATGCAGCACAACATGTCCCTATATCTCAGCTTTGGGATGTAATAGGGCAAAAATGACCACACCACTCTCGTCGCGAGGACCACCCAGACACACGGTGTGGGTTTGAAAAAGATCTGAGGAGGTCACATTTCTCACCCAAAAAAACACTAAGGGGTACCCCTTTGTGTTTTTTTAGACTAAATTTTTGACCATCTCAGAATTCTTCCAAACTCACGATGTTGATTAAGCAGGTCCTGACTTACACAGGGGTGTGATTATTTTCAGCTTATCTCATCCCAAAGCTGAGATATGAGGACTAACGTAATTAGGATTTTCTCTCAATAGGCTTATTGTTATTGAGTATATTGGAATTAAATTTATGAGCTTGTTGTACGTCCAATAAAGAAAAATACAGATGCAATGTAGGATATATTGGACTGACTAGGCTTTTCTGATGACACCCTTCTAATCATGTGTTTACCTAGCTTCACTGGAAGTAGGAATCCCATCATGAAATTTACAGTTATACATTTTATGCAGCACAACATGTCCCTATATCTCAGCTTTGGGATGTAGTAGGGCAAAAATGACCACACCACTCTCTTTGCTAGGACCACCCAGACACACGGTGTGGGTTTTGAAGAAGATCTGAGGAGGTCACATTTTTCACCCAAAAAAAACTAAGGGGTACCCCTTTGTGTTTTTTTAGACTAAATTTTTGACCATCTCAGATTTCTTCCAAACTCACGATGTTGATTAAGCAGGTCCTGACTTACACAGGGGTGTGATTATTTTCAGCTTATCTCATCCCAAAGCTGAGATATGAGGACTAACGTAACTGGGATTTTCTCTCAATAGGTTTATTGGTATTGAGTATATTGGAATTAAATTTATGAGCTTGTTGTACGTCCAATAAAGAAAAATACAGATGCAATGTAGGATATATTGGACTGACTAGGCTTTTCTGATCACACCCTTCTAATCATGCGTTTACCTAGCTTCACTGGAAGTAGGAATCCCATCATGAAATTTACAGTTATACATTTTATGCAGCACAACATGTCCCTATATCTCAGCTTTGGGATGTGGTAGGGCAAAAATGACCACACCACTCTCTTCGCCAGGACCACCCAGACACACGGTGTGGGTTTTGAAGAAGATCTGAGGAGGTCACATTTTTCACCCAAAAATACACTATGGGGTACCCCATTTGTGTTTTTTTTAGACTAAATTTTTGACCATCTCAGACTTCTTCCAAACTCACGATGTTGATTAAGCAGGTCCTGACTTACAAAGGGGTGTGATTATTTTAAGCTTATCTCATCCCAAAGCTGAGATATGAGGACTAACGTAACTAGGATTTTCTATCAATAGGTTTATTGGTATTGAGTATATTGGATTTAAATTTATGAGCTTGTTGTACGTCCAATAAAGAAAAATACAGATGCAATGTAGGATATATTGGACTGACTAGGCTTTTCTGATGACACCCTTCTAATCATGTGTTTACCTAGCTTCACTGGAAGTAGGAATCCCATCATGAAATTTACAGTTATACATTTTATGCAGCACAACATGTCCCTATATCTCAGCTTTGGGATGTGGTAGGGCAAAAATGACCACACCACTCTCTTCGCCAGGACCTCCCTGACACACGGTGTGGGTTTTGAAGAAGATCTGAGGAGGTCACATTTTTCACCCCCAAAAAAACTAAGGGGTACCCCTTTGTGTTTTTTAGACTAAATTTTTGACCGTCTCAGATTTCTTCCAAACTCGCGATGTTGATTAAGCAGGTCCTGACTTACACAGAGGTGTGATTATTTTCAGCTTATCTCATCCCAAAGCTGAGATATGAGGACTAACGTAACTGGGATTTTCTCACAATAGGTTTATTGGTATTGAGTATATTGGAATTAAATTTATGAGCTTGTTGTACGTCCAATAAAGAAAAATACAGATGCAATGTAGGATATATTGGACTAACTAGGCTTTTCTGATCATACCCTTCTACTCATGTGTTTACCTAGCTTCACTGGAAGTAGGAATCCCATCATGAAATTTACAGTTATACATTTTATGCAGCACAACATGTCCCTATATCTCAGCTTTGGGATGTGGTAGGGCAAAAATGACCACACCACTCTCTTCGCCAGGACCACCCAGACACACGGTGTGGGTTTTGAAGAAGATCTGAGGAGGTCACATTTTTCACCCAAAAATACACTATGGGGTACCCCATTTGTGTTTTTTTTAGACTAAATTTTTGACCATCTCAGACTTCTTCCAAACTCACGATGTTGATTAAGCAGGTCCTGACTTACAAAGGGGTGTGATTATTTTCAGCTTATCTCATCCCAAAGCTGAGATATGAGGACTAACGTAACTAGGATTTTCTATCAATAGGTTTATTGGTATTGAGTATATTGGATTTAAATTTATGAGCTTGTTGTACGTCCAATAAAGAAAAATACAGATGCAATGTAGGATATATTGGACTGACTAGGCTTTTCTGATGACACCCTTCTAATCATGTGTTTACCTAGCTTCACTGGAAGTAGGAATCCCATCATGAAATTTACAGTTATACATTTTATGCAGCACAACATGTCCCTATATCTCAGCTTTGGGATGTGGTAGGGCAAAAGTGACCACACCACTCTCTTCGCCAGGACCTCCCTGACACACGGTGTGGGTTTTGAAGAAGATCTGAGGAGGTCACATTTTTCACCCCCAAAAAAACTAAGGGGTACCCCTTTGTATTTTTTAGACTAAATTTTTGACCGTCTCAGATTTCTTCCAAACTCGCGATGTTGATTAAGCAGGTCCTGACTTACACAGAGGTGTGATTATTTTCAGCTTATCTCATCCCAAAGCTGAGATATGAGGACTAACGTAACTGGGATTTTCTCACAATAGGTTTATTGGTATTGAGTATATTGGAATTAAATTTATGAGCTTGTTGTACGTCCAATAAAGAAAAATACAGATGCAATGTAGGATATATTGGACTAACTAGGCTTTTCTGATCATACCCTTCTACTCATGTGTTTACCTAGCTTCACTGGAAGCAGGAATCCCATCATGAAATTTACAGTTATACATTTTATGCAGCACAACATGTCCCTATATCTCAGCTTTGGGATGTGGTAGGGCAAAAATGACCACACCACTCTCTTCGCCAGGACCACCCAGACACACGGTGTGGGTTTGAAGAAGATCTGAGGAGGTCACATTTTTCACCCAAAAAAAACTAAGGGGTACCCCTTTGTGTTTTTTTAGACTAAATTTTTGACCATCTCAGATTTCTTCCAAACTCACGATGTTGATTAAGCAGGTCCTGACTTACACAGGGGTGTGATTATTTTCAGCTTATCTCATCCCAAAGCTGAGATATGAGGACTAACGTAACTAGGATTTTCTCTCAATAGGTTTATTGGTATTGAGTATATTGGAATTAAATTTATGAGCTTGTTGTACGTCCAATAAAGAAAAATACAGATGCAATGTAGGATATATTGGACTGACTAGGCTTTTCTGATCACCCCCTTCTAATCATGTGTTTACCTAGCTTCACTGGAAGTAGGAATCCCATCATGAAATTTACAGTTATACATTTTATGCAGCACAACATGTCCCTATATCTCAGCTTTGGGATGTAGTAGGGCAAAAATGACCACACCACTCTCTTCGCCAGGACCTCCCTGACACACGGTGTGGGTTTTGAAGAAGATCTGAGGAGGTCACATTTTTCACTCAAAAAAAACTAAGGGGTACCCCTTTGTGTTTTTTAGACTAAATTTTTGACCGTCTCAGATTTCTTCCAAACTCACGAGGTTGATTAAGCAGGTCCATACTTACACAGGGGTGTAATTATTTTCAGCTTATCTC
Source organism: Hoplias malabaricus (assembly GCF_029633855.1). Taxonomy (NCBI): domain Eukaryota; kingdom Metazoa; phylum Chordata; class Actinopteri; order Characiformes; family Erythrinidae; genus Hoplias; species Hoplias malabaricus. The sequence goes on along the minus strand of NC_089812.1, from coordinate 3,797,888 downwards.
ATCCCAAAGCTGATATATGAGGACTAACGTAACTGGGATTTTCTCTCAATAGGTTTATTGGTATTGAGTATATTGGAATTAAATTTATGAGCTTGTTGTACTTCCAATAAAGAAAAATACAGATGCAATGTAGGATATATTGGACTGACTAGGCTTTTCTGATGACACCCTTCTAATCATGTGTTTACCTAGCTTCACTGGAAGTAGGAATCCCATCATGAAATTTACAGTTATACATTTTATGCAGCACAACATGTCCCTATATCTCAGCTTTGGGATGTGGTAGGGCAAAAATGACCACACCACTCTCTTCGCCAGGACCACCCAGACACACGGTGTGGGTTTGAAGAAGATCTGAGGAGGTCACATTTCTCACCCAAAAAAACACTAAGGGGTACCCCTTTGTGTTTTTTTAGACTAAATTTTTGACCATCTCAGATTTCTTCCAAACTCACGATGTTGATTAAGCAGGTCCTGACTTACACAGGGGTGTGATTATTTTCAGCTTATCTCATCCCAAAGCTGAGATATGAGGACTAACGTAACTAGGATTTTCTCTCAATAGGTTTATTGGTATTGAGTATATTGGAATTAAATTTATGAGCTTGTTGTACGTCCAATAAAGAAAAATACAGATGCAATGTAGGATATATTGGACTGACTAGGCTTTTCTGATCACCCCCTTCTAATCATGTGTTTACCTAGCTTCACTGGAAGTAGGAATCCCATCATGAAATTTACAGTTATACATTTTATGCAGCACAACATGTCCCTATATCTCAGCTTTGGGATGTAGTAGGGCAAAAATGACCACACCACTCTCTTCGCCAGGACCTCCCTGACACACGGTGTGGGTTTTGAAGAAGATCTGAGGAGGTCACATTTTTCACTCAAAAAAAACTAAGGGGTACCCCTTTGTGTTTTTTAGACTAAATTTTTGACCGTCTCAGATTTCTTCCAAACTCACGAGGTTGATTAAGCAGGTCCATACTTACACAGGGGTGTGATTATTTTCAGCTTATCTCATCCCAAAGCTGATATATGAGGACTAACGTAACTGGGATTTTCTCTCAATAGGTTTATTGGTATTGAGTATATTGGAATTAAATTTATGAGCTTGTTGTACGTCCAATAAAGAAAAATACAGATGCAATGTAGGATATATTGGACTGACTAGGCTTTTCTGATCACACCCTTCTAATCATGTGTTTACCTAGCTTCACTGGAAGTAGGAATCCCATCATGAAATTTACAGTTATACATTTTATGCAGCACAACATGTCCCTATATCTCAGCTTTGGGATGTAGTAGGGCAAAAATGACCACACCACTCTCTTCGCCAGGACCTCCCTGACACACGGTGTGGGTTTTGAAGAAGATCTGAGGAGGTCACATTTTTCACTCAAAAAAAACTAAGGGGTACCCCTTTGTGTTTTTTAGACTAAATTTTTGACCGTCTCAGATTTCTTCCAAACTCACGAGGTTGATTAAGCAGGTCCATACTTACACAGGGGTGTAATTATTTTCAGCTTATCTCATCCCAAAGCTGATATATGAGGACTAACGTAACTGGGATTTTCTCTCAATAGGTTTATTGGTATTGAGTATATTGGAATTAAATTTATGAGCTTGTTGTACTTCCAATAAAGAAAAATACAGATGCAATGTAGGATATATTGGACTGACTAGGCTTTTCTGATGACACCCTTCTAATCATGTGTTTACCTAGCTTCACTGGAAGTAGGAATCCCATCATGAAATTTACAGTTATACATTTTATGCAGCACAACATGTCCCTATATCTCAGCTTTGGGATGTGGTAGGGCAAAAATGACCACACCACTCTCTTCGCCAGGACCACCCAGACACACGGTGTGGGTTTGAAGAAGATCTGAGGAGGTCACATTTCTCACCCAAAAAAACACTAAGGGGTACCCCTTTGTGTTTTTTTAGACTAAATTTTTGACCATCTCAGATTTCTTCCAAACTCACGATGTTGATTAAGCAGGTCCTGACTTACACAGGGGTGTGATTATTTTCAGCTTATCTCATCCCAAAGCTGAGATATGAGGACTAACGTAACTAGGATTTTCTCTCAATAGGTTTATTGGTATTGAGTATATTGGAATTAAATTTATGAGCTTGTTGTACGTCCAATAAAGAAAAATACAGATGCAATGTAGGATATATTGGACTGACTAGGCTTTTCTGATCACCCCCTTCTAATCATGTGTTTACCTAGCTTCACTGGAAGTAGGAATCCCATCATGAAATTTACAGTTATACATTTTATGCAGCACAACATGTCCCTATATCTCAGCTTTGGGATGTAGTAGGGCAAAAATGACCACACCACTCTCTTCGCCAGGACCTCCCTGACACACGGTGTGGGTTTTGAAGAAGATCTGAGGAGGTCACATTTTTCACTCAAAAAAAACTAAGGGGTACCCCTTTGTGTTTTTTAGACTAAATTTTTGACCGTCTCAGATTTCTTCCAAACTCACGAGGTTGATTAAGCAGGTCCATACTTACACAGGGGTGTGATTATTTTCAGCTTATCTCATCCCAAAGCTGATATATGAGGACTAACGTAACTGGGATTTTCTCTCAATAGGTTTATTGGTATTGAGTATATTGGAATTAAATTTATGAGCTTGTTGTACTTCCAATAAAGAAAAATACAGATGCAATGTAGGATATATTGGACTGACTAGGCTTTTCTGATGACACCCTTCTAATCATGTGTTTACCTAGCTTCACTGGAAGTAGGAATCCCATCATGAAATTTACAGTTATACATTTTATGCAGCACAACATGTCCCTATATCTCAGCTTTGGGATGTAGTAGGGCAAAAATGACCACACCACTCTCTTTGCTAGGACCACCCAGACACACGGTGTGGGTTTTGAAGAAGATCTGAGGAGGTCACATTTTTCACCCAAAAAAAACTAAGGGGTACCCCTTTGTGTTTTTTTAGACTAAATTTTTGACCATCTCAGATTTCTTCCAAACTCACGATGTTGATTAAGCAGGTCCTGACTTACACAGGGGTGTGATTATTTTCAGCTTATCTCATCCCAAAGCTGAGATATGAGGACTAACGTAACTGGGATTTTCTCTCAATAGGTTTATTGGTATTGAGTATATTGGAATTAAATTTATGAGCTTGTTGTACGTCCAATAAAGAAAAATACAGATGCAATGTAGGATATATTGGACTGACTAGGCTTTTCTGATCACACCCTTCTAATCATGCGTTTACCTAGCTTCACTGGAAGTAGGAATCCCATCATGAAATTTACAGTTATACATTTTATGCAGCACAACATGTCCCTATATCTCAGCTTTGGGATGTGGTAGGGCAAAAATGACCACACCACTCTCTTCGCCAGGACCACCCAGACACACGGTGTGGGTTTTGAAGAAGATCTGAGGAGGTCACATTTTTCACCCAAAAATACACTATGGGGTACCCCATTTGTGTTTTTTTTAGACTAAATTTTTGACCATCTCAGACTTCTTCCAAACTCACGATGTTGATTAAGCAGGTCCTGACTTACAAAGGGGTGTGATTATTTTAAGCTTATCTCATCCCAAAGCTGAGATATGAGGACTAACGTAACTAGGATTTTCTATCAATAGGTTTATTGGTATTGAGTATATTGGATTTAAATTTATGAGCTTGTTGTACGTCCAATAAAGAAAAATACAGATGCAATGTAGGATATATTGGACTGACTAGGCTTTTCTGATGACACCCTTCTAATCATGTGTTTACCTAGCTTCACTGGAAGTAGGAATCCCATCATGAAATTTACAGTTATACATTTTATGCAGCACAACATGTCCCTATATCTCAGCTTTGGGATGTGGTAGGGCAAAAATGACCACACCACTCTCTTCGCCAGGACCTCCCTGACACACGGTGTGGGTTTTGAAGAAGATCTGAGGAGGTCACATTTTTCACCCCCAAAAAAACTAAGGGGTACCCCTTTGTGTTTTTTAGACTAAATTTTTGACCGTCTCAGATTTCTTCCAAACTCGCGATGTTGATTAAGCAGGTCCTGACTTACACAGAGGTGTGATTATTTTCAGCTTATCTCATCCCAAAGCTGAGATATGAGGACTAACGTAACTGGGATTTTCTCACAATAGGTTTATTGGTATTGAGTATATTGGAATTAAATTTATGAGCTTGTTGTACGTCCAATAAAGAAAAATACAGATGCAATGTAGGATATATTGGACTAACTAGGCTTTTCTGATCATACCCTTCTACTCATGTGTTTACCTAGCTTCACTGGAAGTAGGAATCCCATCATGAAATTTACAGTTATACATTTTATGCAGCACAACATGTCCCTATATCTCAGCTTTGGGATGTGGTAGGGCAAAAATGACCACACCACTCTCTTCGCCAGGACCACCCAGACACACGGTGTGGGTTTTGAAGAAGATCTGAGGAGGTCACATTTTTCACCCAAAAATACACTATGGGGTACCCCATTTGTGTTTTTTTTAGACTAAATTTTTGACCATCTCAGACTTCTTCCAAACTCACGATGTTGATTAAGCAGGTCCTGACTTACAAAGGGGTGTGATTATTTTCAGCTTATCTCATCCCAAAGCTGAGATATGAGGACTAACGTAACTAGGATTTTCTATCAATAGGTTTATTGGTATTGAGTATATTGGATTTAAATTTATGAGCTTGTTGTACGTCCAATAAAGAAAAATACAGATGCAATGTAGGATATATTGGACTGACTAGGCTTTTCTGATGACACCCTTCTAATCATGTGTTTACCTAGCTTCACTGGAAGTAGGAATCCCATCATGAAATTTACAGTTATACATTTTATGCAGCACAACATGTCCCTATATCTCAGCTTTGGGATGTGGTAGGGCAAAAGTGACCACACCACTCTCTTCGCCAGGACCTCCCTGACACACGGTGTGGGTTTTGAAGAAGATCTGAGGAGGTCACATTTTTCACCCCCAAAAAAACTAAGGGGTACCCCTTTGTATTTTTTAGACTAAATTTTTGACCGTCTCAGATTTCTTCCAAACTCGCGATGTTGATTAAGCAGGTCCTGACTTACACAGAGGTGTGATTATTTTCAGCTTATCTCATCCCAAAGCTGAGATATGAGGACTAACGTAACTGGGATTTTCTCACAATAGGTTTATTGGTATTGAGTATATTGGAATTAAATTTATGAGCTTGTTGTACGTCCAATAAAGAAAAATACAGATGCAATGTAGGATATATTGGACTAACTAGGCTTTTCTGATCATACCCTTCTACTCATGTGTTTACCTAGCTTCACTGGAAGCAGGAATCCCATCATGAAATTTACAGTTATACATTTTATGCAGCACAACATGTCCCTATATCTCAGCTTTGGGATGTGGTAGGGCAAAAATGACCACACCACTCTCTTCGCCAGGACCACCCAGACACACGGTGTGGGTTTGAAGAAGATCTGAGGAGGTCACATTTTTCACCCAAAAAAAACTAAGGGGTACCCCTTTGTGTTTTTTTAGACTAAATTTTTGACCATCTCAGATTTCTTCCAAACTCACGATGTTGATTAAGCAGGTCCTGACTTACACAGGGGTGTGATTATTTTCAGCTTATCTCATCCCAAAGCTGAGATATGAGGACTAACGTAACTAGGATTTTCTCTCAATAGGTTTATTGGTATTGAGTATATTGGAATTAAATTTATGAGCTTGTTGTACGTCCAATAAAGAAAAATACAGATGCAATGTAGGATATATTGGACTGACTAGGCTTTTCTGATCACCCCCTTCTAATCATGTGTTTACCTAGCTTCACTGGAAGTAGGAATCCCATCATGAAATTTACAGTTATACATTTTATGCAGCACAACATGTCCCTATATCTCAGCTTTGGGATGTAGTAGGGCAAAAATGACCACACCACTCTCTTCGCCAGGACCTCCCTGACACACGGTGTGGGTTTTGAAGAAGATCTGAGGAGGTCACATTTTTCACTCAAAAAAAACTAAGGGGTACCCCTTTGTGTTTTTTAGACTAAATTTTTGACCGTCTCAGATTTCTTCCAAACTCACGAGGTTGATTAAGCAGGTCCATACTTACACAGGGGTGTAATTATTTTCAGCTTATCTCATCCCAAAGCTGATATATGAGGACTAACGTAACTGGGATTTTCTCTCAATAGGTTTATTGGTATTGAGTATATTGGAATTAAATTTATGAGCTTGTTGTACTTCCAATAAAGAAAAATACAGATGCAATGTAGGATATATTGGACTGACTAGGCTTTTCTGATGACACCCTTCTAATCATGTGTTTACCTAGCTTCACTGGAAGTAGGAATCCCATCATGAAATTTACAGTTATACATTTTATGCAGCACAACATGTCCCTATATCTCAGCTTTGGGATGTGGTAGGGCAAAAATGACCACACCACTCTCTTCGCCAGGACCACCCAGACACACGGTGTGGGTTTGAAGAAGATCTGAGGAGGTCACATTTCTCACCCAAAAAAACACTAAGGGGTACCCCTTTGTGTTTTTTTAGACTAAATTTTTGACCATCTCAGATTTCTTCCAAACTCACGATGTTGATTAAGCAGGTCCTGACTTACACAGGGGTGTGATTATTTTCAGCTTATCTCATCCCAAAGCTGAGATATGAGGACTAACGTAACTAGGATTTTCTCTCAATAGGTTTATTGGTATTGAGTATATTGGAATTAAATTTATGAGCTTGTTGTACGTCCAATAAAGAAAAATACAGATGCAATGTAGGATATATTGGACTGACTAGGCTTTTCCGATCACCCCCTTCTAATCATGTGTTTACCTAGCTTCACTGGAAGTAGGAATCCCATCATGAAATTTACAGTTATACATTTTATGCAGCACAACATGTCCCTATATCTCAGCTTTGGGATGTAGTAGGGCAAAAATGACCACACCACTCTCTTCGCCAGGACCTCCCTGACACACGGTGTGGGTTTTGAAGAAGATCTGAGGAGGTCACATTTTTCACTCAAAAAAAACTAAGGGGTACCCCTTTGTGTTTTTTAGACTAAATTTTTGACCGTCTCAGATTTCTTCCAAACTCACGAGGTTGATTAAGCAGGTCCATACTTACACAGGGGTGTGATTATTTTCAGCTTATCTCATCCCAAAGCTGATATATGAGGACTAACGTAACTGGGATTTTCTCTCAATAGGTTTATTGGTATTGAGTATATTGGAATTAAATTTATGAGCTTGTTGTACTTCCAATAAAGAAAAATACAGATGCAATGTAGGATATATTGGACTGACTAGGCTTTTCTGATGACACCCTTCTAATCATGTGTTTACCTAGCTTCACTGGAAGTAGGAATCCCATCATGAAATTTACAGTTATACATTTTATGCAGCACAACATGTCCCTATATCTCAGCTTTGGGATGTAGTAGGGCAAAAATGACCACACCACTCTCTTTGCTAGGACCACCCAGACACACGGTGTGGGTTTTGAAGAAGATCTGAGGAGGTCACATTTTTCACCCAAAAAAAACTAAGGGGTACCCCTTTGTGTTTTTTTAGACTAAATTTTTGACCATCTCAGATTTCTTCCAAACTCACGATGTTGATTAAGCAGGTCCTGACTTACACAGGGGTGTGATTATTTTCAGCTTATCTCATCCCAAAGCTGAGATATGAGGACTAACGTAACTGGGATTTTCTCTCAATAGGTTTATTGGTATTGAGTATATTGGAATTAAATTTATGAGCTTGTTGTACGTCCAATAAAGAAAAATACAGATGCAATGTAGGATATATTGGACTGACTAGGCTTTTCTGATCACACCCTTCTAATCATGCGTTTACCTAGCTTCACTGGAAGTAGGAATCCCATCATGAAATTTACAGTTATACATTTTATGCAGCACAACATGTCCCTATATCTCAGCTTTGGGATGTGGTAGGGCAAAAATGACCACACCACTCTCTTCGCCAGGACCACCCAGACACACGGTGTGGGTTTTGAAGAAGATCTGAGGAGGTCACATTTTTCACCCAAAAATACACTATGGGGTACCCCATTTGTGTTTTTTTTAGACTAAATTTTTGACCATCTCAGACTTCTTCCAAACTCACGATGTTGATTAAGCAGGTCCTGACTTACAAAGGGGTGTGATTATTTTAAGCTTATCTCATCCCAAAGCTGAGATATGAGGACTAACGTAACTAGGATTTTCTATCAATAGGTTTATTGGTATTGAGTATATTGGATTTAAATTTATGAGCTTGTTGTACGTCCAATAAAGAAAAATACAGATGCAATGTAGGATATATTGGACTGACTAGGCTTTTCTGATGACACCCTTCTAATCATGTGTTTACCTAGCTTCACTGGAAGTAGGAATCCCATCATGAAATTTACAGTTATACATTTTATGCAGCACAACATGTCCCTATATCTCAGCTTTGGGATGTGGTAGGGCAAAAATGACCACACCACTCTCTTCGCCAGGACCTCCCTGACACACGGTGTGGGTTTTGAAGAAGATCTGAGGAGGTCACATTTTTCACCCCCAAAAAAACTAAGGGGTACCCCTTTGTGTATTTTAGACTAAATTTTTGACCGTCTCAGATTTCTTCCAAACTCGCGATGTTGATTAAGCAGGTCCTGACTTACACAGAGGTGTGATTATTTTCAGCTTATCTCATCCCAAAGCTGAGATATGAGGACTAACGTAACTGGGATTTTCTCACAATAGGTTTATTGGTATTGAGTATATTGGAATTAAATTTATGAGCTTGTTGTCCGTCCAATAAAGAAAAATACAGATGCAATGTAGGATATATTGGACTAACTAGGCTTTTCTGATCATACCCTTCTACTCATGTGTTTACCTAGCTTCACTGGAAGTAGGAATCCCATCATGAAATTTACAGTTATACATTTTATGCAGCACAACATGTCCCTATATCTCAGCTTTGGGATGTGGTAGGGCAAAAATGACCACACCACTCTCTTCGCCAGGACCACCCAGACACACGGTGTGGGTTTTGAAGAAGATCTGAGGAGGTCACATTTTTCACCCAAAAATACACTATGGGGTACCCCATTTGTGTTTTTTTTAGACTAAATTTTTGACCATCTCAGACTTCTTCCAAACTCACGATGTTGATTAAGCAGGTCCTGACTTACAAAGGGGTGTGATTATTTTCAGCTTATCTCATCCCAAAGCTGAGATATGAGGACTAACGTAACTAGGATTTTCTATCAATAGGTTTATTGGTATTGAGTATATTGGATTTAAATTTATGAGCTTGTTGTACGTCCAATAAAGAAAAATACAGATGCAATGTAGGATATATTGGACTGACTAGGCTTTTCTGATGACACCCTTCTAATCATGTGTTTACCTAGCTTCACTGGAAGTAGGAATCCCATCATGAAATTTACAGTTATACATTTTATGCAGCACAACATGTCCCTATATCTCAGCTTTGGGATGTGGTAGGGCAAAAGTGACCACACCACTCTCTTCGCCAGGACCTCCCTGACACACGGTGTGGGTTTTGAAGAAGATCTGAGGAGGTCACATTTTTCACCCCCAAAAAAACTAAGGGGTACCCCTTTGTATTTTTTAGACTAAATTTTTGACCGTCTCAGATTTCTTCCAAACTCGCGATGTTGATTAAGCAGGTCCTGACTTACACAGAGGTGTGATTATTTTCAGCTTATCTCATCCCAAAGCTGAGATATGAGGACTAACGTAACTGGGATTTTCTCACAATAGGTTTATTGGTATTGAGTATATTGGAATTAAATTTATGAGCTTGTTGTACGTCCAATAAAGAAAAATACAGATGCAATGTAGGATATATTGGACTAACTAGGCTTTTCTGATCATACCCTTCTACTCATGTGTTTACCTAGCTTCACTGGAAGCAGGAATCCCATCATGAAATTTACAGTTATACATTTTATGCAGCACAACATGTCCCTATATCTCAGCTTTGGAATGTGGTAGGGCAAAAATGACCACACCACTCTCATCGCCAGGACCACCCAGACACACGGTGTGGGTTTGAAGAAGATCTGAGGAGGTCACATTTCTCACCCAAAAAAACACTAAGGGGTACCCCTTTGTGTTTTTTAGACTAAATTTTTGACCGTCTCAGATTTCTTCCAAACTCACGATGTTGATTAAGCAGGTCCTGACTTACACAGGGGTGTGATTATTTTCAGCTTATCTCATCCCAAAGCTGATATATGAGGACTAACGTAACTGTGATTTTCTCTCAATAGGTTTATTGGTATTGAGTATATTGGAATTAAATTTATGAGCTTGTTGTACTTCCAATAAAGAAAAATACAGATGCAATGTAGGATATATTGGACTGACTAGGCTTTTCTGATGACACCCTTCTAATCATGTGTTTACCTAGCTTCACTGGAAGTAGGAATCCCATCATGAAATTTACAGTTATACATTTTATGCAGCACAACATGTCCCTATATCTCAGCTTTGGGATGTGGTAGGGCAAAAATGACCACACCACTCTCTTCGCCAGGACCACCCAGACACACGGTGTGGGTTTGAAGAAGATCTGAGGAGGTCACATTTTTCACCCAAAAAAAACTAAGGGGTACCCCTTTTTGTTTTTTTAGACTAAATTTTTGACCATCTCAGATTTCTTCCAAACTCACGATGTTGATTAAGCAGGTCCTGACTTACACAGGGGTGTGATTATTTTCAGCTTATCTCATCCCAAAGCTGAGATATGAGGACTAACGTAACTAGGATTTTCTCTCAATAGGTTTATTGGTATTGAGTATATTGGAATTAAATTTATGAGCTTGTTGTACGTCCAATAAAGAAAAATACAGATGCAATGTAGGATATATTGGACTGACTAGGCTTTTCTGATCACCCCCTTCTAATCATGTGTTTACCTAGCTTCACTGGAAGTAGGAATCCCATCATGAAATTTACAGTTATACATTTTATGCAGCACAACATGTCCCTATATCTCAGCTTTGGGATGTAGTAGGGCAAAAATGACCACACCACTCTCTTCGCCAGGACCTCCCTGACACACGGTGTGGGTTTTGAAGAAGATCTGAGGAGGTCACATTTTTCACTCAAAAAAAACTAAGGGGTACCCCTTTGTGTTTTTTAGACTAAATTTTTGACCGTCTCAGATTTCTTCCAAACTCACGAGGTTGATTAAGCAGGTCCATACTTACACAGGGGTGTAATTATTTTCAGCTTATCTCATCCCAAAGCTGATATATGAGGACTAACGTAACTGGGATTTTCTCTCAATAGGTTTATTGGTATTGAGTATATTGGAATTAAATTTATGAGCTTGTTGTACTTCCAATAAAGAAAAATACAGATGCAATGTAGGATATATTGGACTGACTAGGCTTTTCTGATGACACCCTTCTAATCATGTGTTTACCTAGCTTCACTGGAAGTAGGAATCCCATCATGAAATTTACAGTTATACATTTTATGCAGCACAACATGTCCCTATATCTCAGCTTTGGGATGTGGTAGGGCAAAAATGACCACACCACTCTCTTCGCCAGGACCACCCAGACACACGGTGTGGGTTTGAAGAAGATCTGAGGAGGTCACATTTCTCACCCAAAAAAACACTAAGGGGTACCCCTTTGTGTTTTTTTAGACTAAATTTTTGACCATCTCAGATTTCTTCCAAACTCACGATGTTGATTAAGCAGGTCCTGACTTACACAGGGGTGTGATTATTTTCAGCTTATCTCATCCCAAAGCTGAGATATGAGGACTAACGTAACTAGGATTTTCTCTCAATAGGTTTATTGGTATTGAGTATATTGGAATTAAATTTATGAGCTTGTTGTACGTCCAATAAAGAAAAATACAGATGCAATGTAGGATATATTGGACTGACTAGGCTTTTCTGATCACCCCCTTCTAATCATGTGTTTACCTAGCTTCACTGGAAGTAGGAATCCCATCATGAAATTTACAGTTATACATTTTATGCAGCACAACATGTCCCTATATCTCAGCTTTGGGATGTAGTAGGGCAAAAATGACCACACCACTCTCTTCGCCAGGACCTCCCTGACACACGGTGTGGGTTTTGAAGAAGATCTGAGGAGGTCACATTTTTCACTCAAAAAAAACTAAGGGGTACCCCTTTGTGTTTTTTAGACTAAATTTTTGACCGTCTCAGATTTCTTCCAAACTCACGAGGTTGATTAAGCAGGTCCATACTTACACAGGGGTGTGATTATTTTCAGCTTATCTCATCCCAAAGCTGATATATGAGGACTAACGTAACTGGGATTTTCTCTCAATAGGTTTATTGGTATTGAGTATATTGGAATTAAATTTATGAGCTTGTTGTACTTCCAATAAAGAAAAATACAGATGCAATGTAGGATATATTGGACTGACTAGGCTTTTCTGATGACACCCTTCTAATCATGTGTTTACCTAGCTTCACTGGAAGTAGGAATCCCATCATGAAATTTACAGTTATACATTTTATGCAGCACAACATGTCCCTATATCTCAGCTTTGGGATGTGGTAGGGCAAAAATGACCACACCACTCTCTTCGCCAGGACCACCCAGACACACGGTGTGGGTTTGAAGAAGATCTGAGGAGGTCACATTTTTCACCCAAAAAAAACTAAGGGGTACCCCTTTGTGTTTTTTCAGACTAAATTTTTGACCATCTCAGATTTCTTCCAAACTCACGATGTTGATTAAGCAGGTCCTGACTTACACAGGGGTGTGATTATTTTCAGCTTATCTCATCCCAAAGCTGAGATATGAGGACTAACGTAACTAGGATTTTCTCTCAATAGGTTTATTGGTATTGAGTATATTGGAATTAAATTTATGAGCTTGTTGTACGTCCAATAAAGAAAAATACAGATGCAATGTAGGATATATTGGACTGACTAGGCTTTTCTGATCACCCCCTTCTAATCATGTGTTTACCTAGCTTCACTGGAAGTAGGAATCCCATCATGAAATTTACAGTTATACATTTTATGCAGCACAACATGTCCCTATATCTCAGCTTTGGGATGTAGTAGGGCAAAAATGACCACACCACTCTCTTCGCCAGGACCTCCCTGACACACGGTGTGGGTTTTGAAGAAGATCTGAGGAGGTCACATTTTTCACTCAAAAAAAACTAAGGGGTACCCCTTTGTGTTTTTTAGACTAAATTTTTGACCGTCTCAGATTTCTTCCAAACTCACGAGGTTGATTAAGCAGGTCCATACTTACACAGGGGTGTGATTATTTTCAGCTTATCTCATCCCAAAGCTGATATATGAGGACTAACGTAACTGGGATTTTCTCTCAATAGGTTTATTGGTATTGAGTATATTGGAATTAAATTTATGAGCTTGTTGTACTTCCAATAAAGAAAAATACAGATGCAATGTAGGATATATTGGACTGACTAGGCTTTTCTGATGACACCCTTCTAATCATGTGTTTACCTAGCTTCACTGGAAGTAGGAATCCCATCATGAAATTTACAGTTATACATTTTATGCAGCACAACATGTCCCTATATCTCAGCTTTGGGATGTGGTAGGGCAAAAATGACCACACCACTCTCTTCGCCAGGACCACCCAGACACACGGTGTGGGTTTGAAGAAGATCTGAGGAGGTCACATTTTTCACCCAAAAAAAACTAAGGGGTACCCCTTTGTGTTTTTTCAGACTAAATTTTTGACCATCTCAGATTTCTTCCAAACTCACGATGTTGATTAAGCAGGTCCTGACTTACACAGGGGTGTGATTATTTTCAGCTTATCTCATCCCAAAGCTGAGATATGAGGACTAACGTAACTAGGATTTTCTCTCAATAGGTTTATTGGTATTGAGTATATTGGAATTAAATTTATGAGCTTGTTGTATGTCCAATAAAGAAAAATACAGATGCAATGTAGGATATATTGGACTGACTAGGCTTTTCTGATCACCCCCTTCTAATCATGTGTTTACCTAGCTTCACTGGAAGTAGGAATCCCATCATGAAATTTACAGTTATACATTTTATGCAGCACAACATGTCCCTATATCTCAGCTTTGGGATGTAGTAGGGCAAAAATGACCACACCACTCTCTTCGCCAGGACCTCCCTGACACACGGTGTGGGTTTTGAAGAAGATCTGAGGAGGTCACATTTTTCACTCAAAAAAAACTAAGGGGTACCCCTTTGTGTTTTTTAGACTAAATTTTTGACCGTCTCAGATTTCTTCCAAACTCACGAGGTTGATTAAGCAGGTCATACTTACACAGGGGTGTGATTATTTTCAGCTTATCTCATCCCAAAGCTGATATATGAGGACTAACGTAACTGGGATTTTCTCTCAATAGGTTTATTGGTATTGAGTATATTGGAATTAAATTTATGAGCTTGTTGTACTTCCAATAAAGAAAAATACAGATGCAATGTAGGATATATTGGACTGACTAGGCTTTTCTGATCATACCCTTCTACTCATGTGTTTACCTAGCTTCACTGGAAGTAGGAATCCCATCATGAAATTTACAGTTATACATTTTATGCAGCACAACATGTCCCTATATCTCAGCTTTAGAATGTGGTAGGGCAAAAATGACCACACGACTCTCTTCGCCAGGGCCACCCAGACACACGGTGTGGGTTTGAAGAAGATCTGAGGAGGTCACATTTCTCACCCAAAAAAACACTAAGGGGTACCCCTTTGTGTTTTTTTAGACTAAATTTTTGACCATCTCAGATTTCTTCCAAACTCACGATGTTGATTAAGCAGGTCCTGACTTACACAGGGGTGTGATTATTTTCAGCTTATCTCATCCCAAAGCAGAGATATGAGGACTAACGTAACTGGGATTTTCTCTCAATAGGTTTATTGGTATTGAGTATATTGGAATTAAATTTATGAGCTTGTTGTACGTCCAATAAAGAAAAATACAGATGCAATGTAGGATATATTGGACTGACTAGGCTTTTCTGATCACCCCCTTCTAATCATGTGTTTACCTAGCTTCACTGGAAGTAGGAATCCCATCATGAAATTTACAGTTATACATTTTATGCAGCACAACATGTCCCTATATCTCAGCTTTGGGATGTAGTAGGGCAAAAATGACCACACCACTCTCTTCGCCAGGACCTCCCTGACACACGGTGTGGGTTTTGAAGAAGATCTGAGGAGGTCACATTTTTCACTCAAAAAAAACTAAGGGGTACCCCTTTGTGTTTTTTAGACTAAATTTTTGACCGTCTCAGATTTCTTCCAAACTCGCGATGTTGATTAAGCAGGTCCTGACTTACACAGAGGTGTGATTATTTTCAGCTTATCTCATCCCAAAGCAGAGATATGAGGACTAACGTAACTGGGATTTTCTCTCAATAGGTTTATTGGTATTGAGTATATTGGAATTAAATTTATGAGCTTGTTGTACGTCCAATAAAGAAAAATACAGATGCAATGTAGAATATATTGGACTGACTAGGCTTTTCTGATGACACCCTTCTAATCATGTGTTTACCTAGCTTCACTGGAAGTAGGATACCCATCATGAAATTTACAGTTATACATTTTATGCAGCACAACATGTCCCTATATCTCAGCTTTGGGATGTAGTAGGGCAAAAATGACCACACCACTCTCTTCGCCAGGACCTCCCTGACACACGGTGTGGGTTTTGAAGAAGATCTGAGGAGGTCACATTTTTCACCCAAAAAAAACTAAGGGGTACCCCTTTGTGTTTTTTTAGACTAAATTTTTGACCATCTCAGAATTCTTCCAAACTCACGATGTTGATTAAGCAGGTCCTGACTTACACAGGGGTGTGATTATTTTCAGCTTATCTCATCCCAAAGCTGAGATATGAGGACTAACGTAACTAGGATTTTCTCTCAATAGGCTTATTGGTATTGAGTATATTGGAATTAAATTTATGAGCTTGTTGTACGTCCAATAAAGAAAAATACAGATGCAATGTAGAATATATTGGACTGACTAGGCTTTTCTGATGACACCCTTCTAATCATGTGTTTACCTAGCTTCACTGGAAGTAGGATACCCATCATGAAATTTACAGTTATACATTTTATGCAGCACAAAATGTCCCTATATCTCAGCTTTGGGATGTAGTAGGGCAAAAATGACCACACCACTCTCTTCGCCAGGACCTCCCTGACACACGGTGTGGGTTTTGAAGAAGATCTGAGGAGGTCACATTTTTCACCCAAAAAAAACTAAGGGGTACCCCTTTGTGTTTTTTTAGACTAAATTTTTGACCATCTCAGATTTCTTCCAAACTCACGATGTTGATTAAGCAGGTCCTGACTTACACAGGGGTGTGATTATTTTCAGCTTATCTCATCCCAAAGCTGAGATATGAGGACTAACGTAACTAGGATTTTCTCTCAATAGGTTTATTGGTATTGAGTATATTGGAATTAAATTTATGAGCTTGTTGTACGTCCAATAAAGAAAAATACAGATGCAATGTAGGATATATTGGACTGACTAGGCTTTTCTGATCACCCCCTTCTAATCATGTGTTTACCTAGCTTCACTGGAAGTAGGAATCCCATCATGAAATTTACAGTTATACATTTTATGCAGCACAAAATGTCCCTATATCTCAGCTTTGGGATGTAGTAGGGCAAAAATGACCACACCACTCTCTTCGCCAGGACCTCCCTGACACACGGTGTGGGTTTTGAAGAAGATCTGAGGAGGTCACATTTTTCACCCAAAAAAAACTAAGGGGTACCCCTTTGTGTTTTTTTAGACTAAATTTTTGACCATCTCAGATTTCTTCCAAACTCACGATGTTGATTAAGCAGGTCCTGACTTACACAGGGGTGTGATTATTTTCAGCTTATCTCATCCCAAAGCTGAGATATGAGGACTAACGTAACTAGGATTTTCTCTCAATAGGTTTATTGGTATTGAGTATATTGGAATTAAATTTATGAGCTTGTTGTACGTCCAATAAAGAAAAATACAGATGCAATGTAAAATATATTGGACTGACTAGGCTTTTCTGATGACACCCTTCTAATCATGTGTTTACCTAGCTTCACTGGAAGTAGGAATCCCATCATGAAATTTACAGTTATACATTTTATGCAGCACAACATGTCCCTATATCTCAGCTTTGGGATGTAGTGGGGCAAAAATGACCACACCACTCTCGTCGCGAGGACCACCCAGACACACGGTGTGGGTTTGAAGAAGATCTGAGGAGGTCACATTTCTCACCCAAAAAAACACTAAGGGGTACCCCTTTGTGTTTTTTTAGACTAAATTTTTGACTGTCTCAGATTTCTTCCAAACTCATGATATTGATTAAGCAGGTCCATACTTACACAGGGGTGTGATTATTTTCAGCTTATCTCATCCCAAAGCTGATATATGAGGACTAACGTAACTGGGATTTTCTCTCAATAGGTTTATTGGTATTGAGTATATTGGAATTAAATTTATGAGCTTGTTGTACGTCCAATAAAGAAAAATACAGATGCAATGTAGGATATATTGGACTGACTAGGCTTTTCTGATCACACCCTTCTAATCATGTGTTTACCTAGCTTCACTGGAAGTAGGAATCCCATCATGAAATTTACAGTTATACATTTTATGCAGCACAACATGTCCCTATATCTCAGCTTTGGGATGTAGTGGGGCAAAAATGACCACACCACTCTCGTCGCGAGGACCACCCAGACACACGGTGTGGGTTTGAAGAAGATCTGAGGAGGTCACATTTCTCACCCAAAAAAACACTAAGGGGTACCCCTTTGTGTTTTTTTAGACTAAATTTTTGACTGTCTCAGATTTCTTCCAAACTCATGATATTGATTAAGCAGGTCCATACTTACACAGGGGTGTGATTATTTTCAGCTTATCTCATCCCAAAGCTGATATATGAGGACTAACGTAACTGGGATTTTCTCTCAATAGGTTTATTGGTATTGAGTATATTGGAATTAAATTTATGAGCTTGTTGTACGTCCAATAAAGAAAAATACAGATGCAATGTAGGATATATTGGACTGACTAGGCTTTTCTGATCACACCCTTCTAATCATGTGTTTACCTAGCTTCACTGGAAGTAGGAATCCCATCATGAAATTTACAGTTATACATTTTATGCAGCACAACATGTCCCTATATCTCAGCTTTGGGATGTGGTAGGGCAAAAATGACCACACCACTCTCTTCGCCAGGACCACCCAGACACACGGTGTGGGTTTGAAGAAGATCTGAGGAGGTCACATTTCTCACCCAAAAAAAAACTAAGGGGTACCCCTTTGTGTTTTTTAGACTAAATTTTTGACCGTCTCAGATTTCTTCCAAACTCACGATGTTGATTAAGCAGGTCCATACTTACACAGGGGTGTGATTATTTTCAGCTTATCTCATCCCAAAGCTAATATATGAGGACTAACGTAACTGGGATTTTCTCTCAATAGGTTTATTGGTATTGAGTATATTGGAATTAAATTTATGAGCTTGTTGTACGTCCAATAAAGAAAAATACAGATGCAATGTAGGATATATTGGACTGACTAGGCTTTTCTGATCACACCCTTCTAATCATGTGTTTACCTAGCTTCACTGGAAGTAGGAATCCCATCATGAAATTTACAGTTATACATTTTATGCAGCACAACATGTCCCTATATCTCAGCTTTGGGATGTAGTAGGGCAAAAATGACCACACCACTCTCTTTGCTAGGACCTCCCTGACACACGGTGTGGGTTTTGAAGAAGATCTGAGGAGGTCACATTTCTCACCTAAAAAAACACTAAGGGGTACCCCTTTGTGTTTTTTTAGACTAAATTTTTGACTGTCTAAGATTTCTTCCAAACTCACGAGGTTGATTAAGCAGGTCCATACTTACACAGGGGTGTGATTATTTTCAGCTTATCTCATCCCAAACCTGAGATATGAGGACTAACGTAACTAGGATTTTCTCTCAATAGGTTTATTGATATTGAGTATATTGGAATTAAATTTATGAGCTTGTTGTACGTCCAATAAAGAAAAATACAGATGCAATGTAGGATATATTGGACTGACTAGGCTTTTCTGATCACACCCTTCTAATCATGTGTTTACCTAGCTTCACTGGAAGTAGGAATCCCATCATGAAATTTACAGTTATACATTTTATGCAGCACAACATGTCCCTATATCTCAGCTTTGGGATGTAGTAGGGCAAAAATGACCACACCACTCTCTTTGCTAGGACCACCCAGACACACGGTGTGGGTTTTGAAGAAGATCTGAGGAGGTCACATTTTTCACCCAAAAAAAACTAAGGGGTACCCCTTTGTGTTTTTTTAGACTAAATTTTTGACCATCTCAGAATTCTTCCAAACTCACGATGTTGATTAAGCAGGTCCTGACTTACACAGGGGTGTGATTATTTTCAGCTTATCTCATCCCAAAGCTGAGATATGAGGACTAACGTAACTAGGATTTTCTCTCAATAGGCTTATTGGTATTGAGTATATTGGAATTAAATTTATGAGCTTGTTGTACGTCCAATAAAGAAAAATACAGATGCAATGTAGAATATATTGGACTGACTAGGCTTTTCTGATGACACCCTTCTAATCATGTGTTTACCTAGCTTCACTGGAAGTAGGATACCCATCATGAAATTTACAGTTATACATTTTATGCAGCACAACATGTCCCTATATCTCAGCTTTGGGATGTAGTAGGGCAAAAATGACCACACCACTCTCTTCGCCAGGACCTCCCTGACACACGGTGTGGGTTTTGAAGAAGATCTGAGGAGGTCACATTTTTCACCCAAAAAAAACTAAGGGGTACCCCTTTGTGTTTTTTTAGACTAAATTTTTGACCATCTCAGAATTCTTCCAAACTCACGATGTTGATTAAGCAGGTCCTGACTTACACAGGGGTGTGATTATTTTCAGCTTATCTCATCCCAAAGCTGAGATATGAGGACTAACGTAACTAGGATTTTCTCTCAATAGGCTTATTGGTATTGAGTATATTGGAATTAAATTTATGAGCTTGTTGTACGTCCAATAAAGAAAAATACAGATGCAATGTAGAATATATTGGACTGACTAGGCTTTTCTGATGACACCCTTCTAATCATGTGTTTACCTAGCTTCACTGGAAGTAGGATACCCATCATGAAATTTACAGTTATACATTTTATGCAGCACAAAATGTCCCTATATCTCAGCTTTGGGATGTAGTAGGGCAAAAATGACCACACCACTCTCTTCGCCAGGACCTCCCTGACACACGGTGTGGGTTTTGAAGAAGATCTGAGGAGGTCACATTTTTCACCCAAAAAAAACTAAGGGGTACCCCTTTGTGTTTTTTTAGACTAAATTTTTGACCATCTCAGATTTCTTCCAAACTCACGATGTTGATTAAGCAGGTCCTGACTTACACAGGGGTGTGATTATTTTCAGCTTATCTCATCCCAAAGCTGAGATATGAGGACTAACGTAACTAGGATTTTCTCTCAATAGGTTTATTGGTATTGAGTATATTGGAATTAAATTTATGAGCTTGTTGTACGTCCAATAAAGAAAAATACAGATGCAATGTAGGATATATTGGACTGACTAGGCTTTTCTGATCACCCCCTTCTAATCATGTGTTTACCTAGCTTCACTGGAAGTAGGAATCCCATCATGAAATTTACAGTTATACATTTTATGCAGCACAACATGTCCCTATATCTCAGCTTTGGGATGTAGTAGGGCAAAAATGACCACACCACTCTCTTTGCTAGGACCACCCAGACACACGGTGTGGGTTTTGAAGAAGATCTGAGGAGGTCACATTTTTCACCCAAAAAAAACTAAGGGGTACCCCTTTGTGTTTTTTTAGACTAAATTTTTGACCATCTCAGAATTCTTCCAAACTCACGATGTTGATTAAGCAGGTCCTGACTTACACAGGGGTGTGATTATTTTCAGCTTATCTCATCCCAAAGCTGAGATATGAGGACTAACGTAACTAGGATTTTCTCTCAATAGGCTTATTGGTATTGAGTATATTGGAATTAAATTTATGAGCTTGTTGTACGTCCAATAAAGAAAAATACAGATGCAATGTAGAATATATTGGACTGACTAGGCTTTTCTGATGACACCCTTCTAATCATGTGTTTACCTAGCTTCACTGGAAGTAGGATACCCATCATGAAATTTACAGTTATACATTTTATGCAGCACAACATGTCCCTATATCTCAGCTTTGGGATGTAGTAGGGCAAAAATGACCACACCACTCTCTTCGCCAGGACCTCCCTGACACACGGTGTGGGTTTTGAAGAAGATCTGAGGAGGTCACATTTTTCACCCAAAAAAAACTAAGGGGTACCCCTTTGTGTTTTTTTAGACTAAATTTTTGACCATCTCAGAATTCTTCCAAACTCACGATGTTGATTAAGCAGGTCCTGACTTACACAGGGGTGTGATTATTTTCAGCTTATCTCATCCCAAAGCTGAGATATGAGGACTAACGTAACTAGGATTTTCTCTCAATAGGCTTATTGGTATTGAGTATATTGGAATTAAATTTATGAGCTTGTTGTACGTCCAATAAAGAAAAATACAGATGCAATGTAGAATATATTGGACTGACTAGGCTTTTCTGATGACACCCTTCTAATCATGTGTTTACCTAGCTTCACTGGAAGTAGGATACCCATCATGAAATTTACAGTTATACATTTTATGCAGCACAAAATGTCCCTATATCTCAGCTTTGGGATGTAGTAGGGCAAAAATGACCACACCACTCTCTTCGCCAGGACCTCCCTGACACACGGTGTGGGTTTTGAAGAAGATCTGAGGAGGTCACATTTTTCACCCAAAAAAAACTAAGGGGTACCCCTTTGTGTTTTTTTAGACTAAATTTTTGACCATCTCAGATTTCTTCCAAACTCACGATGTTGATTAAGCAGGTCCTGACTTACACAGGGGTGTGATTATTTTCAGCTTATCTCATCCCAAAGCTGAGATATGAGGACTAACGTAACTAGGATTTTCTCTCAATAGGTTTATTGGTATTGAGTATATTGGAATTAAATTTATGAGCTTGTTGTACGTCCAATAAAGAAAAATACAGATGCAATGTAGGATATATTGGACTGACTAGGCTTTTCTGATCACCCCCTTCTAATCATGTGTTTACCTAGCTTCACTGGAAGTAGGAATCCCATCATGAAATTTACAGTTATACATTTTATGCAGCACAAAATGTCCCTATATCTCAGCTTTGGGATGTAGTAGGGCAAAAATGACCACACCACTCTCTTCGCCAGGACCTCCCTGACACACGGTGTGGGTTTTGAAGAAGATCTGAGGAGGTCACATTTTTCACCCAAAAAAAACTAAGGGGTACCCCTTTGTGTTTTTTTAGACTAAATTTTTGACCATCTCAGATTTCTTCCAAACTCACGATGTTGATTAAGCAGGTCCTGACTTACACAGGGGTGTGATTATTTTCAGCTTATCTCATCCCAAAGCTGAGATATGAGGACTAACGTAACTAGGATTTTCTCTCAATAGGTTTATTGGTATTGAGTATATTGGAATTAAATTTATGAGCTTGTTGTACGTCCAATAAAGAAAAATACAGATGCAATGTAGGATATATTGGACTGACTAGGCTTTTCTGATCACCCCCTTCTAATCATGTGTTTACCTAGCTTCACTGGAAGTAGGAATCCCATCATGAAATTTACAGTTATACATTTTATGCAGCACAACATGTCCCTATATCTCAGCTTTGGGATGTAGTAGGGCAAAAATGACCACACCACTCTCTTCGCCAGGTCCTCCCTGACACACGGTGTGGGTTTTGAAGAAGATCTGAGGAGGTCACATTTTTCACTCAAAAAAAACTAAGGGGTACCCCTTTGTGTTTTTTAGACTAAATTTTTGACCGTCTCAGATTTCTTCCAAACTCGCGATGTTGATTAAGCAGGTCCTGACTTACACAGAGGTGTGATTATTTTCAGCTTATCTCATCCCAAAGCAGAGATATGAGGACTAACGTAACTGGGATTTTCTCTCAATAGGTTTATTGGTATTGAGTATATTGGAATTAAATTTATGAGCTTGTTGTACGTCCAATAAAGAAAAATACAGATGCAATGTAGGATATATTGGACTGACTAGGCTTTTCTGATCACACCCTTCTAATCATGTGTTTACCTAGCTTCACTGGAAGTAGGAATCCCATCATGAAATTTACAGTTATACATTTTATGCAGCACAACATGTCCCTATATCTCAGCTTTGGGATGTAGTAGGGCAAAAATGACCACACCACTCTCTTTGCTAGGACCACCCAGACACACGGTGTGGGTTTTGAAGAAGATCTGAGGAGGTCACATTTTTCACCCAAAAAAAACTAAGGGGTACCCCTTTGTGTATTTTTAGACTAAATTTTTGACCATCTCAGAATTCTTCCAAACTCACGATGTTGATTAAGCAGGTCCTGACTTACACAGGGGTGTGATTATTTTCAGCTTATCTCATCCCAAAGCAGAGATATGAGGACTAACGTAACTAGGATTTTCTCTCAATAGGCTTATTGGTATTGAGTATATTGGAATTAAATTTATGAGCTTGTTGTACGTCCAATAAAGAAAAATACAGATGCAATGTAAAATATATTGGACTGACTAGGCTTTTCTGATGACACCCTTCTAATCATGTGTTTACCTAGCTTCACTGGAAGTAGGAATCCCATCATGAAATTTACAGTTATACATTTTATGCAGCACAACATGTCCCTATATCTCAGCTTTGGGATGTAGTGGGGCAAAAATGACCACACCACTCTCGTCGCGAGGACCACCCAGACACACGGTGTGGGTTTGAAGAAGATCTGAGGAGGTCACATTTCTCACCCAAAAAAACACTAAGGGGTACCCCTTTGTGTTTTTTTAGACTAAATTTTTGACTGTCTCAGATTTCTTCCAAACTCATGATATTGATTAAGCAGGTCCATACTTACACAGGGGTGTGATTATTTTCAGCTTATCTCATCCCAAAGCTGATATATGAGGACTAACGTAACTGGGATTTTCTCTCAATAGGTTTATTGGTATTGAGTATATTGGAATTAAATTTATGAGCTTGTTGTACGTCCAATAAAGAAAAATACAGATGCAATGTAGGATATATTGGACTGACTAGGCTTTTCTGATCACACCCTTCTAATCATGTGTTTACCTAGCTTCACTGGAAGTAGGAATCCCATCATGAAATTTACAGTTATACATTTTATGCAGCACAACATGTCCCTATATCTCAGCTTTGGGATGTGGTAGGGCAAAAATGACCACACCACTCTCTTCGCCAGGACCACCCAGACACACGGTGTGGGTTTGAAGAAGATCTGAGGAGGTCACATTTCTCACCCAAAAAAAAACTAAGGGGTACCCCTTTGTGTTTTTTAGACTAAATTTTTGACCGTCTCAGATTTCTTCCAAACTCACGATGTTGATTAAGCAGGTCCATACTTACACAGGGGTGTGATTATTTTCAGCTTATCTCATCCCAAAGCTAATATATGAGGACTAACGTAACTGGGATTTTCTCTCAATAGGTTTATTGGTATTGAGTATATTGGAATTAAATTTATGAGCTTGTTGTACGTCCAATAAAGAAAAATACAGATGCAATGTAGGATATATTGGACTGACTAGGCTTTTCTGATCACACCCTTCTAATCATGTGTTTACCTAGCTTCACTGGAAGTAGGAATCCCATCATGAAATTTACAGTTATACATTTTATGCAGCACAACATGTCCCTATATCTCAGCTTTGGGATGTAGTAGGGCAAAAATGACCACACCACTCTCTTTGCTAGGACCTCCCTGACACACGGTGTGGGTTTTGAAGAAGATCTGAGGAGGTCACATTTCTCACCTAAAAAAACACTAAGGGGTACCCCTTTGTGTTTTTTTAGACTAAATTTTTGACTGTCTAAGATTTCTTCCAAACTCACGAGGTTGATTAAGCAGGTCCATACTTACACAGGGGTGTGATTATTTTCAGCTTATCTCATCCCAAACCTGAGATATGAGGACTAACGTAACTAGGATTTTCTCTCAATAGGTTTATTGATATTGAGTATATTGGAATTAAATTTATGAGCTTGTTGTACGTCCAATAAAGAAAAATACAGATGCAATGTAGGATATATTGGACTGACTAGGCTTTTCTGATGACACCCTTCTAATCATGTGTTTACCTAGCTTCACTGGAAGTAGGAATCCCATCATGAAATTTACAGTTATACATTTTATGCAGCACAACATGTCCCTATATCTCAGCTTTGGGATGTGGTAGGGCAAAAATGACCACACCACTCTCTTCGCCAGGACCTCCCTGACACACGGTGTGAGTTTTGAAGAAGATCTGAGGAGGTCACATTTTTCACCCAAAAAAAACTAAGGGGTACCCCTTTGTGTTTTTTAGACTAAATTTTTGACCGTCTCAGATTTCTTCCAAACTCGCGATGTTGATTAAGCAGGTCCTGACTTACACAGAGGTGTGATTATTTTCAGCTTATCTCATCCCAAAGCAGAGATATGAGGACTAACGTAACTGGGATTTTCTCTCAATAGGTTTATTGGTATTGAGTATATTGGAATTAAATTTATGAGCTTGTTGTAGGTCCAATAAAGAAAAATACAGATGCAATGTAGGATATATTGGACTGACTAGGCTTTTCTGATCACACCCTTCTAATCATGTGTTTACCTAGCTTCACTGGAAGTAGGAATCCCATCATGAAATTTACAGTTATACATTTTATGCAGCACAACATGTCCCTATATCTCAGCTTTGGGATGTAGTAGGGCAAAAATGACCACACCACTCTCTTTGCTAGGACCACCCAGACACACGGTGTGGGTTTTGAAGAAGATCTGAGGAGGTCACATTTTTCACCCAAAAAAAACTAAGGGGTACCCCTTTGTGTTTTTTTAGACTAAATTTTTGACCATCTCAGAATTCTTCCAAACTCACGATGTTGATTAAGCAGGTCCTGACTTACACAGGGGTGTGATTATTTTCAGCTTATCTCATCCCAAAGCTGAGATATGAGGACTAACGTAACTAGGATTTTCTCTCAATAGGCTTATTGGTATTGAGTATATTGGAATTAAATTTATGAGCTTGTTGTACGTCCAATAAAGAAAAATACAGATGCAATGTAGAATATATTGGACTGACTAGGCTTTTCTGATGACACCCTTCTAATCATGTGTTTACCTAGCTTCACTGGAAGTAGGATACCCATCATGAAATTTACAGTTATACATTTTATGCAGCACAAAATGTCCCTATATCTCAGCTTTGGGATGTAGTAGGGCAAAAATGACCACACCACTCTCTTCGCCAGGACCTCCCTGACACACGGTGTGGGTTTTGAAGAAGATCTGAGGAGGTCACATTTTTCACTCAAAAAAAACTAAGGGGTACCCCTTTGTGTTTTTTAGACTAAATTTTTGACCGTCTCAGATTTCTTCCAAACTCGCAATGTTGATTAAGCAGGTCCTGACTTACACAGAGGTGTGATTATTTTCAGCTTATCTCATCCCAAAGCAGAGATATGAGGACTAACGTAACTGGGATTTTCTCTCAATAGGTTTATTGGTATTGAGTATATTGGAATTAAATTTATGAGCTTGTTGTACGTCCAATAAAGAAAAATACAGATGCAATGTAGGATATATTGGACTGACTAGGCTTTTCTGATCACACCCTTCTAATCATGTGTTTACCTAGCTTCACTGGAAGTAGGAATCCCATCATGAAATTTACAGTTATACATTTTATGCAGCACAACATGTCCCTATATCTCAGCTTTGGGATGTAGTAGGGCAAAAATGACCACACCACTCTCTTTGCTAGGACCACCCGGACACACGGTGTGGGTTTTGAAGAAGATCTGAGGAGGTCACATTTTTCACCCAAAAAAAACTAAGGGGTACCCCTTTGTGTATTTTTAGACTAAATTTTTGACCATCTCAGAATTCTTCCAAACTCACGATGTTGATTAAGCAGGTCCTGGCTTACACAGGGGTGTGATTATTTTCAGCTTATCTCATCCCAAAGCTGAGATATGAGGACTAACGTAACTAGGATTTTCTCTCAATAGGCTTATTGGTATTGAGTATATTGGAATTAAATTTATGAGCTTGTTGTACGTCCAATAAAGAAAAATACAGATGCAATGTAGAATATATTGGACTGACTAGGCTTTTCTGATGACACCCTTCTAATCATGTGTTTACCTAGCTTCACTGGAAGTAGGAATCCCATCATGAAATTTACAGTTATACATTTTATGCAGCACAACATGTCCCTATATCTCAGCTTTGGGATGTAGTAGGGCAAAAATGACCACACCACTCTCGTCGCGAGGACCACCCAGACACACGGTGTGGGTTTGAAGAAGATCTGAGGAGGTCACATTTCTCACCCAAAAAAACACTAAGGGGTACCCCTTTGTATTTTTTTAGACTAAATTTTTGACTGTCTCAGATTTCTTCCAAACTCATGATATTGATTAAGCAGGTCCATACTTACACAGGGGTGTGATTACTTTCAGCTTATCTCATCCCAAAGCTGAGATATGAGGACTAACATAACTAGGATTTTCTCTCAATAGGTTTATTGGTATTG
The DNA here is from genome assembly GCF_029633855.1 of Hoplias malabaricus. Taxonomy (NCBI): domain Eukaryota; kingdom Metazoa; phylum Chordata; class Actinopteri; order Characiformes; family Erythrinidae; genus Hoplias; species Hoplias malabaricus. Next base: position 3,770,127 of record NC_089812.1, on the reverse strand, counting down.
AGTATATTGGAACTAAATTTATGAGCTTGTTGTACGTCCAATACAGAAATATACAGATGCAATGTAGGATATATTGGCCTGACTAGGCTTTTCTGATCACCCCCTTCTAATCATGTGTTTACCTAGCTTCACTGGAAGTAGAAATCCCATCATGAAATTTACAGTTATACATTTTATGCAGCACAACATGTCCCTATATCTCAGCTTTGGGATGTGGTAGGGCAAAAATGACCACACCACTCTCTTCGCCAGGACCACCCAGACACACGGTGTGGGTTTGAAGAAGATCTGAGGAGGTCACATTTCTCACCCAAAAAAAAACTAAGGGGTACCCCTTTGTGTTTTTTAGACTAAATTTTTGACCGTCTCAGATTTCTTCCAAACTCACGATGTTGATTAAGCAGGTCCATACTTACACAGGGGTGTGATTATTTTCAGCTTATCTCATCCCAAAGCTAATATATGAGGACTAACGTAACTGGGATTTTCTCTCAATAGGTTTATTGGTATTGAGTATATTGGAATTAAATTTATGAGCTTGTTGTACGTCCAATAAAGAAAAATACAGATGCAATGTAGGATATATTGGACTGACTAGGCTTTTCTGATCACACCCTTCTAATCATGTGTTTACCTAGCTTCACTGGAAGTAGGAATCCCATCATGAAATTTACAGTTATACATTTTATGCAGCACAACATGTCCCTATATCTCAGCTTTGGGATGTAGTAGGGCAAAAATGACCACACCACTCTCTTTGCTAGGACCTCCCTGACACACGGTGTGGGTTTTGAAGAAGATCTGAGGAGGTCACATTTCTCACCTAAAAAAACACTAAGGGGTACCCCTTTGTGTTTTTTTAGACTAAATTTTTGACTGTCTAAGATTTCTTCCAAACTCACGAGGTTGATTAAGCAGGTCCATACTTACACAGGGGTGTGATTATTTTCAGCTTATCTCATCCCAAACCTGAGATATGAGGACTAACGTAACTAGGATTTTCTCTCAATAGGTTTATTGATATTGAGTATATTGGAATTAAATTTATGAGCTTGTTGTACGTCCAATAAAGAAAAATACAGATGCAATGTAGGATATATTGGACTGACTAGGCTTTTCTGATGACACCCTTCTAATCATGTGTTTACCTAGCTTCACTGGAAGTAGGATACCCATCATGAAATTTACAGTTATACATTTTATGCAGCACAAAATGTCCCTATATCTCAGCTTTGGGATGTAGTAGGGCAAAAATGACCACACCACTCTCTTCGCCAGGACCTCCCTGACACACGGTGTGGGTTTTGAAGAAGATCTGAGGAGGTCACATTTTTCACTCAAAAAAAACTAAGGGGTACCCCTTTGTGTTTTTTAGACTAAATTTTTGACCGTCTCAGATTTCTTCCAAACTCGCAATGTTGATTAAGCAGGTCCTGACTTACACAGAGGTGTGATTATTTTCAGCTTATCTCATCCCAAAGCAGAGATATGAGGACTAACGTAACTGGGATTTTCTCTCAATAGGTTTATTGGTATTGAGTATATTGGAATTAAATTTATGAGCTTGTTGTACGTCCAATAAAGAAAAATACAGATGCAATGTAGGATATATTGGACTGACTAGGCTTTTCTGATCACACCCTTCTAATCATGTGTTTACCTAGCTTCACTGGAAGTAGGAATCCCATCATGAAATTTACAGTTATACATTTTATGCAGCACAACATGTCCCTATATCTCAGCTTTGGGATGTAGTAGGGCAAAAATGACCACACCACTCTCTTTGCTAGGACCACCCGGACACACGGTGTGGGTTTTGAAGAAGATCTGAGGAGGTCACATTTTTCACCCAAAAAAAACTAAGGGGTACCCCTTTGTGTATTTTTAGACTAAATTTTTGACCATCTCAGAATTCTTCCAAACTCACGATGTTGATTAAGCAGGTCCTGGCTTACACAGGGGTGTGATTATTTTCAGCTTATCTCATCCCAAAGCTGAGATATGAGGACTAACGTAACTAGGATTTTCTCTCAATAGGCTTATTGGTATTGAGTATATTGGAATTAAATTTATGAGCTTGTTGTACGTCCAATAAAGAAAAATACAGATGCAATGTAGAATATATTGGACTGACTAGGCTTTTCTGATGACACCCTTCTAATCATGTGTTTACCTAGCTTCACTGGAAGTAGGAATCCCATCATGAAATTTACAGTTATACATTTTATGCAGCACAACATGTCCCTATATCTCAGCTTTGGGATGTAGTAGGGCAAAAATGACCACACCACTCTCGTCGCGAGGACCACCCAGACACACGGTGTGGGTTTGAAGAAGATCTGAGGAGGTCACATTTTTCACTCAAAAAAAACTAAGGGGTACCCCTTTGTGTTTTTTAGACTAAATTTTTGACCGTCTCAGATTTCTTCCAAACTCGCAATGTTGATTAAGCAGGTCCTGACTTACACAGAGGTGTGATTATTTTCAGCTTATCTCATCCCAAAGCAGAGATATGAGGACTAACGTAACTGGGATTTTCTCTCAATAGGTTTATTGGTATTGAGTATATTGGAATTAAATTTATGAGCTTGTTGTACGTCCAATAAAGAAAAATACAGATGCAATGTAGGATATATTGGACTGACTAGGCTTTTCTGATCACACCCTTCTAATCATGTGTTTACCTAGCTTCACTGGAAGTAGGAATCCCATCATGAAATTTACAGTTATACATTTTATGCAGCACAACATGTCCCTATATCTCAGCTTTGGGATGTAGTAGGGCAAAAATGACCACACCACTCTCTTTGCTAGGACCACCCGGACACACGGTGTGGGTTTTGAAGAAGATCTGAGGAGGTCACATTTTTCACCCAAAAAAAACTAAGGGGTACCCCTTTGTGTATTTTTAGACTAAATTTTTGACCATCTCAGAATTCTTCCAAACTCACGATGTTGATTAAGCAGGTCCTGGCTTACACAGGGGTGTGATTATTTTCAGCTTATCTCATCCCAAAGCTGAGATATGAGGACTAACGTAACTAGGATTTTCTCTCAATAGGCTTATTGGTATTGAGTATATTGGAATTAAATTTATGAGCTTGTTGTACGTCCAATAAAGAAAAATACAGATGCAATGTAGAATATATTGGACTGACTAGGCTTTTCTGATGACACCCTTCTAATCATGTGTTTACCTAGCTTCACTGGAAGTAGGAATCCCATCATGAAATTTACAGTTATACATTTTATGCAGCACAACATGTCCCTATATCTCAGCTTTGGGATGTAGTAGGGCAAAAATGACCACACCACTCTCGTCGCGAGGACCACCCAGACACACGGTGTGGGTTTGAAGAAGATCTGAGGAGGTCACATTTCTCACCCAAAAAAACACTAAGGGGTACCCCTTTGTATTTTTTTAGACTAAATTTTTGACTGTCTCAGATTTCTTCCAAACTCATGATATTGATTAAGCAGGTCCATACTTACACAGGGGTGTGATTACTTTCAGCTTATCTCATCCCAAAGCTGAGATATGAGGACTAACATAACTAGGATTTTCTCTCAATAGGTTTATTGGTATTGAGTATATTGGAACTAAATTTATGAGCTTGTTGTACGTCCAATACAGAAATATACAGATGCAATGTAGGATATATTGGCCTGACTAGGCTTTTCTGATCACCCCCTTCTAATCATGTGTTTACCTAGCTTCACTGGAAGTAGAAATCCCATCATGAAATTTACAGTTATACATTTTATGCAGCACAACATGTCCCTATATCTCAGCTTTGGGATGTGGTAGGGCAAAAATGACCACACCACTCTCTTCGCCAGGACCACCCAGACACACGGTGTGGGTTTGAAGAAGATCTGAGGAGGTCACATTTCTCACCCAAAAAAAAACTAAGGGGTACCCCTTTGTGTTTTTTAGACTAAATTTTTGACCGTCTCAGATTTCTTCCAAACTCACGATGTTGATTAAGCAGGTCCATACTTACACAGGGGTGTGATTATTTTCAGCTTATCTCATCCCAAAGCTAATATATGAGGACTAACGTAACTGGGATTTTCTCTCAATAGGTTTATTGGTATTGAGTATATTGGAATTAAATTTATGAGCTTGTTGTACGTCCAATAAAGAAAAATACAGATGCAATGTAGGATATATTGGACTGACTAGGCTTTTCTGATCACACCCTTCTAATCATGTGTTTACCTAGCTTCACTGGAAGTAGGAATCCCATCATGAAATTTACAGTTATACATTTTATGCAGCACAACATGTCCCTATATCTCAGCTTTGGGATGTAGTAGGGCAAAAATGACCACACCACTCTCTTTGCTAGGACCTCCCTGACACACGGTGTGGGTTTTGAAGAAGATCTGAGGAGGTCACATTTCTCACCTAAAAAAACACTAAGGGGTACCCCTTTGTGTTTTTTTAGACTAAATTTTTGACTGTCTAAGATTTCTTCCAAACTCACGAGGTTGATTAAGCAGGTCCATACTTACACAGGGGTGTGATTATTTTCAGCTTATCTCATCCCAAACCTGAGATATGAGGACTAACGTAACTAGGATTTTCTCTCAATAGGTTTATTGATATTGAGTATATTGGAATTAAATTTATGAGCTTGTTGTACGTCCAATAAAGAAAAATACAGATGCAATGTAGGATATATTGGACTGACTAGGCTTTTCTGATGACACCCTTCTAATCATGTGTTTACCTAGCTTCACTGGAAGTAGGATACCCATCATGAAATTTACAGTTATACATTTTATGCAGCACAAAATGTCCCTATATCTCAGCTTTGGGATGTAGTAGGGCAAAAATGACCACACCACTCTCTTCGCCAGGACCTCCCTGACACACGGTGTGGGTTTTGAAGAAGATCTGAGGAGGTCACATTTTTCACTCAAAAAAAACTAAGGGGTACCCCTTTGTGTTTTTTAGACTAAATTTTTGACCGTCTCAGATTTCTTCCAAACTCGCAATGTTGATTAAGCAGGTCCTGACTTACACAGAGGTGTGATTATTTTCAGCTTATCTCATCCCAAAGCAGAGATATGAGGACTAACGTAACTGGGATTTTCTCTCAATAGGTTTATTGGTATTGAGTATATTGGAATTAAATTTATGAGCTTGTTGTACGTCCAATAAAGAAAAATACAGATGCAATGTAGGATATATTGGACTGACTAGGCTTTTCTGATCACACCCTTCTAATCATGTGTTTACCTAGCTTCACTGGAAGTAGGAATCCCATCATGAAATTTACAGTTATACATTTTATGCAGCACAACATGTCCCTATATCTCAGCTTTGGGATGTAGTAGGGCAAAAATGACCACACCACTCTCTTTGCTAGGACCACCCGGACACACGGTGTGGGTTTTGAAGAAGATCTGAGGAGGTCACATTTTTCACCCAAAAAAAACTAAGGGGTACCCCTTTGTGTATTTTTAGACTAAATTTTTGACTGTCTCAGATTTCTTCCAAACTCATGATATTGATTAAGCAGGTCCATACTTACACAGGGGTGTGATTACTTTCAGCTTATCTCATCCCAAAGCTGAGATATGAGGACTAACATAACTAGGATTTTCTCTCAATAGGTTTATTGGTATTGAGTATATTGGAACTAAATTTATGAGCTTGTTGTACGTCCAATACAGAAATATACAGATGCAATGTAGGATATATTGGCCTGACTAGGCTTTTCTGATCACCCCCTTCTAATCATGTGTTTACCTAGCTTCACTGGAAGTAGAAATCCCATCATGAAATTTACAGTTATACATTTTATGCAGCACAACATGTCCCTATATCTCAGCTTTGGGATGTGGTAGGGCAAAAATGACCACACCACTCTCTTCGCCAGGACCACCCAGACACACGGTGTGGGTTTGAAGAAGATCTGAGGAGGTCACATTTCTCACCCAAAAAAAAACTAAGGGGTACCCCTTTGTGTTTTTTAGACTAAATTTTTGACCGTCTCAGATTTCTTCCAAACTCACGATGTTGATTAAGCAGGTCCATACTTAAACAGGGGTGTGATTATTTTCAGCTTATCTCATCCCAAAGCTAATATATGAGGACTAACGTAACTGGGATTTTCTCTCAATAGGTTTATTGGTATTGAGTATATTGGAATTAAATTTATGAGCTTGTTGTACGTCCAATAAAGAAAAATACAGATGCAATGTAGGATATATTGGACTGACTAGGCTTTTCTGATCACACCCTTCTAATCATGTGTTTACCTAGCTTCACTGGAAGTAGGAATCCCATCATGAAATTTACAGTTATACATTTTATGCAGCACAACATGTCCCTATATCTCAGCTTTGGGATGTAGTAGGGCAAAAATGACCACACCACTCTCTTTGCTAGGACCTCCCTGACACACGGTGTGGGTTTTGAAGAAGATCTGAGGAGGTCACATTTCTCACCTAAAAAAACACTAAGGGGTACCCCTTTGTGTTTTTTTAGACTAAATTTTTGACTGTCTAAGATTTCTTCCAAACTCACGAGGTTGATTAAGCAGGTCCATACTTACACAGGGGTGTGATTATTTTCAGCTTATCTCATCCCAAACCTGAGATATGAGGACTAACGTAACTAGGATTTTCTCTCAATAGGTTTATTGATATTGAGTATATTGGAATTAAATTTATGAGCTTGTTGTACGTCCAATAAAGAAAAATACAGATGCAATGTAGGATATATTGGACTGACTAGGCTTTTCTGATCACACCCTTCTAATCATGTGTTTACCTAGCTTCACTGGAAGTAGGAATCCCATCATGAAATTTACAGTTATACATTTTATGCAGCACAACATGTCCCTATATCTCAGCTTTGGGATGTAGTAGGGCAAAAATGACCACACCACTCTCTTTGCTAGGACCACCCAGACACACGGTGTGGGTTTTGAAGAAGATCTGAGGAGGTCACATTTTTCACCCAAAAAAAACTAAGGGGTACCCCTTTGTGTTTTTTTAGACTAAATTTTTGACCATCTCAGAATTCTTCCAAACTCACGATGTTGATTAAGCAGGTCCTGACTTACACAGGGGTGTGATTATTTTCAGCTTATCTCATCCCAAAGCTGAGATATGAGGACTAACGTAACTAGGATTTTCTCTCAATAGGCTTATTGGTATTGAGTATATTGGAATTAAATTTATGAGCTTGTTGTACGTCCAATAAAGAAAAATACAGATGCAATGTAGAATATATTGGACTGACTAGGCTTTTCTGATGACACCCTTCTAATCATGTGTTTACCTAGCTTCACTGGAAGTAGGATACCCATCATGAAATTTACAGTTATACATTTTATGCAGCACAACATGTCCCTATATCTCAGCTTTGGGATGTAGTAGGGCAAAAATGACCACACCACTCTCTTCGCCAGGACCTCCCTGACACACGGTGTGGGTTTTGAAGAAGATCTGAGGAGGTCACATTTTTCACCCAAAAAAAACTAAGGGGTACCCCTTTGTGTTTTTTTAGACTAAATTTTTGACCATCTCAGAATTCTTCCAAACTCACGATGTTGATTAAGCAGGTCCTGACTTACACAGGGGTGTGATTATTTTCAGCTTATCTCATCCCAAAGCTGAGATATGAGGACTAACGTAACTAGGATTTTCTCTCAATAGGCTTATTGGTATTGAGTATATTGGAATTAAATTTATGAGCTTGTTGTACGTCCAATAAAGAAAAATACAGATGCAATGTAGAATATATTGGACTGACTAGGCTTTTCTGATGACACCCTTCTAATCATGTGTTTACCTAGCTTCACTGGAAGTAGGATACCCATCATGAAATTTACAGTTATACATTTTATGCAGCACAAAATGTCCCTATATCTCAGCTTTGGGATGTAGTAGGGCAAAAATGACCACACCACTCTCTTCGCCAGGACCTCCCTGACACACGGTGTGGGTTTTGAAGAAGATCTGAGGAGGTCACATTTTTCACCCAAAAAAAACTAAGGGGTACCCCTTTGTGTTTTTTTAGACTAAATTTTTGACCATCTCAGATTTCTTCCAAACTCACGATGTTGATTAAGCAGGTCCTGACTTACACAGGGGTGTGATTATTTTCAGCTTATCTCATCCCAAAGCTGAGATATGAGGACTAACGTAACTAGGATTTTCTCTCAATAGGTTTATTGGTATTGAGTATATTGGAATTAAATTTATGAGCTTGTTGTACGTCCAATAAAGAAAAATACAGATGCAATGTAGGATATATTGGACTGACTAGGCTTTTCTGATCACCCCCTTCTAATCATGTGTTTACCTAGCTTCACTGGAAGTAGGAATCCCATCATGAAATTTACAGTTATACATTTTATGCAGCACAAAATGTCCCTATATCTCAGCTTTGGGATGTAGTAGGGCAAAAATGACCACACCACTCTCTTCGCCAGGACCTCCCTGACACACGGTGTGGGTTTTGAAGAAGATCTGAGGAGGTCACATTTTTCACCCAAAAAAAACTAAGGGGTACCCCTTTGTGTTTTTTTAGACTAAATTTTTGACCATCTCAGATTTCTTCCAAACTCACGATGTTGATTAAGCAGGTCCTGACTTACACAGGGGTGTGATTATTTTCAGCTTATCTCATCCCAAAGCTGAGATATGAGGACTAACGTAACTAGGATTTTCTCTCAATAGGTTTATTGGTATTGAGTATATTGGAATTAAATTTATGAGCTTGTTGTACGTCCAATAAAGAAAAATACAGATGCAATGTAGGATATATTGGACTGACTAGGCTTTTCTGATCACCCCCTTCTAATCATGTGTTTACCTAGCTTCACTGGAAGTAGGAATCCCATCATGAAATTTACAGTTATACATTTTATGCAGCACAACATGTCCCTATATCTCAGCTTTGGGATGTAGTAGGGCAAAAATGACCACACCACTCTCTTCGCCAGGACCTCCCTGACACACGGTGTGGGTTTTGAAGAAGATCTGAGGAGGTCACATTTTTCACTCAAAAAAAACTAAGGGGTACCCCTTTGTGTTTTTTAGACTAAATTTTTGGCCGTCTCAGATTTCTTCCAAACTCGCGATGTTGATTAAGCAGGTCCTGACTTACACAGAGGTGTGATTATTTTCAGCTTATCTCATCCCAAAGCAGAGATATGAGGACTAACGTAACTGGGATTTTCTCTCAATAGGTTTATTGGTATTGAGTATATTGGAATTAAATTTATGAGCTTGTTGTACGTCCAATAAAGAAAAATACAGATGCAATGTAGGATATATTGGACTGACTAGGCTTTTCTGATCACACCCTTCTAATCATGTGTTTACCTAGCTTCACTGGAAGTAGGAATCCCATCATGAAATTTACAGTTATACATTTTATGCAGCACAACATGTCCCTATATCTCAGCTTTGGGATGTAGTAGGGCAAAAATGACCACACCACTCTCTTTGCTAGGACCACCCAGACACACGGTGTGGGTTTTGAAGAAGATCTGAGGAGGTCACATTTTTCACCCAAAAAAAACTAAGGGGTACCCCTTTGTGTATTTTTAGACTAAATTTTTGACCATCTCAGAATTCTTCCAAACTCACGATGTTGATTAAGCAGGTCCTGACTTACACAGGGGTGTGATTATTTTCAGCTTATCTCATCCCAAAGCAGAGATATGAGGACTAACGTAACTAGGATTTTCTCTCAATAGGCTTATTGGTATTGAGTATATTGGAATTAAATTTATGAGCTTGTTGTACGTCCAATAAAGAAAAATACAGATGCAATGTAGAATATATTGGACTGACTAGGCTTTTCTGATGACACCCTTCTAATCATGTGTTTACCTAGCTTCACTGGAAGTAGGAATCCCATCATGAAATTTACAGTTATACATTTTATGCAGCACAACATGTCCCTATATCTCAGCTTTGGGATGTAGTGGGGCAAAAATGACCACACCACTCTCGTCGCGAGGACCACCCAGACACACGGTGTGGGTTTGAAGAAGATCTGAGGAGGTCACATTTCTCACCCAAAAAAACACTAAGGGGTACCCCTTTGTGTTTTTTTAGACTAAATTTTTGACTGTCTCAGATTTCTTCCAAACTCATGATATTGATTAAGCAGGTCCATACTTACACAGGGGTGTGATTATTTTCAGCTTATCTCATCCCAAAGCTGATATATGAGGACTAACGTAACTGGGATTTTCTCTCAATAGGTTTATTGGTATTGAGTATATTGGAATTAAATTTATGAGCTTGTTGTACGTCCAATAAAGAAAAATACAGATGCAATGTAGGATATATTGGACTGACTAGGCTTTTCTGATCACACCCTTCTAATCATGTGTTTACCTAGCTTCACTGGAAGTAGGAATCCCATCATGAAATTTACAGTTATACATTTTATGCAGCACAACATGTCCCTATATCTCAGCTTTGGGATGTGGTAGGGCAAAAATGACCACACCACTCTCTTCGCCAGGACCACCCAGACACACGGTGTGGGTTTGAAGAAGATCTGAGGAGGTCACATTTCTCACCCAAAAAAAAACTAAGGGGTACCCCTTTGTGTTTTTTAGACTAAATTTTTGACCGTCTCAGATTTCTTCCAAACTCACGATGTTGATTAAGCAGGTCCATACTTACACAGGGGTGTGATTATTTTCAGCTTATCTCATCCCAAAGCTAATATATGAGGACTAACGTAACTGGGATTTTCTCTCAATAGGTTTATTGGTATTGAGTATATTGGAATTAAATTTATGAGCTTGTTGTACGTCCAATAAAGAAAAATACAGATGCAATGTAGGATATATTGGACTGACTAGGCTTTTCTGATCACACCCTTCTAATCATGTGTTTACCTAGCTTCACTGGAAGTAGGAATCCCATCATGAAATTTACAGTTATACATTTTATGCAGCACAACATGTCCCTATATCTCAGCTTTGGGATGTAGTAGGGCAAAAATGACCACACCACTCTCTTTGCTAGGACCTCCCTGACACACGGTGTGGGTTTTGAAGAAGATCTGAGGAGGTCACATTTCTCACCTAAAAAAACACTAAGGGGTACCCCTTTGTGTTTTTTTAGACTAAATTTTTGACTGTCTAAGATTTCTTCCAAACTCACGAGGTTGATTAAGCAGGTCCATACTTACACAGGGGTGTGATTATTTTCAGCTTATCTCATCCCAAACCTGAGATATGAGGACTAACGTAACTAGGATTTTCTCTCAATAGGTTTATTGATATTGAGTATATTGGAATTAAATTTATGAGCTTGTTGTACGTCCAATAAAGAAAAATACAGATGCAATGTAGGATATATTGGACTGACTAGGCTTTTCTGATGACACCCTTCTAATCATGTGTTTACCTAGCTTCACTGGAAGTAGGAATCCCATCATGAAATTTACAGTTATACATTTTATGCAGCACAACATGTCCCTATATCTCAGCTTTGGGATGTGGTAGGGCAAAAATGACCACACCACTCTCTTCGCCAGGACCTCCCTGACACACGGTGTGAGTTTTGAAGAAGATCTGAGGAGGTCACATTTTTCACCCAAAAAAAACTAAGGGGTACCCCTTTGTGTTTTTTAGACTAAATTTTTGACCGTCTCAGATTTCTTCCAAACTCGCGATGTTGATTAAGCAGGTCCTGACTTACACAGAGGTGTGATTATTTTCAGCTTATCTCATCCCAAAGCAGAGATATGAGGACTAACGTAACTGGGATTTTCTCTCAATAGGTTTATTGGTATTGAGTATATTGGAATTAAATTTATGAGCTTGTTGTAGGTCCAATAAAGAAAAATACAGATGCAATGTAGGATATATTGGACTGACTAGGCTTTTCTGATCACACCCTTCTAATCATGTGTTTACCTAGCTTCACTGGAAGTAGGAATCCCATCATGAAATTTACAGTTATACATTTTATGCAGCACAACATGTCCCTATATCTCAGCTTTGGGATGTAGTAGGGCAAAAATGACCACACCACTCTCTTTGCTAGGACCACCCAGACACACGGTGTGGGTTTTGAAGAAGATCTGAGGAGGTCACATTTTTCACCCAAAAAAAACTAAGGGGTACCCCTTTGTGTTTTTTTAGACTAAATTTTTGACCATCTCAGAATTCTTCCAAACTCACGATGTTGATTAAGCAGGTCCTGACTTACACAGGGGTGTGATTATTTTCAGCTTATCTCATCCCAAAGCTGAGATATGAGGACTAACGTAACTAGGATTTTCTCTCACTAGGCTTATTGGTATTGAGTATATTGGAATTAAATTTATGAGCTTGTTGTACGTCCAATAAAGAAAAATACAGATGCAATGTAGAATATATTGGACTGACTAGGCTTTTCTGATGACACCCTTCTAATCATGTGTTTACCTAGCTTCACTGGAAGTAGGATACCCATCATGAAATTTACAGTTATACATTTTATGCAGCACAAAATGTCCCTATATCTCAGCTTTGGGATGTAGTAGGGCAAAAATGACCACACCACTCTCTTCGCCAGGACCTCCCTGACACACGGTGTGGGTTTTGAAGAAGATCTGAGGAGGTCACATTTTTCACTCAAAAAAAACTAAGGGGTACCCCTTTGTGTTTTTTAGACTAAATTTTTGACCGTCTCAGATTTCTTCCAAACTCGCGATGTTGATTAAGCAGGTCCTGACTTACACAGAGGTGTGATTATTTTCAGCTTATCTCATCCCAAAGCAGAGATATGAGGACTAACGTAACTGGGATTTTCTCTCAATAGGTTTATTGGTATTGAGTATATTGGAATTAAATTTATGAGCTTGTTGTACGTCCAATAAAGAAAAATACAGATGCAATGTAGGATATATTGGACTGACTAGGCTTTTCTGATCACACCCTTCTAATCATGTGTTTACCTAGCTTCACTGGAAGTAGGAATCCCATCATGAAATTTACAGTTATACATTTTATGCAGCACAACATGTCCCTATATCTCAGCTTTGGGATGTAGTAGGGCAAAAATGACCACACCACTCTCTTTGCTAGGACCACCCGGACACACGGTGTGGGTTTTGAAGAAGATCTGAGGAGGTCACATTTTTCACCCAAAAAAAAACTAAGGGGTACCCCTTTGTGTATTTTTAGACTAAATTTTTGACCATCTCAGAATTCTTCCAAACTCACGATGTTGATTAAGCAGGTCCTGGCTTACACAGGGGTGTGATTATTTTCAGCTTATCTCATCCCAAAGCTGAGATATGAGGACTAACGTAACTAGGATTTTCTCTCAATAGGCTTATTGGTATTGAGTATATTGGAATTAAATTTATGAGCTTGTTGTACGTCCAATAAAGAAAAATACAGATGCAATGTAGAATATATTGGACTGACTAGGCTTTTCTGATGACACCCTTCTAATCATGTGTTTACCTAGCTTCACTGGAAGTAGGAATCCCATCATGAAATTTACAGTTATACATTTTATGCAGCACAACATGTCCCTATATCTCAGCTTTGGGATGTAGTAGGGCAAAAATGACCACACCACTCTCGTCGCGAGGACCACCCAGACACACGGTGTGGGTTTGAAGAAGATCTGAGGAGGTCACATTTCTCACCCAAAAAAACACTAAGGGGTACCCCTTTGTGTTTTTTTAGACTAAATTTTTGACTGTCTCAGATTTCTTCCAAACTCATGATATTGATTAAGCAGGTCCATACTTACACAGGGGTGTGATTACTTTCAGCTTATCTCATCCCAAAGCTGAGATATGAGGACTAACATAACTAGGATTTTCTCTCAATAGGTTTATTGGTATTGAGTATATTGGAACTAAATTTATGAGCTTGTTGTACGTCCAATACAGAAATATACAGATGCAATGTAGGATATATTGGCCTGACTAGGCTTTTCTGATCACCCCCTTCTAATCATGTGTTTACCTAGCTTCACTGGAAGTAGAAATCCCATCATGAAATTTACAGTTATACATTTTATGCAGCACAACATGTCCCTATATCTCAGCTTTGGGATGTAGTAGGGCAAAAATGACCACACCACTCTCTTCGCCAGGACCACCCAGACACACGGTGTGGGTTTGAAGAAGATCTGAGAAGGTCACATTTCTCACCCAAAAAAACACTAAGGGGTACCCCTTTGTGTTTTTTAGACTAAATTTTTGACCATCTCAGATTTCTTCCAAACTCACGATGTTGATTAAGCAGGTCCTGACTTACACAGGGGTGTGATTACTTTCAGCTTATCTCATCCCAAAGCTGAGATATGAGGACTAATGTAACTATGATTTTCTCTCAATAGGTTTATTGGTATTGAGTATATTGGAATTAAATTTATGAGCTTGTTGTACGTCCAATAAAGAAAAATACAGATGCAATGTAGGATATATTGGACTGACTAGGCTTTTCTGATCATACCCTTCTACTCATGTGTTTACCTAGCTTCACTGGAAGTAGGAATCCCATCATGAAATTTACAGTTATACATTTTATGCAGCACAACATGTCCCTATATCTCAGCTTTGGAATGTGGTAGGGCAAAAATGACCACACCACTCTCTTCGCCAGGACCACCCAGACACACGGTGTGGGTTTGAAGAAGATCTGAGGAGGTCACATTTCTCACCCAAAAAAACACTAAGGGGTACCCCTTTGTGTTTTTTAGACTAAATTTTTGACCGTTTCAGATTTCTTCCAAACTCACGATGTTGATTAAGCAGGTCCTGACTTACACAGGGGTGTGATTACTTTCAGCTTATCTCATCCCAAAGCTGAGATATGAGGACTAACATAACTAGGATTTTCTCTCAATAGGTTTATTGGTATTGAGTATATTGGAACTAAATTTATGAGCTTGCTGTACGTCCAATACAGAAATATACAGATGCAATGTAGGATATATTGGCCTGACTAGGCTTTTCTGATCACCCCCTTCTAATCATGTGTTTACCTAGCTTCACTGGAAGTAGGAATCCCATCATGAAATTTACAGTTATACATTTTATGCAGCACAACATGTCCCTATATCTCAGCTTTGGGATGTAGTAGGGCAAAAATGACCACACCACTCTCTTCGCCAGGACCTCCCAGACACACGGTGTGGGTTTTGAAGAAGATCTGAGGAGGTCACATTTTTCACCCAAAAAAAACTAAGGGGTACCCCTTTGTGTTTTTTTAGACTAAATTTTTGACCGTCTCAGATTTCTTCCAAACTCACAATTTTGATTAAGCCAGGTCCATACTTACACAGGGGTGTGATTATTTTCAGCTTATCTCATCCCAAAGCTAATACATGAGGACTAACGTAACTGGGATTTTCTCTCAATAGGTTTATTGGTATTGAGTATATTGGAATTAAATTTATGAGCTTGTTATACGTCCAATAAAGAAAAATACAGATGCAATGTAGGATATATTGGACTGACTAGGCTTTTCTGATCACCCCCTTCTAATCATGTGTTTACCTAGCTTCACTGAAAGTAGGAATCCCATCATGAAATTTACAGTTATACATTTTATGCAGCACAACATGTCCCTATATCTCAGCTTTGGGATGTAGTAGGGCAAAAATGACCACACCACTCTCTTCGCCAGGACCTCCCTGACACACGGTGTGAGTTTTGAAGAAGATCTGAGGAGGTCACATTTTTCACCCAAAAAAAACTAAGGGGTACCCCTTTGTGTTTTTTTAGACTAAATTTTTGACCGTCTCAGATTTCTTCCAAACTCACAATTTTGATTAAGCAGGTCCATACTTACACAGGGGTGTGATTATTTTCAGCTTATCTCATCCCAAAGCTAATATATGAGGACTAATGTAACTATGATTTTCTCTCAATAGGTTTATTGGTATCGAGTATATTGGAATTAAATTTATGAGCTTGTTGTACGTGCAATAAAGAAAAATACAGATGCAATGTAGGATATATTGGACTGACTAGGCTTTTCTGATCATACCCTTCTACTCATGTGTTTACCTAGCTTCACTGGAAGTAGGAATCCCATCATGAAATTTACAGTTATACATTTTATGCAGCACAACATGTCCCTATATCTCAGCTTTGGAATGTGGTAGGGCAAAAATGACCACACGACTCTCTTCGCCAGGACCACCCAGACACACGGTGTGGGTTTGAAGAAGATCTGAGGAGGTCACATTTCTCACCCAAAAAAACACTAAGGGGTACCCCTTTGTGTTTTTTAGACTAAATTTTTGACCGTTTCAGATTTCTTCCAAACTCACGATGTTGATTAAGCAGGTCCTGACTTACACAGGGGTGTGATTACTTTCAGCTTATCTCATCCCAAAGCTGAGATATGAGGACTAACATAACTAGGATTTTCTCTCAATAGGTTTATTGGTATTGAGTATATTGGAATTAAATTTATGAGCTTGTTGTACGTCCAATACAGAAATATACAGATGCAATGTAGGATATATTGGCCTGACTAGGCTTTTCTGATCACCCCCTTCTAATCATGTGTTTACCTAGCTTCACTGGAAGTAGAAATCCCATCATGAAATTTACAGTTATACATTTTATGCAGCACAACATGTCCCTATATCTCAGCTTTGGGATGTAGTAGGGCAAAAATGACCACACCACTCTCTTCGCCAGGACCTCCCTGACACACGGTGTGGGTTTGAAGAAGATCTGAGGAGGTCACATTTCTCACCCAAAAAAACACTAAGGGGTACCCCTTTGTGTTTTTTAGACTAAATTTTTGACCGTTTCAGATTTCTTCCAAACTCACGATGTTGATTAAGCAGGTCCTGACTTACACAGGGGTGTGATTACTTTCAGCTTATCTCATCCCAAAGCTGAGATATGAGGACTAACATAACTAGGATTTTCTCTCAATAGGTTTATTGGTATTGAGTATATTAGAATTAAATTTATGAGCTTGTTGTACGTCCAATACAGAAATATACAGATGCAATGTAGGATATATTGGCCTGACTAGGCTTTTCTGATCAC
Source organism: Hoplias malabaricus (assembly GCF_029633855.1). NCBI lineage: Eukaryota > Metazoa > Chordata > Actinopteri > Characiformes > Erythrinidae > Hoplias > Hoplias malabaricus. The sequence goes on along the minus strand of NC_089812.1, from coordinate 3,753,107 downwards.
CCCCTTCTAATCATGTGTTTACCTAGCTTCACTGGAAGTAGAAATCCCATCATGAAATTTACAGTTATACATTTTATGCAGCACAACATGTCCCTATATCTCAGCTTTGGGATGTAGTAGGGCAAAAATGACCACACCACTCTCTTCGCCAGGACCTCCCTGACACACGGTGTGGGTTTTGAAGAAGATCTGAGGAGGTCACATTTCTCACCCAAAAAAAACTAAGGGGTACCCCTTTGTGTTTTTTAGACTAAATTTTTGACCGTCTCAGATTTCTTCCAAACTCACGAGGTTGATTAAGCAGGTCCATACTTACACAGGGGTGTGATTATTTTCAGCTTATCTCATCCCAAAGCTGATATATGAGGACTAACGTAACTGGGATTTTCTCTCAATAGGTTTATTGGTATTGAGTATATTGGAATTAAATTTATGAGCTTGTTGTACTTCCAATAAAGAAAAATACAGATGCAATGTAGGATATATTGGACTGACTAGGCTTTTCTGATGACACCCTTCTAATCATGTGTTTACCTAGCTTCACTGGAAGTAGGAATCCCATCATGAAATTTACAGTTATACATTTTATGCAGCACAACATGTCCCTATATCTCAGCTTTGGGATGTGGTAGGGCAAAAATGACCACACCACTCTCTTCGCCAGGACCACCCAGATACACGGTGTGGGTTTGAAGAAGATCTGAGGAGGTCACATTTTTCACCCAAAAAAAACTAAGGGGTACCCCTTTGTGTTTTTTTAGACTAAATTTTTGACCGTCTCAGATTTCTTCCAAACTCACGAGGTTGATTAAGCAGGTCCATACTTACACAGGGGTGTGATTATTTTCAGCTTATCTCATCCCAAAGCTGATATATGAGGACTAACGTAACTGGGATTTTCTCTCAATAGGTTTATTGGTATTGAGTATATTGGAATTAAATTTATGAGCTTGTTGTACTTCCAATAAAGAAAAATACAGATGCAATGTAGGATATATTGGACTGACTAGGCTTTTCTGATCATACCCTTCTAATCATGTGTTTACCTAGCTTCACTGGAAGTAGGAATCCCATCATGAAATTTACAGTTATACATTTTATGCAGCACAACATGTCCCTATATCTCAGCTTTGGAATGTGGTAGGGCAAAAATGACCACACGACTCTCTTCGCCAGGGCCACCCAGACACACGGTGTGGGTTTGAAGAAGATCTGAGGAGGTCACATTTCTCACCCAAAAAAACACTAAGGGGTACCCCTTTGTGTTTTTTTAGACTAAATTTTTGACCATCTCAGATTTCTTCCAAACTCACGATGTTGATTAAGCAGGTCCTGACTTACACAGGGGTGTGATTATTTTCAGCTTATCTCATCCCAAAGCTGAGATATGAGGACTAACGTAACTAGGATTTTCTCTCAATAGGTTTATTGGTATTGAGTATATTGGAATTAAATTTATGAGCTTGTTGTACGTCCAATAAAGAAAAATACAGATGCAATGTAGGATATATTGGACTGACTAGGCTTTTCTGATCACCCCCTTCTAATCATGTGTTTACCTAGCTTCACTGGAAGTAGGAATCCCATCATGAAATTTACAGTTATACATTTTATGCAGCACAACATGTCCCTATATCTCAGCTTTGGGATGTAGTAGGGCAAAAATGACCACACCACTCTCTTCGCCAGGACCTCCCTGACACACGGTGTGGGTTTTGAAGAAGATCTGAGGAGGTCACATTTTTCACTCAAAAAAAACTAAGGGGTACCCCTTTGTGTTTTTTAGACTAAATTTTTGACCGTCTCAGATTTCTTCCAAACTCACGAGGTTGATTAAGCAGGTCCATACTTACACAGGGGTGTGATTATTTTCAGCTTATCTCATCCCAAAGCTGATATATGAGGACTAACGTAACTGGGATTTTCTCTCAATAGGTTTATTGGTATTGAGTATATTGGAATTAAATTTATGAGCTTGTTGTACTTCCAATAAAGAAAAATACAGATGCAATGTAGGATATATTGGACTGACTAGGCTTTTCTGATGACACCCTTCTAATCATGTGTTTACCTAGCTTCACTGGAAGTAGGAATCCCATCATGAAATTTACAGTTATGCATTTTATGCAGCACAACATGTCCCTATATCTCAGCTTTGGGATGTGGTAGGGCAAAAATGACCACACCACTCTCTTCGCCAGGACCACCCAGACACACGGTGTGGGTTTGAAGAAGATCTGAGGAGGTCACATTTTTCACCCAAAAAAAACTAAGGGGTACCCCTTTGTGTTTTTTTAGACTAAATTTTTGACCATCTCAGATTTCTTCCAAACTCACGATGTTGATTAAGCAGGTCCTGACTTACACAGGGGTGTGATTATTTTCAGCTTATCTCATCCCAAAGCTGAGATATGAGGACTAACGTAACTAGGATTTTCTCTCAATAGGTTTATTGGTATTGAGTATATTGGAATTAAATTTATGAGCTTGTTGTACGTCCAATAAAGAAAAATACAGATGCAATGTAGGATATATTGGACTGACTAGGCTTTTCTGATCATACCCTTCTACTCATGTGTTTACCTAGCTTCACTGGAAGTAGGAATCCCATCATGAAATTTACAGTTATACATTTTATGCAGCACAACATGTCCCTATATCTCAGCTTTGGAATGTGGTAGGGCAAAAATGACCACACGACTCTCTTCGCCAGGGCCACCCAGACACACGGTGTGGGTTTGAAGAAGATCTGAGGAGGTCACATTTCTCACCCAAAAAAACACTAAGGGGTACCCCTTTGTGTTTTTTTAGACTAAATTTTTGACCATCTCAGATTTCTTCCAAACTCACGATGTTGATTAAGCAGGTCCTGACTTACACAGGGGTGTGATTATTTTCAGCTTATCTCATCCCAAAGCTGAGATATGAGGACTAACGTGACTAGGATTTTCTCTCAATAGGTTTATTGGTATTGAGTATATTGGAATTAAATTTATGAGCTTGTTGTACCTCCAATAAAGAAAAATACAGATGCAATGTAGGATATATTGGACTGACTAGGCTTTTCTGATCACCCCCTTCTAATCATGTGTTTACCTAGCTTCACTGGAAGTAGGAATCCCATCATGAAATTTACAGTTATACATTTTATGCAGCACAACATGTCCCTATATCTCAGCTTTGGGATGTAGTAGGGCAAAAATGACCACACCACTCTCTTCGCCAGGACCTCCCTGACACACGGTGTGGGTTTTGAAGAAGATCTGAGGAGGTCACATTTTTCACTCAAAAAAAACTAAGGGGTACCCCTTTGTGTTTTTTAGACTAAATTTTTGACCGTCTCAGATTTCTTCCAAACTCGCGATGTTGATTAAACAGGTCCCGACTTACACAGAGGTGTGATTATTTTCAGCTTATCTCATCCCAAAGCAGAGATATGAGGACTAACGTAACTGGGATTTTCTCTCAATAGGTTTATTGGTATTGAGTATATTGGAATTAAATTTATGAGCTTGTTGTACGTCCAATAAAGAAAAATACAGATGCAATGTAGGATATATTGGACTGACTAGGCTTTTCTGATCACCCCCTTCTAATCATGTGTTTACCTAGCTTCACTGGAAGTAGGAATCCCATCATGAAATTTACAGTTATACATTTTATGCAGCACAACATGTCCCTATATCTCAGCTTTGGGATGTAGTAGGGCAAAAATGACCACACCACTCTCTTCGCCAGGACCTCCCTGACACACGGTGTGGGTTTTGAAGAAGATCTGAGGAGGTCACATTTTTCACTCAAAAAAAACTAAGGGGTACCCCTTTGTGTTTTTTAGACTAAATTTTTGACCGTCTCAGATTTCTTCCAAACTCGCGATGTTGATTAAGCAGGTCCTGACTTACACAGAGGTGTGATTATTTTCAGCTTATCTCATCCCAAAGCAGAGATATGAGGACTAACGTAACTGGGATTTTCTCTCAATAGGTTTATTGGTATTGAGTATATTGGAATTAAATTTATGAGCTTGTTGTACGTCCAATAAAGAAAAATACAGATGCAATGTAGGATATATTGGACTGACTAGGCTTTTCTGATCACACCCTTCTAATCATGTGTTTACCTAGCTTCACTGGAAGCAGGAATCCCATCATGAAATTTACAGTTATACATTTTATGCAGCACAACATGTCCCTATATCTCAGCTTTGGGATGTGGTAGGGCAAAAATGACCACACCACTCTCTTCGCCAGGACCACCCAGACACACGGTGTGGGTTTTGAAGAAGATCTGAGGAGGTGACATTTTTCACCCAAAAATACACTATGGGGTACCCCATTTGTGTTTTTTTAGACTAAATTTTTGACCATCTCAGACTTCTTCCAAACTCACGATGTTGATTAAGCAGGTCCTGACTTACAAAGGGGTGTGATTATTTTCAGCTTATCTCATCCCAAAGCTGAGATATGAGGACTAACGTAACTAGGAATTTCTATCAATAGGTTTATTGGTATTGAGTATATTGGATTTAAATTTATGAGCTTGTTGTACGTCCAATAAAGAAAAATACAGATGCAATGTAGGATATATTGGACTGACTAGGCTTTTCTGATGACACCCTTCTAATCATGTGTTTACCTAGCTTCACTGGAAGTAGGAATCCCATCATGAAATTTACAGTTATACATTTTATGCAGCACAACATGTCCCTATATCTCAGCTTTGGGATGTAGTAGGGCAAAAATGACCACACCACTCTCTTCGCCAGGACCTCCCTGACACACGGTGTGGGTTTTGAAGAAGATCTGAGGAGGTCACATTTTTCACTCAAAAAAAACTAAGGGGTACCCCTTTGTGTTTTTTAGACTAAATTTTTGACCGTCTCAGATTTCTTCCAAACTCGCGATGTTGATTAAGCAGGTCCTGACTTACACAGAGGTGTGATTATTTTCAGCTTATCTCATCCCAAAGCTGAGATATGAGGACTAACGTAACTGGGATTTTCTCTCAATAGGTTTATTGGTATTGAGTATATTGGAATTAAATTTATGAGCTTGTTGTACGTCCAATAAAGAAAAATACAGATGCAATGTAGGATATATTGGACTGACTAGGCTTTTCTGATCACACCCTTCTAATCATGTGTTTACCTAGCTTCACTGGAAGCAGGAATCCCATCATGAAATTTACAGTTATACATTTTATGCAGCACAACATGTCCCTATATCTCAGCTTTGGGATGTGGTAGGGCAAAAATGACCACACCACTCTCTTCGCCAGGACCACCCAGACACACGGTGTGGGTTTTGAAGAAGATCTGAGGAGGTGACATTTTTCACCCAAAAATACACTATGGGGTACCCCATTTGTGTTTTTTTAGACTAAATTTTTGACCATCTCAGACTTCTTCCAAACTCACGATGTTGATTAAGCAGGTCCTGACTTACAAAGGGGTGTGATTATTTTCAGCTTATCTCATCCCAAAGCTGAGATATGAGGACTAACGTAACTAGGAATTTCTATCAATAGGTTTATTGGTATTGAGTATATTGGATTTAAATTTATGAGCTTGTTGTACGTCCAATAAAGAAAAATACAGATGCAATGTAGGATATATTGGACTGACTAGGCTTTTCTGATGACACCCTTCTAATCATGTGTTTACCTAGCTTCACTGGAAGTAGGAATCCCATCATGAAATTTACAGTTATACATTTTATGCAGCACAACATGTCCCTATATCTCAGCTTTGGGATGTGGTAGGGCAAAAATGACCACACCACTCTCTTCGCCAGGACCTCCCTGACACACGGTGTGGGTTTTGAAGAAGATCTGAGGAGGTCACATTTTTCACCCCCAAAAAAACTAAGGGGTACCCCTTTGTGTTTTTTAGACTAAATTTTTGACCGTCTCAGATTTCTTCCAAACTCGCGATGTTGATTAAGCAGGTCCTGACTTACACAGAGGTGTGATTATTTTCAGCTTATCTCATCCCAAAGCTGAGATATGAGGACTAACGTAACTGGGATTTTCTCACAATAGGTTTATTGGTATTGAGTATATTGGAATTAAATTTATGAGCTTGTTGTACGTCCAATAAAGAAAAATACAGATGCAATGTAGGATATATTGGACTAACTAGGCTTTTCTGATCATACCCTTCTACTCATGTGTTTACCTAGCTTCACTGGAAGCAGGAATCCCATCATGAAATTTACAGTTATACATTTTATGCAGCACAACATGTCCCTATATCTCAGCTTTGGAATGTGGTAGGGCAAAAATGACCACACCACTCTCTTCGCCAGGACCTCCCTGACACACGGTGTGAGTTTTGAAGAAGATCTGAGGAGGTCACATTTTTCACCCAAAAAAAACTAAGGGGTACCCCTTTGTGTTTTTTTAGACTAAATTTTTGACCGTCTCAGATTTCTTCCAAACTCACAATTTTGATTAAGCAGGTCCATACTTACACAGGGGTGTGATTATTTTCAGCTTATCTCATCCCAAAGCTAATATATGAGGACTAATGTAACTATGATTTTCTCTCAATAGGTTTATTGGTATTGAGTATATTGGAATTAAATTTATGAGCTTGTTGTACGTGCAATAAAGAAAAATACAGATGCAATGTAGGATATATTGGACTGACTAGGCTTTTCTGATCATACCCTTCTACTCATGTGTTTACCTAGCTTCACTGGAAGTAGGAATCCCATCATGAAATTTACAGTTATACATTTTATGCAGCACAACATGTCCCTATATCTCAGCTTTGGAATGTGGTAGGGCAAAAATGACCACACGACTCTCTTCGCCAGGACCACCCAGACACACGGTGTGGGTTTGAAGAAGATCTGAGGAGGTCACATTTCTCACCCAAAAAAACACTAAGGGGTACCCCTTTGTGTTTTTTAGACTAAATTTTTGACCGTTTCAGATTTCTTCCAAACTCACGATGTTGATTAAGCAGGTCCTGACTTACACAGGGGTGTGATTACTTTCAGCTTATCTCATCCCAAAGCTGAGATATGAGGACTAACATAACTAGGATTTTCTCTCAATAGGTTTATTGGTATTGAGTATATTGGAATTAAATTTATGAGCTTGTTGTACGTCCAATACAGAAATATACAGATGCAATGTAGGATATATTGGCCTGACTAGGCTTTTCTGATCACCCCCTTCTAATCATGTGTTTACCTAGCTTCACTGGAAGTAGAAATCCCATCATGAAATTTACAGTTATACATTTTATGCAGCACAACATGTCCCTATATCTCAGCTTTGGGATGTAGTAGGGCAAAAATGACCACACCACTCTCTTCGCCAGGACCTCCCTGACACACGGTGTGGGTTTGAAGAAGATCTGAGGAGGTCACATTTCTCACCCAAAAAAACACTAAGGGGTACCCCTTTGTGTTTTTAGACTAAATTTTTGACCGTCTCAGATTTCTTCCAAACTCACGAGGTTGATTAAGCAGGTCCATACTTACACAGGGGTGTGATTATTTTCAGCTTATCTCATCCCAAAGCTGATATATGAGGACTAACGTAACTGGGATTTTCTCTCAATAGGTTTATTGGTATTGAGTATATTGGAATTAAATTTATGAGCTTGTTGTACTTCCAATAAAGAAAAATACAGATGCAATGTAGGATATATTGGACTGACTAGGCTTTTCTGATGACACCCTTCTAATCATGTGTTTACCTAGCTTCACTGGAAGTAGGAATCCCATCATGAAATTTACAGTTATACATTTTATGCAGCACAACATGTCCCTATATCTCAGCTTTGGAATGTGGTAGGGCAAAAATGACCACACGACTCTCTTCGCCAGGGCCACCCAGACACACGGTGTGGGTTTGAAGAAGATCTGAGGAGGTCACATTTCTCACCCAAAAAAACACTAAGGGGTACCCCTTTGTGTTTTTTTAGACTAAATTTTTGACCATCTCAGATTTCTTCCAAACTCACGATGTTGATTAAGCAGGTCCTGACTTACACAGGGGTGTGATTATTTTCAGCTTATCTCATCCCAAAGCTGAGATATGAGGACTAACGTAACTAGGATTTTCTCTCAATAGGTTTATTGGTATTGAGTATATTGGAATTAAATTTATGAGCTTGTTGTACGTCCAATAAAGAAAAATACAGATGCAATGTAGGATATATTGGACTGACTAGGCTTTTCTGATCACCCCCTTCTAATCATGTGTTTACCTAGCTTCACTGGAAGTAGGAATCCCATCATGAAATTTACAGTTATACATTTTATGCAGCACAACATGTCCCTATATCTCAGCTTTGGGATGTAGTAGGGCAAAAATGACCACACCACTCTCTTCGCCAGGACCTCCCTGACACACGGTGTGGGTTTTGAAGAAGATCTGAGGAGGTCACATTTTTCACTCAAAAAAAACTAAGGGGTACCCCTTTGTGTTTTTTAGACTAAATTTTTGACCGTCTCAGATTTCTTCCAAACTCACGAGGTTGATTAAGCAGGTCCATACTTACACAGCGGTGTGATTATTTTCAGCTTATCTCATCCCAAAGCTGATATATGAGGACTAACGTAACTGGGATTTTCTCTCAATAGGTTTATTGGTATTGAGTATATTGGAATTAAATTTATGAGCTTGTTGTACTTCCAATAAAGAAAAATACAGATGCAATGTAGGATATATTGGACTGACTAGGCTTTTCTGATGACACCCTTCTAATCATGTGTTTACCTAGCTTCACTGGAAGTAGGAATCCCATCATGAAATTTACAGTTATACATTTTATGCAGCACAACATGTCCCTATATCTCAGCTTTGGGATGTGGTAGGGCAAAAATGACCACACCACTCTCTTCGCCAGGACCACCCAGATACACGGTGTGGGTTTGAAGAAGATCTGAGGAGGTCACATTTTTCACCCAAAAAAAACTAAGGGGTACCCCTTTGTGTTTTTTTAGACTAAATTTTTGACCGTCTCAGATTTCTTCCAAACTCACGAGGTTGATTAAGCAGGTCCATACTTACACAGGGGTGTGATTATTTTCAGCTTATCTCATCCCAAAGCTGATATATGAGGACTAACGTAACTGGGATTTTCTCTCAATAGGTTTATTGGTATTGAGTATATTGGAATTAAATTTATGAGCTTGTTGTACTTCCAATAAAGAAAAATACAGATGCAATGTAGGATATATTGGACTGACTAGGCTTTTCTGATCATACCCTTCTAATCATGTGTTTACCTAGCTTCACTGGAAGTAGGAATCCCATCATGAAATTTACAGTTATACATTTTATGCAGCACAACATGTCCCTATATCTCAGCTTTGGAATGTGGTAGGGCAAAAATGACCACACCACTCTCTTCGCCAGGACCACCCAGACACACGGTGTGGGTTTGAAGAAGATCTGAGGAGGTCACATTTTTCACCCAAAAAAAACTAAGGGGTACCCCTTTGTGTTTTTTTAGACTAAATTTTTGACCGTCTCAGATTTCTTCCAAACTCACAATTTTGATTAAGCAGGTCCATACTTACACAGGGGTGTGATTATTTTCAGCTTATCTCATCCCAAAGCTAATATATGAGGACTAATGTAACTATGATTTTCTCTCAATAGGTTTATTGGTATTGAGTATATTGGAATTAAATTTATGAGCTTGTTGTACGTGCAATAAAGAAAAATACAGATGCAATGTAGGATATATTGGACTGACTAGGCTTTTCTGATCATACCCTTCTACTCATGTGTTTACCTAGCTTCACTGGAAGTAGGAATCCCATCATGAAATTTACAGTTATACATTTTATGCAGCACAACATGTCCCTATATCTCAGCTTTGGAATGTGGTAGGGCAAAAATGACCACACGACTCTCTTCGCCAGGACCACCCAGACACACGGTGTGGGTTTGAAGAAGATCTGAGGAGGTCACATTTCTCACCCAAAAAAACACTAAGGGGTACCCCTTTGTGTTTTTTAGACTAAATTTTTGACCGTTTCAGATTTCTTCCAAACTCACGATGTTGATTAAGCAGGTCCTGACTTACACAGGGGTGTGATTACTTTCAGCTTATCTCATCCCAAAGCTGAGATATGAGGACTAACATAACTAGGATTTTCTCTCAATAGGTTTATTGGTATTGAGTATATTGGAATTAAATTTATGAGCTTGTTGTACGTCCAATACAGAAATATACAGATGCAATGTAGGATATATTGGCCTGACTAGGCTTTTCTGATCACCCCCTTCTAATCATGTGTTTACCTAGCTTCACTGGAAGTAGAAATCCCATCATGAAATTTACAGTTATACATTTTATGCAGCACAACATGTCCCTATATCTCAGCTTTGGGATGTAGTAGGGCAAAAATGACCACACCACTCTCTTCGCCAGGACCTCCCTGACACACGGTGTGGGTTTGAAGAAGATCTGAGGAGGTCACATTTCTCACCCAAAAAAACACTAAGGGGTACCCCTTTGTGTTTTTTAGACTAAATTTTTGACCGTTTCAGATTTCTTCCAAACTCACGATGTTGATTAAGCAGGTCCTGACTTACACAGGGGTGTGATTACTTTCAGCTTATCTCATCCCAAAGCTGAGATATGAGGACTAACATAACTAGGATTTTCTCTCAATAGGTTTATTGGTATTGAGTATATTAGAATTAAATTTATGAGCTTGTTGTACATCCAATACAGAAATATACAGATGCAATGTAGGATATATTGGCCTGACTAGGCTTTTCTGATCACCCCCTTCTAATCATGTGTTTACCTAGCTTCACTGGAAGTAGAAATCCCATCATGAAATTTACAGTTATACATTTTATGCAGCACAACATGTCCCTATATCTCAGCTTTGGGATGTAGTAGGGCAAAAATGACCACACCACTCTCTTCGCCAGGACCTCCCTGACACACGGTGTGGGTTTTGAAGAAGATCTGAGGAGGTCACATTTCTCACCCAAAAAAAACTAAGGGGTACCCCTTTGTGTTTTTTAGACTAAATTTTTGACCGTCTCAGATTTCTTCCAAACTCACGAGGTTGATTAAGCAGGTCCATACTTACACAGGGGTGTGATTATTTTCAGCTTATCTCATCCCAAAGCTGATATATGAGGACTAACGTAACTGGGATTTTCTCTCAATAGGTTTATTGGTATTGAGTATATTGGAATTAAATTTATGAGCTTGTTGTACTTCCAATAAAGAAAAATACAGATGCAATGTAGGATATATTGGACTGACTAGGCTTTTCTGATGACACCCTTCTAATCATGTGTTTACCTAGCTTCACTGGAAGTAGGAATCCCATCATGAAATTTACAGTTATACATTTTATGCAGCACAACATGTCCCTATATCTCAGCTTTGGGATGTGGTAGGGCAAAAATGACCACACCACTCTCTTCGCCAGGACCACCCAGATACACGGTGTGGGTTTGAAGAAGATCTGAGGAGGTCACATTTTTCACCCAAAAAAAACTAAGGGGTACCCCTTTGTGTTTTTTTAGACTAAATTTTTGACCGTCTCAGATTTCTTCCAAACTCACGAGGTTGATTAAGCAGGTCCATACTTACACAGGGGTGTGATTATTTTCAGCTTATCTCATCCCAAAGCTGATATATGAGGACTAACGTAACTGGGATTTTCTCTCAATAGGTTTATTGGTATTGAGTATATTGGAATTAAATTTATGAGCTTGTTGTACTTCCAATAAAGAAAAATACAGATGCAATGTAGGATATATTGGACTGACTAGGCTTTTCTGATCATACCCTTCTAATCATGTGTTTACCTAGCTTCACTGGAAGTAGGAATCCCATCATGAAATTTACAGTTATACATTTTATGCAGCACAACATGTCCCTATATCTCAGCTTTGGAATGTGGTAGGGCAAAAATGACCACACGACTCTCTTCGCCAGGGCCACCCAGACACACGGTGTGGGTTTGAAGAAGATCTGAGGAGGTCACATTTCTCACCCAAAAAAACACTAAGGGGTACCCCTTTGTGTTTTTTTAGACTAAATTTTTGACCATCTCAGATTTCTTCCAAACTCACGATGTTGATTAAGCAGGTCCTGACTTACACAGGGGTGTGATTATTTTCAGCTTATCTCATCCCAAAGCTGAGATATGAGGACTAACGTAACTAGGATTTTCTCTCAATAGGTTTATTGGTATTGAGTATATTGGAATTAAATTTATGAGCTTGTTGTACGTCCAATAAAGAAAAATACAGATGCAATGTAGGATATATTGGACTGACTAGGCTTTTCTGATCACCCCCTTCTAATCATGTGTTTACCTAGCTTCACTGGAAGTAGGAATCCCATCATGAAATTTACAGTTATACATTTTATGCAGCACAACATGTCCCTATATCTCAGCTTTGGGATGTAGTAGGGCAAAAATGACCACACCACTCTCTTCGCCAGGACCTCCCTGACACACGGTGTGGGTTTTGAAGAAGATCTGAGGAGGTCACATTTTTCACTCAAAAAAAACTAAGGGGTACCCCTTTGTGTTTTTTAGACTAAATTTTTGACCGTCTCAGATTTCTTCCAAACTCACGAGGTTGATTAAGCAGGTCCATACTTACACAGGGGTGTGATTATTTTCAGCTTATCTCATCCCAAAGCTGATATATGAGGACTAACGTAACTGGGATTTTCTCTCAATAGGTTTATTGGTATTGAGTATATTGGAATTAAATTTATGAGCTTGTTGTACTTCCAATAAAGAAAAATACAGATGCAATGTAGGATATATTGGACTGACTAGGCTTTTCTGATGACACCCTTCTAATCATGTGTTTACCTAGCTTCACTGGAAGTAGGAATCCCATCATGAAATTTACAGTTATACATTTTATGCAGCACAACATGTCCCTATATCTCAGCTTTGGGATGTGGTAGGGCAAAAATGACCACACCACTCTCTTCGCCAGGACCACCCAGATACACGGTGTGGGTTTGAAGAAGATCTGAGGAGGTCACATTTTTCACCCAAAAAAAACTAAGGGGTACCCCTTTGTGTTTTTTTAGACTAAATTTTTGACCGTCTCAGATTTCTTCCAAACTCACGAGGTTGATTAAGCAGGTCCATACTTACACAGGGGTGTGATTATTTTCAGCTTATCTCATCCCAAAGCTGATATATGAGGACTAACGTAACTGGGATTTTCTCTCAATAGGTTTATTGGTATTGAGTATATTGGAATTAAATTTATGAGCTTGTTGTACTTCCAATAAAGAAAAATACAGATGCAATGTAGGATATATTGGACTGACTAGGCTTTTCTGATCATACCCTTCTAATCATGTGTTTACCTAGCTTCACTGGAAGTAGGAATCCCATCATGAAATTTACAGTTATACATTTTATGCAGCACAACATGTCCCTATATCTCAGCTTTGGAATGTGGTAGGGCAAAAATGACCACACGACTCTCTTCGCCAGGGCCACCCAGACACACGGTGTGGGTTTGAAGAAGATCTGAGGAGGTCACATTTCTCACCCAAAAAAACACTAAGGGGTACCCCTTTGTGTTTTTTTAGACTAAATTTTTGACCATCTCAGATTTCTTCCAAACTCACGATGTTGATTAAGCAGGTCCTGACTTACACAGGGGTGTGATTATTTTCAGCTTATCTCATCCCAAAGCTGAGATATGAGGACTAACGTAACTAGGATTTTCTCTCAATAGGTTTATTGGTATTGAGTATATTGGAATTAAATTTATGAGCTTGTTGTACGTCCAATAAAGAAAAATACAGATGCAATGTAGGATATATTGGACTGACTAGGCTTTTCTGATCACCCCCTTCTAATCATGTGTTTACCTAGCTTCACTGGAAGTAGGAATCCCATCATGAAATTTACAGTTATACATTTTATGCAGCACAACATGTCCCTATATCTCAGCTTTGGGATGTAGTAGGGCAAAAATGACCACACCACTCTCTTCGCCAGGACCTCCCTGACACACGGTGTGGGTTTTGAAGAAGATCTGAGGAGGTCACATTTTTCACTCAAAAAAAACTAAGGGGTACCCCTTTGTGTTTTTTAGACTAAATTTTTGACCGTCTCAGATTTCTTCCAAACTCACGAGGTTGATTAAGCAGGTCCATACTTACACAGGGGTGTGATTATTTTCAGCTTATCTCATCCCAAAGCTGATATATGAGGACTAACGTAACTGGGATTTTCTCTCAATAGGTTTATTGGTATTGAGTATATTGGAATTAAATTTATGAGCTTGTTGTACTTCCAATAAAGAAAAATACAGATGCAATGTAGGATATATTGGACTGACTAGGCTTTTCTGATGACACCCTTCTAATCATGTGTTTACCTAGCTTCACTGGAAGTAGGAATCCCATCATGAAATTTACAGTTATGCATTTTATGCAGCACAACATGTCCCTATATCTCAGCTTTGGGATGTGGTAGGGCAAAAATGACCACACCACTCTCTTCGCCAGGACCACCCAGACACACGGTGTGGGTTTGAAGAAGATCTGAGGAGGTCACATTTTTCACCCAAAAAAAACTAAGGGGTACCCCTTTGTGTCTTTTTAGACTAAATTTTTGACCATCTCAGATTTCTTCCAAACTCACGATGTTGATTAAGCAGGTCCTGACTTACACAGGGGTGTGATTATTTTCAGCTTATCTCATCCCAAAGCTGAGATATGAGGACTAACGTAACTAGGATTTTCTCTCAATAGGTTTATTGGTATTGAGTATATTGGAATTAAATTTATGAGCTTGTTGTACGTCCAATAAAGAAAAATACAGATGCAATGTAGGATATATTGGACTGACTAGGCTTTTCTGATCATACCCTTCTACTCATGTGTTTACCTAGCTTCACTGGAAGTAGGAATCCCATCATGAAATTTACAGTTATACATTTTATGCAGCACAACATGTCCCTATATCTCAGCTTTGGAATGTGGTAGGGCAAAAATGACCACACGACTCTCTTCGCCAGGGCCACCCAGACACACGGTGTGGGTTTGAAGAAGATCTGAGGAGGTCACATTTCTCACCCAAAAAAACACTAAGGGGTACCCCTTTGTGTTTTTTTAGACTAAATTTTTGACCATCTCAGATTTCTTCCAAACTCACGATGTTGATTAAGCAGGTCCTGACTTACACAGGGGTGTGATTATTTTCAGCTTATCTCATCCCAAAGCTGAGATATGAGGACTAACGTAACTAGGATTTTCTCTCAATAGGTATATTGGTATTGAGTATATTGGAATTAAATTTATGAGCTTGTTGTACGTCCAATAAAGAAGAATACAGATGCAATGTAGGATATATTGGACTGACTAGGCTTTTCTGATCACCCCCTTCTAATCATGTGTTTACCTAGCTTCACTGGAAGTAGGAATCCCATCATGAAATTTACAGTTATACATTTTATGCAGCACAACATGTCCCTATATCTCAGCTTTGGGATGTAGTAGGGCAAAAATGACCACACCACTCTCTTCGCCAGGACCTCCCTGACACACGGTGTGGGTTTTGAAGAAGATCTGAGGAGGTCACATTTTTCACTCAAAAAAAACTAAGGGGTACCCCTTTGTGTTTTTTAGACTAAATTTTTGACCGTCTCAGATTTCTTCCAAACTCGCGATGTTGATTAAGCAGGTCCTGACTTACACAGAGGTGTGATTATTTTCAGCTTATCTCATCCCAAAGCAGAGATATGAGGACTAACGTAACTGGGATTTTCTCTCAATAGGTTTATTGGTATTGAGTATATTGGAATTAAATTTATGAGCTTGTTGTACGTCCAATAAAGAAAAATACAGATGCAATGTAGGATATATTGGACTGACTAGGCTTTTCTGATCACCCCCTTCTAATCATGTGTTTACCTAGCTTCACTGGAAGTAGGAATCCCATCATGAAATTTACAGTTATACATTTTATGCAGCACAACATGTCCCTATATCTCAGCTTTGGGATGTAGTAGGGCAAAAATGACCACACCACTCTCTTCGCCAGGACCTCCCTGACACACGGTGTGGGTTTTGAAGAAGATCTGAGGAGGTCACATTTTTCACTCAAAAAAAACTAAGGGGTACCCCTTTGTGTTTTTTAGACTAAATTTTTGACCGTCTCAGATTTCTTCCAAACTCGCGATGTTGATTAAGCAGGTCCTGACTTACACAGAGGTGTGATTATTTTCAGCTTATCTCATCCCAAAGCAGAGATATGAGGACTAACGTAACTGGGATTTTCTCTCAATAGGTTTATTGGTATTGAGTATATTGGAATTAAATTTATGAGCTTGTTGTACGTCCAATAAAGAAAAATACAGATGCAATGTAGGATATATTGGACTGACTAGGCTTTTCTGATCACACCCTTCTAATCATGTGTTTACCTAGCTTCACTGGAAGCAGGAATCCCATCATGAAATTTACAGTTATACATTTTATGCAGCACAACATGTCCCTATATCTCAGCTTTGGGATGTGGTAGGGCAAAAATGACCACACCACTCTCTTCGCCAGGACCACCCAGACACATGGTGTGGGTTTTGAAGAAGATCTGAGGAGGTGACATTTTTCACCCAAAAATACACTATGGGGTACCCCATTTGTGTTTTTTTAGACTAAATTTTTGACCATCTCAGACTTCTTCCAAACTCACGATGTTGATTAAGCAGGTCCTGACTTACAAAGGGGTGTGATTATTTTCAGCTTATCTCATCCCAAAGCTGAGATATGAGGACTAACGTAACTAGGAATTTCTATCAATAGGTTTATTGGTATTGAGTATATTGGATTTAAATTTATGAGCTTGTTGTACGTCCAATAAAGAAAAATACAGATGCAATGTAGGATATATTGGACTGACTAGGCTTTTCTGATGACACCCTTCTAATCATGTGTTTACCTAGCTTCACTGGAAGTAGGAATCCCATCATGAAATTTACAGTTATACATTTTATGCAGCACAACATGTCCCTATATCTCAGCTTTGGGATGTGGTAGGGCAAAAATGACCACACCACTCTCTTCGCCAGGACCTCCCTGACACACGGTGTGGGTTTTGAAGAAGATCTGAGGAGGTCACATTTTTCACCCCCAAAAAAACTAAGGGGTACCCCTTTGTGTTTTTTAGACTAAATTTTTGACCGTCTCAGATTTCTTCCAAACTCGCGATGTTGATTAAGCAGGTCCTGACTTACACAGAGGTGTGATTATTTTCAGCTTATCTCATCCCAAAGCTGAGATATGAGGACTAACGTAACTGGGATTTTCTCACAATAGGTTTATTGGTATTGAGTATATTGGAATTAAATTTATGAGCTTGTTGTACGTCCAATAAAGAAAAATACAGATGCAATGTAGGATATATTGGACTAACTAGGCTTTTCTGATCATACCCTTCTACTCATGTGTTTACCTAGCTTCACTGGAAGCAGGAATCCCATCATGAAATTTACAGTTATACATTTTATGCAGCACAACATGTCCCTATATCTCAGCTTTGGAATGTGGTAGGGCAAAAATGACCACACCACTCTCATCGCCAGGACCACCCAGACACACGGTGTGGGTTTGAAGAAGATCTGAGGAGGTCACATTTCTCACCCAAAAAAACACTAAGGGGTACCCCTTTGTGTTTTTTAGACTAAATTTTTGACCGTCTCAGATTTCTTCCAAACTCACGATGTTGATTAAGCAGGTCCTGACTTACACAGGGGTGTGATTATTTTCAGCTTATCTCATCCCAAAGCTGATATATGAGGACTAACGTAACTGTGATTTTCTCTCAATAGGTTTATTGGTATTGAGTATATTGGAATTAAATTTATGAGCTTGTTGTACTTCCAATAAAGAAAAATACAGATGCAATGTAGGATATATTGGACTGACTAGGCTTTTCTGATGACACCCTTCTAATCATGTGTTTACCTAGCTTCACTGGAAGTAGGAATCCCATCATGAAATTTACAGTTATACATTTTATGCAGCACAACATGTCCCTATATCTCAGCTTTGGGATGTGGTAGGGCAAAAATGACCACACCACTCTCTTCGCCAGGACCACCCAGACACACGGTGTGGGTTTGAAGAAGATCTGAGGAGGTCACATTTTTCACCCAAAAAAAACTAAGGGGTAACCCTTTGTGTTTTTTTAGACTAAATTTTTGACCATCTCAGATTTCTTCCAAACTCACGATGTTGATTAAGCAGGTCCTGACTTACACAGGGGTGTGATTATTTTCAGCTTATCTCATCCCAAAGCTGAGATATGAGGACTAACGTAACTAGGATTTTCTATCAATAGGTTTATTGGTATTGAGTATATTGGATTTAAATTTATGAGCTTGTTGTACGTCCAATAAAGAAAAATACAGATGCAATGTAGGATATATTGGACTGACTAGGCTTTTCTGATCACCCCCTTCTAATCATGTGTTTACCTAGCTTCACTGGAAGTAGGAATCCCATCATGAAATTTACAGTTATACATTTTATGCAGCACAACATGTCCCTATATCTCAGCTTTGGGATGTAGTAGGGCAAAAATGACCACACCACTCTCTTCGCCAGGACCTCCCTGACACACGGTGTGGGTTTTGAAGAAGATCTGAGGAGGTCACATTTTTCACTCAAAAAAAACTAAGGGGTACCCCTTTGTGTTTTTTAGACTAAATTTTTGACCGTCTCAGATTTCTTCCAAACTCGCGATGTTGATTAAGCAGGTCCTGACTTACACAGAGGTGTGATTATTTTCAGCTTATCTCATCCCAAAGCAGAGATATGAGGACTAACGTAACTGGGATTTTCTCTCAATAGGTTTATTGGTATTGAGTATATTGGAATTAAATTTATGAGCTTGTTGTACGTCCAATAAAGAAAAATACAGATGCAATGTAGGATATATTGGACTGACTAGGCTTTTCTGATCACACCCTTCTAATCATGTGTTTACCTAGCTTCACTGGAAGTAGGAATCCCATCATGAAATTTACAGTTATACATTTTATGCAGCACAACATGTCCCTATATCTCAGCTTTGGGATGTAGTAGGGCAAAAATGACCACACCACTCTCTTTGCTAGGACCACCCAGACACACGGTGTGGGTTTTGAAGAAGATCTGAGGAGGTCACATTTTTCACCCAAAAAAAACTAAGGGGTACCCCTTTGTGTTTTTTTAGACTAAATTTTTGACCATCTCAGATTTCTTCCAAACTCACGATGTTGATTAAGCAGGTCCTGACTTACACAGGGGTGTGATTATTTTCAGCTTATCTCATCCCAAAGCTGAGATATGAGGACTAACGTAACTAGGATTTTCTCTCAATAGGTTTATTGGTATTGAGTATATTGGAATTAAATTTATGAGCTTGTTGTACGTCCAATAAAGAAAAATACAGATGCAATGTAGGATATATTGGACTGACTAGGCTTTTCTGATCACCCCCTTCTAATCATGTGTTTACCTAGCTTCACTGGAAGTAGGAATCCCATCATGAAATTTACAGTTATACATTTTATGCAGCACAACATGTCCCTATATCTCAGCTTTGGGATGTAGTAGGGCAAAAATGACCACACCACTCTCTTCGCCAGGACCTCCCTGACACACGGTGTGGGTTTTGAAGAAGATCTGAGGAGGTCACATTTTTCACTCAAAAAAAACTAAGGGGTACCCCTTTGTGTTTTTTAGACAAAATTTTTGACCGTCTCAGATTTCTTCCAAACTCACGAGGTTGATTAAGCAGGTCCATACTTACACAGGGGTGTGATTATTTTCAGCTTATCTCATCCCAAAGCTGATATATGAGGACTAACGTAACTGGGATTTTCTCTCAATAGGTTTATTGGTATTGAGTATATTGGAATTAAATTTATGAGCTTGTTGTACTTCCAATAAAGAAAAATACAGATGCAATGTAGGATATATTGGACTGACTAGGCTTTTCTGATCACCCCCTTCTAATCATGTGTTTACCTAGCTTCACTGGAAGTAGGAATCCCATCATGAAATTTACAGTTATACATTTTATGCAGCACAACATGTCCCTATATCTCAGCTTTGGGATGTAGTAGGGCAAAAATGACCACACCACTCTCTTCGCCAGGACCTCCCTGACACACGGTGTGGGTTTTGAAGAAGATCTGAGGAGGTCACATTTTTCACTCAAAAAAAACTAAGGGGTACCCCTTTGTGTTTTTAGACTAAATTTTTGACCGTCTCAGATTTCTTCCAAACTCGCGATGTTGATTAAGCAGGTCCTGACTTACACAGAGGTGTGATTATTTTCAGCTTATCTCATCCCAAAGCAGAGATATGAGGACTAACGTAACTGGGATTTTCTCTCAATAGGTTTATTGGTATTGAGTATATTGGAATTAAATTTATGAGCTTGTTGTACGTCCAATAAAGAAAAATACAGATGCAATGTAGGATATATTGGACTGACTAGGCTTTTCTGATCACACCCTTCTAATCATGTGTTTACCTAGCTTCACTGGAAGCAGGAATCCCATCATGAAATTTACAGTTATACATTTTATGCAGCACAACATGTCCCTATATCTCAGCTTTGGGATGTGGTAGGGCAAAAATGACCACACCACTCTCTTCGCCAGGACCACCCAGACACACGGTGTGGGTTTTGAAGAAGATCTGAGGAGGTCACATTTTTCACCCAAAAATACACTATGGGGTACCCCATTTGTGTTTTTTTAGACTAAATTTTTGACCATCTCAGACTTCTTCCAAACTCACGATGTTGATTAAGCAGGTCCTGACTTACAAAGGGGTGTGATTATTTTCAGCTTATCTCATCCCAAAGCTGAGATATGAGGACTAACGTAACTAGGATTTTCTATCAATAGGTTTATTGGTATTGAGTATATTGGATTTAAATTTATGAGCTTGTTGTACCTCCAATAAACAAAAATACAGATGCAATGTAGGATATATTGGACTGACTAGGCTTTTCTGATGACACCCTTCTAATCATGTGTTTACCTAGCTTCACTGGAAGTAGGAATCCCATCATGAAATTTACAGTTATACATTTTATGCAGCACAACATGTCCCTATATCTCAGCTTTGGGATGTGGTAGGGCAAAAATGACCACACCACTCTCTTCGCCAGGACCTCCCTGACACACGGTGTGGGTTTTGAAGAAGATCTGAGGAGGTCACATTTTTCACCCCCAAAAAAACTAAGGGGTACCCCTTTGTGTTTTTTAGACTAAATTTTTGACCGTCTCAGATTTCTTCCAAACTCGCGATGTTGATTAAGCAGGTCCTGACTTACACAGAGGTGTGATTATTTTCAGCTTATCTCATCCCAAAGCTGAGATATGAGGACTAACGTAACTGGGATTTTCTCACAATAGGTTTATTGGTATTGAGTATATTGGAATTAAATTTATGAGCTTGTTGTACGTCCAATAAAGAAAAATACAGATGCAATGTAGGATATATTGGACTAACTAGGCTTTTCTGATCATACCCTTCTACTCATGTGTTTACCTAGCTTCACTGGAAGCAGGAATCCCATCATGAAATTTACAGTTATACATTTTATGCAGCACAACATGTCCCTATATCTCAGCTTTGGAATGTGGTAGGGCAAAAATGACCACACCACTCTCATCGCCAGGACCACCCAGACACACGGTGTGGGTTTGAAGAAGATCTGAGGAGGTCACATTTCTCACCCAAAAAAACACTAAGGGGTACCCCTTTGTGTTTTTTAGACTAAATTTTTGACCGTCTCAGATTTCTTCCAAACTCACGATGTTGATTAAGCAGGTCCTGACTTACACAGGGGTGTGATTATTTTCAGCTTATCTCATCCCAAAGCTGATATATGAGGACTAACGTAACTGTGATTTTCTCTCAATAGGTTTATTGGTATTGAGTATATTGGAATTAAATTTATGAGCTTGTTGTACTTCCAATAAAGAAAAATACAGATGCAATGTAGGATATATTGGACTGACTAGGCTTTTCTGATGACACCCTTCTAATCATGTGTTTACCTAGCTTCACTGGAAGTAGGAATCCCATCATGAAATTTACAGTTATACATTTTATGCAGCACAACATGTCCCTATATCTCAGCTTTGGGATGTGGTAGGGCAAAAATGACCACACCACTCTCTTCGCCAGGACCACCCAGACACACGGTGTGGGTTTGAAGAAGATCTGAGGAGGTCACATTTTTCACCCAAAAAAAACTAAGGGGTACCCCTTTGTGTTTTTTTAGACTAAATTTTTGACCATCTCAGATTTCTTCCAAACTCACGATGTTGATTAAGCAGGTCCTGACTTACACAGGGGTGTGATTATTTTCAGCTTATCTCATCCCAAAGCTGAGATATGAGGACTAACGTAACTAGGATTTTCTCTCAATAGGTTTATTGGTATTGAGTATATTGGAATTAAATTTATGAGCTTGTTGTACGTCCAATAAAGAAAAATACAGATGCAATGTAGGATATATTGGACTGACTAGGCTTTTCTGATCACCCCCTTCTAATCATGTGTTTACCTAGCTTCACTGGAAGTAGGAATCCCATCATGAAATTTACAGTTATACATTTTATGCAGCACAACATGTCCCTATATCTCAGCTTTGGGATGTAGTAGGGCAAAAATGACCACACCACTCTCTTCGCCAGGACCTCCCTGACACACGGTGTGGGTTTTGAAGAAGATCTGAGGAGGTCACATTTTTCACCCAAAAAAAACTAAGGGGTACCCCTTTGTGTTTTTTTAGACTAAATTTTTGACCATCTCAGAATTCTTCCAAACTCACGATGTTGATTAAGCAGGTCCTGACTTACACAGGGGTGTGATTATTTTCAGCTTATCTCATCCCAAAGCTGAGATATGAGGACTAACGTAACTAGGATTTTCTCTCAATAGGCTTATTGGTATTGAGTATATTGGAATTAAATTTATGAGCTTGTTGTACGTCCAATAAAGAAAAATACAGATGCAATGTAGAATATATTGGACTGACTAGGCTTTTCTGATGACACCCTTCTAATCATGTGTTTACCTAGCTTCACTGGAAGTAGGATACCCATCATGAAATTTACAGTTATACATTTTATGCAGCACAAAATGTCCCTATATCTCAGCTTTGGGATGTAGTAGGGCAAAAATGACCACACCACTCTCTTCGCCAGGACCTCCCTGACACACGGTGTGGGTTTTGAAGAAGATCTGAGGAGGTCACATTTTTCACCCAAAAAAAACTAAGGGGTACCCCTTTGTGTTTTTTTAGACTAAATTTTTGACCATCTCAGATTTCTTCCAAACTCACGATGTTGATTAAGCAGGTCCTGACTTACACAGGGGTGTGATTATTTTCAGCTTATCTCATCCCAAAGCTGAGATATGAGGACTAACGTAACTAGGATTTTCTCTCAATAGGTTTATTGGTATTGAGTATATTGGAATTAAATTTATGAGCTTGTTGTACATCCAATAAAGAAAAATACAGATGCAATGTAGGATATATTGGACTGACTAGGCTTTTCTGATCACCCCCTTCTAATCATGTGTTTACCTAGCTTCACTGGAAG
Source organism: Hoplias malabaricus (assembly GCF_029633855.1). Classification (NCBI taxonomy): domain Eukaryota; kingdom Metazoa; phylum Chordata; class Actinopteri; order Characiformes; family Erythrinidae; genus Hoplias; species Hoplias malabaricus. Next base: position 3,729,494 of record NC_089812.1, on the reverse strand, counting down.
TAGGAATCCCATCATGAAATTTACAGTTATACATTTTATGCAGCACAACATGTCCCTATATCTCAGCTTTGGGATGTAGTAGGGCAAAAATGACCACACCACTCTCTTCGCCAGGACCTCCCTGACACACGGTGTGGGTTTTGAAGAAGATCTGAGGAGGTCACATTTTTCACTCAAAAAAAACTAAGGGGTACCCCTTTGTGTTTTTTAGACTAAATTTTTGACCGTCTCAGATTTCTTCCAAACTCGCGATGTTGATTAAGCAGGTCCTGACTTACACAGAGGTGTGATTATTTTCAGCTTATCTCATCCCAAAGCAGAGATATGAGGACTAACGTAACTGGGATTTTCTCTCATTAGGTTTATTGGTATTGAGTATATTGGTATTAAATTTATGAGCTTGTTGTACGTCCAATAAAGAAAAATACAGATGCAATGTAGGATATATTGGACTGACTAGGCTTTTCTGATCACACCCTTCTAATCATGTGTTTACCTAGCTTCACTGGAAGTAGGAATCCCATCATGAAATTTACAGTTATACATTTTATGCAGCACAACATGTCCCTATATCTCAGCTTTGGGATGTAGTAGGGCAAAAATGACCACACCACTCTCTTTGCTAGGACCACCCAGACACACGGTGTGGGTTTTGAAGAAGATCTGAGGAGGTCACATTTTTCACCCAAAAAAAACTAAGGGGTACCCCTTTGTGTATTTTTAGACTAAATTTTTGACCATCTCAGAATTCTTCCAAACTCACGATGTTGATTAAGCAGGTCTTGACTTACACAGGGGTGTGATTATTTTCAGCTTATCTCATCCCAAAACAGAGATATGAGGACTAACGTAACTAGGATTTTCTCTCAATAGGCTTATTGGTATTGAGTATATTGGAATTAAATTTATGAGCTTGTTGTACGTCCAATAAAGAAAAATACAGATGCAATGTAGAATATATTGGACTGACTAGGCTTTTCTGATGACACCCTTCTAATCATGTGTTTACCTAGCTTCACTGGAAGTAGGAATCCCATCATGAAATTTACAGTTATACATTTTATGCAGCACAACATGTCCCTATATCTCAGCTTTGGGATGTAGTAGGGCAAAAATGACCACACCACTCTCGTCGCGAGGACCACCCAGACACACGGTGTGGGTTTGAAGAAGATCTGAGGAGGTCACATTTCTCACCCAAAAAAACACTAAGGGGTACCCCTTTGTGTTTTTTTAGACTAAATTTTTGACTGTCTCAGATTTCTTCCAAACTCATGATATTGATTAAGCAGGTCCATACTTACACAGGGGTGTGATTATTTTCAGCTTATCTCATCCCAAAGCTGATATATGAGGACTAACGTAACTGGGATTTTCTCTCAATAGGTTTATTGGTATTGAGTATATTGGAATTAAATTTATGAGCTTGTTGTACGTCCAATAAAGAAAAATACAGATGCAATGTAGGATATATTGGACTGACTAGGCTTTTCTGATCACACCCTTCTAATCATGTGTTTACCTAGCTTCACTGGAAGTAGGAATCCCATCATGAAATTTACAGTTATACATTTTATGCAGCACAACATGTCCCTATATCTCAGCTTTGGGATGTGGTAGGGCAAAAATGACCACACCACTCTCTTCGCCAGGACCACCCAGAAACACGGTGTGGGTTTGAAGAAGATCTGAGGAGGTCACATTTCTCACCCAAAAAAAAACTAAGGGGTACCCCTTTGTGTTTTTTAGACTAAATTTTTGACCGTCTCAGATTTCTTCCAAACTCACGATTTTGATTAAGCAGGTCCATACTTACACAGGGGTGTGATTATTTTCAGCTTATCTCATCCCAAAGCTAATATATGAGGACTAACGTAACTGGGATTTTCTCTCAATAGGTTTATTGGTATTGAGTATATTGGAATTAAATTTATGAGCTTGTTGTACGTCCAATAAAGAAAAATACAGATGCAATGTAGGATATATTGGACTGACTAGGCTTTTCTGATCACACCCTTCTAATCATGTGTTTACCTAGCTTCACTGGAAGTAGGAATCCCATCATGAAATTTACAGTTATACATTTTATGCAGCACAACATGTCCCTATATCTCAGCTTTGGGATGTAGTAGGGCAAAAATGACCACACCACTCTCTTTGCTAGGACCTCCCTGACACACGGTGTGGGTTTTGAAGAAGATCTGAGGAGGTCACATTTCTCACCTAAAAAACACTAAGGGGTACCCCTTTGTGTTTTTTTAGACTAAATTTTTGACTGTCTAAGATTTCTTCCAAACTCACGAGGTTGATTAAGCAGGTCCATACTTACACAGGGGTGTGATTATTTTCAGCTTATCTCATCCCAAACCTGAGATATGAGGACTAACGTAACTAGGATTTTCTCTCAATAGGTTTATTGATATTGAGTATATTGGAATTAAATTTATGAGCTTGTTGTACGTCCAATAAAGAAAAATACAGATGCAATGTAGGATATATTGGACTGACTAGGCTTTTCTGATGACACCCTTCTAATCATGTGTTTACCTAGCTTCACTGGAAGTAGGAATCCCATCATGAAATTTACAGTTATACATTTTATGCAGCACAACATGTCCCTATATCTCAGCTTTGGGATGTGGTAGGGCAAAAATGACCACACCACTCTCTTCGCCAGGACCTCCCTGACACACGGTGTGAGTTTTGAAGAAGATCTGAGGAGGTCACATTTTTCACCCAAAAAAAACTAAGGGGTACCCCTTTGTGTTTTTTAGACTAAATTTTTGACCGTCTCAGATTTCTTCCAAACTCGCGATGTTGATTAAGCAGGTCCTGACTTACACAGAGGTGTGATTATTTTCAGCTTATCTCATCCCAAAGCAGAGATATGAGGACTAACGTAACTGGGATTTTCTCTCAATAGGTTTATTGGTATTGAGTATATTGGAATTAAATTTATGAGCTTGTTGTAGGTCCAATAAAGAAAAATACAGATGCAATGTAGGATATATTGGACTGACTAGGCTTTTCTGATCACACCCTTCTAATCATGTGTTTACCTAGCTTCACTGGAAGTAGGAATCCCATCATGAAATTTACAGTTATACATTTTATGCAGCACAACATGTCCCTATATCTCAGCTTTGGGATGTAGTAGGGCAAAAATGACCACACCACTCTCTTTGCTAGGACCACCCAGACACACGGTGTGGGTTTTGAAGAAGATCTGAGGAGGTCACATTTTTCACCCAAAAAAAACTAAGGGGTACCCCTTTGTGTTTTTTAGACTAAATTTTTGACCGTCTCAGATTTCTTCCAAACTCGCGATGTTGATTAAGCAGGTCCTGACTTACACAGAGGTGTGATTATTTTCAGCTTATCTCATCCCAAAGCAGAGATATGAGGACTAACGTAACTGGGATTTTCTATCAATAGGTTTATTGGTATTGAGTATATTGGAATTAAATTTATGAGCTTGTTGTACGTCCAATAAAGAAAAATACAGATGCAATGTAGGATATATTGGACTGACTAGGCTTTTCTGATCACACCCTTCTAATCATGTGTTTACCTAGCTTCACTGGAAGTAGGAATCCCATCATGAAATTTACAGTTATACATTTTATGCAGCACAACATGTCCCTATATCTCAGCTTTGGGATGTAGTAGGGCAAAAATGACCACACCACTCTCTTTGCTAGGACCACCCGGACACACGGTGTGGGTTTTGAAGAAGATCTGAGGAGGTCACATTTTTCACCCAAAAAAAACTAAGGGGTACCCCTTTGTGTATTTTTAGACTAAATTTTTGACCATCTCAGAATTCTTCCAAACTCACGATGTTGATTAAGCAGGTCCTGACTTACACAGGGGTGTGATTATTTTCAGCTTATCTCATCCCAAAGCTGAGATATGAGGACTAACGTAACTAGGATTTTCTCTCAATAGGCTTATTGGTATTGAGTATATTGGAATTAAATTTATGAGCTTGTTGTACGTCCAATAAAGAAAAATACAGATGCAATGTAGAATATATTGGACTGACTAGGCTTTTCTGATGACACCCTTCTAATCATGTGTTTACCTAGCTTCACTGGAAGTAGGAATCCCATCATGAAATTTACAGTTATACATTTTATGCAGCACAACATGTCCCTATATCTCAGCTTTGGGATGTAGTAGGGCAAAAATGACCACACCACTCTCTTCGCCAGGACCTCCCTGACACACGGTGTGGGTTTTGAAGAAGATCTGAGGAGGTCACATTTTTCACCCAAAAAAAACTAAGGGGTACCCCTTTGTGTTTTTTTAGACTAAATTTTTGACCGTCTCAGATTTCTTCCAAACTCACAATTTTGATTAAGCAGGTCCATACTTACACAGGGGTGTGATTATTTTCAGCTTATCTCATCCCAAAGCTAATATATGAGGACTAATGTAACTATGATTTTCTCTCAATAGGTTTATTGGTATTGAGTATATTGGAATTAAATTTATGAGCTTGTTGTACGTGCAATAAAGAAAAATACAGATGCAATGTAGGATATATTGGACTGACTAGGCTTTTCTGATCATACCCTTCTACTCATGTGTTTACCTAGCTTCACTGGAAGTAGGAATCCCATCATGAAATTTACAGTTATACATTTTATGCAGCACAACATGTCCCTATATCTCAGCTTTGGAATGTGGTAGGGCAAAAATGACCACACGACTCTCTTCGCCAGGACCACCCAGACACACGGTGTGGGTTTGAAGAAGATCTGAGGAGGTCACATTTCTCACCCAAAAAAACACTAAGGGGTACCCCTTTGTGTTTTTTAGACTAAATTTTTGACCGTTTCAGATTTCTTCCAAACTCACGATGTTGATTAAGCAGGTCCTGACTTACACAGGGGTGTGATTACTTTCAGCTTATCTCATCCCAAAGCTGAGATATGAGGACTAACATAACTAGGATTTTCTCTCAATAGGTTTATTGGTATTGAGTATATTGGAATTAAATTTATGAGCTTGTTGTACGTCCAATACAGAAATATACAGATGCAATGTAGGATATATTGGCCTGACTAGGCTTTTCTGATCACCCCCTTCTAATCATGTGTTTACCTAGCTTCACTGGAAGTAGAAATCCCATCATGAAATTTACAGTTATACATTTTATGCAGCACAACATGTCCCTATATCTCAGCTTTGGGATGTAGTAGGGCAAAAATGACCACACCACTCTCTTCGCCAGGACCTCCCTGACACACGGTGTGGGTTTGAAGAAGATCTGAGGAGGTCACATTTCTCACCCAAAAAAACACTAAGGGGTAGCCCTTTGTGTTTTTTAGACTAAATTTTTGACCGTTTCAGATTTCTTCCAAACTCACGATGTTGATTAAGCAGGTCCTGACTTACACAGGGGTGTGATTACTTTCAGCTTATCTCATCCCAAAGCTGAGATATGAGGACTAACATAACTAGGATTTTCTCTCAATAGGTTTATTGGTATTGAGTATATTAGAATTAAATTTATGAGCTTGTTGTACGTCCAATACAGAAATATACAGATGCAATGTAGGATATATTGGACTGACTAGGCTTTTCTGATGACACCCTTCTAATCATGTGTTTACCTAGCTTCACTGGAAGTAGGAATCCCATCATGAAATTTACAGTTATACATTTTATGCAGCACAACATGTCCCTATATCTCAGCTTTGGGATGTGGTAGGGCAAAAATGACCACACCACTCTCTTCGCCAGGACCACCCAGATACACGGTGTGGGTTTGAAGAAGATCTGAGGAGGTCACATTTTTCACCCAAAAAAAACTAAGGGGTACCCCTTTGTGTTTTTTTAGACTAAATTTTTGACCGTCTCAGATTTCTTCCAAACTCATGAGGTTGATTAAGCAGGTCCATACTTACACAGGGGTGTGATTATTTTCAGCTTATCTCATCCCAAAGCTGATATATGAGGACTAACGTAACTGGGATTTTCTCTCAATAGGTTTATTGGTATTGAGTATATTGGAATTAAATTTATGAGCTTGTTGTACTTCCAATAAAGAAAAATACAGATGCAATGTAGGATATATTGGACTGACTAGGCTTTTCTGATCATACCCTTCTACTCATGTGTTTACCTAGCTTCACTGGAAGTAGGAATCCCATCATGAAATTTACAGTTATACATTTTATGCAGCACAACATGTCCCTATATCTCAGCTTTGGAATGTGGTAGGGCAAAAATGACCACACGACTCTCTTCGCCAGGGCCACCCAGACACACGGTGTGGGTTTGAAGAAGATCTGAGGAGGTCACATTTCTCACCCAAAAAAACACTAAGGGGTACCCCTTTGTGTTTTTTTAGACTAAATTTTTGACCATCTCAGATTTCTTCCAAACTCACGATGTTGATTAAGCAGGTCCTGACTTACACAGGGGTGTGATTACTTTCAGCTTATCTCATCCCAAAGCTGAGATATGAGGACTAACATAACTAGGATTTTCTCTCAATAGGTTTATTGGTATTGAGTATATTGGAATTAAATTTATGAGCTTGTTGTACGTCCAATACAGAAATATACAGATGCAATGTAGGATATATTGGCCTGACTAGGCTTTTCTGATCACCCCCTTCTAATCATGTGTTTACCTAGCTTCACTGGAAGTAGAAATCCCATCATGAAATTTACAGTTATACATTTTATGCAGCACAACATGTCCCTATATCTCAGCTTTGGGATGTAGTAGGGCAAAAATGACCACACCACTCTCTTCGCCAGGACCTCCCTGACACACGGTGTGGGTTTGAAGAAGATCTGAGGAGGTCACATTTCTCACCCAAAAAAACACTAAGGGGTACCCCTTTGTGTTTTTTAGACTAAATTTTTGACCGTTTCAGATTTCTTCCAAACTCACGATGTTGATTAAGCAGGTCCTGACTTACACAGGGGTGTGATTACTTTCAGCTTATCTCATCCCAAAGCTGAGATATGAGGACTAACATAACTAGGATTTTCTCTCAATAGGTTTATTGGTATTGAGTATATTAGAATTAAATTTATGAGCTTGTTGTACGTCCAATACAGAAATATACAGATGCAATGTAGGATATATTGGCCTGACTAGGCTTTTCTGATCACCCCCTTCTAATCATGTGTTTACCTAGCTTCACTGGAAGTAGAAATCCCATCATGAAATTTACAGTTATACATTTTATGCAGCACAACATGTCCCTATATCTCAGCTTTGGGATGTAGTAGGGCAAAAATGACCACACCACTCTCTTCGCCAGGACCTCCCTGACACACGGTGTGGGTTTTGAAGAAGATCTGAGGAGGTCACATTTCTCACCCAAAAAAAACTAAGGGGTACCCCTTTGTGTTTTTTAGACTAAATTTTTGACCGTCTCAGATTTCTTCCAAACTCACGAGGTTGATTAAGCAGGTCCTGACTTACACAGGGGTGTGATTATTTTCAGCTTATCTCATCCCAAAGCTGATATATGAGGACTAACGTAACTGGGATTTTCTCTCAATAGGTTTATTGGTATTGAGTATATTGGAATTAAATTTATGAGCTTGTTGTACTTCCAATAAAGAAAAATACAGATGCAATGTAGGATATATTGGACTGACTAGGCTTTTCTGATGACACCCTTCTAATCATGTGTTTACCTAGCTTCACTGGAAGTAGGAATCCCATCATGAAATTTACAGTTATGCATTTTATGCAGCACAACATGTCCCTATATCTCAGCTTTGGGATGTGGTAGGGCAAAAATGACCACACCACTCTCTTCGCCAGGACCACCCAGACACACGGTGTGGGTTTGAAGAAGATCTGAGGAGGTCACATTTTTCACCCAAAAAAAACTAAGGGGTACCCCTTTGTGTTTTTTTAGACTAAATTTTTGACCATCTCAGATTTCTTCCAAACTCACGATGTTGATTAAGCAGGTCCTGACTTACACAGGGGTGTGATTATTTTCAGCTTATCTCATCCCAAAGCTGAGATATGAGGACTAACGTAACTAGGATTTTCTCTCAATAGGTTTATTGGTATTGAGTATATTGGAATTAAATTTATGAGCTTGTTGTACGTCCAATAAAGAAAAATACAGATGCAATGTAGGATATATTGGACTGACTAGGCTTTTCTGATCACCCCCTTCTAATCATGTGTTTACCTAGCTTCACTGGAAGTAGGAATCCCATCATGAAATTTACAGTTATACATTTTATGCAGCACAACATGTCCCTATATCTCAGCTTTGGGATGTAGTAGGGCAAAAATGACCACACCACTCTCTTCGCCAGGACCTCCCTGACACACGGTGTGGGTTTTGAAGAAGATCTGAGGAGGTTACATTTTTCACTCAAAAAAAACTAAGGGGTACCCCTTTGTGTTTTTTAGACTAAATTTTTGACCGTCTCAGATTTCTTCCAAACTCACGAGGTTGATTAAGCAGGTCCATACTTACACAGGGGTGTGATTATTTTCAGCTTATCTCATCCCAAAGCTGAGATATGAGGACTAACGTAACTAGGATTTTCTCTCAATAGGTTTATTGGTATTGAGTATATTGGAATTAAATTTATGAGCTTGTTGTACGTCCAATAAAGAAAAATACAGATGCAATGTAGGATATATTGGACTGACTAGGCTTTTCTGATCACCCCCTTCTAATCATGTGTTTACCTAGCTTCACTGGAAGTAGGAATCCCATCATGAAATTTACAGTTATACATTTTATGCAGCACAACATGTCCCTATATCTCAGCTTTGGGATGTAGTAGGGCAAAAATGACCACACCACTCTCTTCGCCAGGACCTCCCTGACACACGGTGTGGGTTTTGAAGAAGATCTGAGGAGGTCACATTTTTCACTCAAAAAAAACTAAAAAAAACTACTTTGTGTTTTTTAGACTAAATTTTTGACCGTCTCAGATTTCTTCCAAACTCGCGATGTTGATTAAGCAGGTCCTGACTTACACAGAGGTGTGATTATTTTCAGCTTATCTCATCCCAAAGCAGAGATATGAGGACTAACGTAACTGGGATTTTCTCTCAATAGGTTTATTGGTATTGAGTATATTGGAATTAAATTTATGAGCTTGTTGTACGTCCAATAAAGAAAAATACAGATGCAATGTAGGATATATTGGACTGACTAGGCTTTTCTGATCACCCCCTTCTAATCATGTGTTTACCTAGCTTCACTGGAAGTAGGAATCCCATCATGAAATTTACAGTTATACATTTTATGCAGCACAACATGTCCCTATATCTCAGCTTTGGGATGTAGTAGGGCAAAAATGACCACACCACTCTCTTCGCCAGGACCTCCCTGACACACGGTGTGGGTTTTGAAGAAGATCTGAGGAGGTCACATTTTTCACCCAAAAATACACTATGGGGTACCCCATTTGTGTTTTTTTAGACTAAATTTTTGACCATCTCAGACTTCTTCCAAACTCACGATGTTGATTAAGCAGGTCCTGACTTACAAAGGGGTGTGATTATTTTCAGCTTATCTCATCCCAAAGCTGAGATATGAGGACTAACGTAACTAGGATTTTCTATCAATAGGTTTATTGGTATTGAGTATATTGGATTTAAATTTATGAGCTTGTTGTACGTCCAATAAAGAAAAATACAGATGCAATGTAGGATATATTGGACTGACTAGGCTTTTCTGATGACACCCTTCTAATCATGTGTTTACCTAGCTTCACTGGAAGTAGGAATCCCATCATGAAATTTACAGTTATACATTTTATGCAGCACAACATGTCCCTATATCTCAGCTTTGGGATGTGGTAGGGCAAAAATGACCACACCACTCTCTTCGCCAGGACCTCCCTGACACACGGTGTGGGTTTTGAAGAAGATCTGAGGAGGTCACATTTTTCACCCCCAAAAGAACTAAGGGGTACCCCTTTGTGTTTTTTAGACTAAATTTTTGACCGTCTCAGATTTCTTCCAAACTCACGATGTTGATTAAGCAGGTCCTGACTTACACAGGGGTGTGATTATTTTCAGCTTATCTCATCCCAAAGCTGATATATGAGGACTAACGTAACTGTGATTTTCTCTCAATAGGTTTATTGGTATTGAGTATATTGGAATTAAATTTATGAGCTTGTTGTACTTCCAATAAAGAAAAATACAGATGCAATGTAGGATATATTGGACTGACTAGGCTTTTCTGATGACACCCTTCTAATCATGTGTTTACCTAGCTTCACTGGAAGTAGGAATCCCATCATGAAATTTACAGTTATACATTTTATGCAGCACAACATGTCCCTATATCTCAGCTTTGGGATGTGGTAGGGCAAAAATGACCACACCACTCTCTTCGCCAGGACCACCCAGACACACGGTGTGGGTTTGAAGAAGATCTGAGGTCACATTTTTCACCCAAAAAAAACTAAGGGGTACCCCTTTGTGTTTTTTTAGACTAAATTTTTGACCATCTCAGATTTCTTCCAAACTCACGATGTTGATTAAGCAGGTCCTGACTTACACAGGGGTGTGATTATTTTCAGCTTATCTCATCCCAAAGCTGAGATATGAGGACTAACGTAACTAGGATTTTCTATCAATAGGTTTATTGGTATTGAGTATATTGGATTTAAATTTATGAGCTTGTTGTACGTCCAATAAAGAAAAATACAGATGCAATGTAGGATATATTGGACTGACTAGGCTTTTCTGATCACCCCCTTCTAATCATGTGTTTACCTAGCTTCACTGGAAGTAGGAATCCCATCATGAAATTTACAGTTATACATTTTATGCAGCACAACATGTCCCTATATCTCAGCTTTGGGATGTAGTAGGGCAAAAATGACCACACCACTCTCTTCGCCAGGACCTCCCTGACACACGGTGTGGGTTTTGAAGAAGATCTGAGGAGGTCACATTTTTCACTCAAAAAAAACTAAGGGGTACCCCTTTGTGTTTTTTAGACTAAATTTTTGACCGTCTCAGATTTCTTCCAAACTCGCGATGTTGATTAAGCAGGTCCTGACTTACACAGAGGTGTGATTATTTTCAGCTTATCTCATCCCAAAGCAGAGATATGAGGACTAACGTAACTGGGATTTTCTCTCAATAGGTTTATTGGTATTGAGTATATTGGAATTAAATTTATGAGCTTGTTGTACGTCCAATAAAGAAAAATACAGATGCAATGTAGGATATATTGGACTGACTAGGCTTTTCTGATCACACCCTTCTAATCATGTGTTTACCTAGCTTCACTGGAAGTAGGAATCCCATCATGAAATTTACAGTTATACATTTTATGCAGCACAACATGTCCCTATATCTCAGCTTTGGGATGTAGTAGGGCAAAAATGACCACACCACTCTCTTTGCTAGGACCACCCAGACACACGGTGTGGGTTTTGAAGAAGATCTGAGGAGGTCACATTTTTCACCCAAAAAAAACTAAGGGGTACCCCTTTGTGTATTTTTAGACTAAATTTTTGACCATCTCAGAATTCTTCCAAACTCACGATGTTGATTAAGCAGGTCCTGACTTACACAGGGGTGTGATTATTTTCAGCTTATCTCATCCCAAAGCTGATATATGAGGACTAACGTAACTGGGATTTTCTCTCAATAGGTTTATTGGTATTGAGTATATTGGAATTAAATTTATGAGCTTGTTGTACGTCCAATAAAGAAAAATACAGATGCAATGTAGGATATATTGGACTGACTAGGCTTTTCTGATCACACCCTTCTAATCATGTGTTTACCTAGCTTCACTGGAAGTAGGAATCCCATCATGAAATTTACAGTTATACATTTTATGCAGCACAACATGTCCCTATATCTCAGCTTTGGGATGTGGTAGGGCAAAAATGACCACACCACTCTCTTCGCCAGGACCACCCAGACACACGGTGTGGGTTTGAAGAAGATCTGAGGAGGTCACATTTCTCACCCAAAAAAAAACTAAGGGGTACCCCTTTGTGTTTTTTAGACTAAATTTTTGACCGTCTCAGATTTCTTCCAAACTCACGATGTTGATTAAGCAGGTCCATACTTACACAGGGGTGTGATTATTTTCAGCTTATCTCATCCCAAAGCTAATATATGAGGACTAACGTAACTGGGATTTTCTCTCAATAGGTTTATTGGTATTGAGTATATTGGAATTAAATTTATGAGCTTGTTGTACGTCCAATAAAGAAAAATACAGATGCAATGTAGGATATATTGGACTGACTAGGCTTTTCTGATCACACCCTTCTAATCATGTGTTTACCTAGCTTCACTGGAAGTAGGAATCCCATCATGAAATTTACAGTTATACATTTTATGCAGCACAACATGTCCCTATATCTCAGCTTTGGGATGTAGTAGGGCAAAAATGACCACACCACTCTCTTTGCTAGGACCTCCCTGACACACGGTGTGGGTTTTGAAGAAGATCTGAGGAGGTCACATTTCTCACCTAAAAAAACACTAAGGGGTACCCCTTTGTGTTTTTTTAGACTAAATTTTTGACTGTCTAAGATTTCTTCCAAACTCACGAGGTTGATTAAGCAGGTCCATACTTACACAGGGGTGTGATTATTTTCAGCTTATCTCATCCCAAAGCTGAGATATGAGGACTAACGTAACTAGGATTTTCTCTCAATAGGCTTATTGGTATTGAGTATATTGGAATTAAATTTATGAGCTTGTTGTACGTCCAATAAAGAAAAATACAGATGCAATGTAGGATATATTGGACTGACTAGGCTTTTCTGATGACACCCTTCTAATCATGTGTTTACCTAGCTTCACTGGAAGTAGGAATCCCATCATGAAATTTACAGTTATACATTTTATGCAGCACAACATGTCCCTATATCTCAGCTTTGGGATGTAGTAGGGCAAAAATGACAACACCACTCTCTTTGCTAGGACCACCCGGACACACGGTGTGGGTTTTGAAGAAGATCTGAGGAGGTCACATTTTTCACCCAAAAAAAACTAAGGGGTACCCCTTTGTGTTTTTTTAGACTAAATTTTTGACTGTCTCAGATTTCTTCCAAACTCATGATATTGATTAAGCAGGTCCATACTTACACAGGGGTGTGATTACTTTCAGCTTATCTCATCCCAAAGCTGAGATATGAGGACTAACATAACTAGGATTTTCTCTCAATAGGTTTATTGGTATTGAGTATATTGGAACTAAATTTATGAGCTTGTTGTACGTCCAATACAGAAATATACAGATGCAATGTAGGATATATTGGCCTGACTAGGCTTTTCTGATCACCCCCTTCTAATCATGTGTTTACCTAGCTTCACTGGAAGTAGAAATCCCATCATGAAATTTACAGTTATACATTTTATGCAGCACAACATGTCCCTATATCTCAGCTTTGGGATGTAGTAGGGCAAAAATGACCACACCACTCTCTTCGCTAGGACCACCCAGACACACGGTGTGGGTTTGAAGAAGATCTGAGGAGGTCACATTTTTCACCCCCAAAAGAACTAAGGGGTACCCCTTTGTGTTTTTTAGACTAAATTTTTGACCGTCTCAGATTTCTTCCAAACTCGCGATGTTGATTAAGCAGGTCCTGACTTACACAGAGGTGTGATTATTTTCAGCTTATCTCATCCCAAAGCTGAGATATGAGGACTAACGTAACTAGGATTTTCTCTCAATAGGTTTATTGGTATTGAGTATATTGGAATTAAATTTATGAGCTTGTTGTACGTCCAATAAAGAAAAATACAGATGCAATGTAGGATATATTGGACTGACTAGGCTTTTCTGATCATACCCTTCTACTCATGTGTTTACCTAGCTTCACTGGAAGTAGGAATCCCATCATGAAATTTACAGTTATACATTTTATGCAGCACAACATGTCCCTATATCTCAGCTTTGGAATGTGGTAGGGCAAAAATGACCACACGACTCTCTTCGCCAGGGCCACCCAGACACACGGTGTGGGTTTGAAGAAGATCTGAGGAGGTCACATTTCTCACCCAAAAAAACACTAAGGGGTACCCCTTTGTGTTTTTTTAGACTAAATTTTTGACCATCTCAGATTTCTTCCAAACTCACGATGTTGATTAAGCAGGTCCTGACTTACACAGGGGTGTGATTATTTTCAGCTTATCTCATCCCAAAGCTGAGATATGAGGACTAACGTAACTAGGATTTTCTCTCAATAGGTTTATTGGTATTGAGTATATTGGAATTAAATTTATGAGCTTGTTGTACGTCCAATAAAGAAAAATACAGATGCAATGTAGGATATATTGGACTGACTAGGCTTTTCTGATCACCCCCTTCTAATCATGTGTTTACCTAGCTTCACTGGAAGTAGGAATCCCATCATGAAATTTACAGTTATACATTTTATGCAGCACAACATGTCCCTATATCTCAGCTTTGGGATGTAGTAGGGCAAAAATGACCACACCACTCTCTTCGCCAGGACCTCCCTGACACACGGTGTGGGTTTTGAAGAAGATCTGAGGAGGTCACATTTTTCACTCAAAAAAAACTAAGGGGTACCCCTTTGTGTTTTTTAGACTAAATTTTTGACCGTCTCAGATTTCTTCCAAACTCGCGATGTTGATTAAGCAGGTCCTGACTTACACAGAGGTGTGATTATTTTCAGCTTATCTCATCCCAAAGCAGAGATATGAGGACTAACGTAACTGGGATTTTCTCTCAATAGGTTTATTGGTATTGAGTATATTGGAATTAAATTTATGAGCTTGTTGTACGTCCAATAAAGAAAAATACAGATGCAATGTAGGATATATTGGACTGACTAGGCTTTTCTGATCACCCCCTTCTAATCATGTGTTTACCTAGCTTCACTGGAAGTAGGAATCCCATCATGAAATTTACAGTTATACATTTTATGCAGCACAACATGTCCCTATATCTCAGCTTTGGGATGTAGTAGGGCAAAAATGACCACACCACTCTCTTCGCCAGGACCTCCCTGACACACGGTGTGGGTTTTGAAGAAGATCTGAGGAGGTCACATTTTTCACTCAAAAAAAACTAAGGGGTACCCCTTTGTGTTTTTTAGACTAAATTTTTGACCGTCTCAGATTTCTTCCAAACTCGCGATGTTGATTAAGCAGGTCCTGACTTACACAGAGGTGTGATTATTTTCAGCTTATCTCATCCCAAAGCAGAGATATGAGGACTAACGTAACTGGGATTTTCTCTCAATAGGTTTATTGGTATTGAGTATATTGGAATTAAATTTATGAGCTTGTTGTACGTCCAATAAAGAAAAATACAGATGCAATGTAGGATATATTGGACTGACTAGGCTTTTCTGATCACACCCTTCTAATCATGTGTTTACCTAGCTTCACTGGAAGCAGGAGTCCCATCATGAAATTTACAGTTATACATTTTATGCAGCACAACATGTCCCTATATCTCAGCTTTGGGATGTGGTAGGGCAAAAATGACCACACCACTCTCTTCGCCAGGACCACCCAGACACACGGTGTGGGTTTTGAAGAAGATCTGAGGAGGTGACATTTTTCACCCAAAAATACACTATGGGGTACCCCATTTGTGTTTTTTTAGACTAAATTTTTGACCATCTCAGACTTCTTCCAAACTCACGATGTTGATTAAGCAGGTCCTGACTTACAAAGGGGTGTGATTATTTTCAGCTTATCTCATCCCAAAGCTGAGATATGAGGACTAATGTAACTAGGAATTTCTATCAATAGGTTTATTGGTATTGAGTATATTGGATTTAAATTTATGAGCTTGTTGTACGTCCAATAAAGAAAAATACAGATGCAATGTAGGATATATTGGACTGACTAGGCTTTTCTGATGACACCCTTCTAATCATGTGTTTACCTAGCTTCACTGGAAGTAGGAATCCCATCATGAAATTTACAGTTATACATTTTATGCAGCACAACATGTCCCTATATCTCAGCTTTGGGATGTGGTAGGGCAAAAATGACCACACCACTCTCTTCGCCAGGACCTCCCTGACACACGGTGTGGGTTTTGAAGAAGATCTGAGGAGGTCACATTTTTCACCCCCAAAAAAACTAAGGGGTACCCCTTTGTGTTTTTTAGACTAAATTTTTGACCGTCTCAGATTTCTTCCAAACTCGCGATGTTGATTAAGCAGGTCCTGACTTACACAGAGGTGTGATTATTTTCAGCTTATCTCATCCCAAAGCTGAGATATGAGGACTAACGTAACTGGGATTTTCTCACAATAGGTTTATTGGTATTGAGTATATTGGAATTAAATTTATGAGCTTGTTGTACGTCCAATAAAGAAAAATACAGATGCAATGTAGGATATATTGGACTAACTAGGCTTTTCTGATCATACCCTTCTACTCATGTGTTTACCTAGCTTCACTGGAAGCAGGAATCCCATCATGAAATTTACAGTTATACATTTTATGCAGCACAACATGTCCCTATATCTCAGCTTTGGAATGTGGTAGGGCAAAAATGACCACACCACTCTCATCGCCAGGACCACCCAGACACACGGTGTGGGTTTGAAGAAGATCTGAGGAGGTCACATTTCTCACCCAAAAAAACACTAAGGGGTACCCCTTTGTGTTTTTTTAGACTAAATTTTTGACCGTCTCAGATTTCTTCCAAACTCACGATGTTGATTAAGCAGGTCCTGACTTACACAGGGGTGTGATTATTTCCAGCTTATCTCATCCCAAAGCTGATATATGAGGACTAACGTAACTGTGATTTTCTCACAATAGGTTTATTGGTATTGAGTATATTGGAATTAAATTTATGAGCTTGTTGTACTTCCAATAAAGAAAAATACAGATGCAATGTAGGATATATTGGACTGACTAGGCTTTTCTGATGACACCCTTCTAATCATGTGTTTACCTAGCTTCACTGGAAGTAGGAATCCCATCATGAAATTTACAGTTATACATTTTATGCAGCACAACATGTCCCTATATCTCAGCTTTGGGATGTGGTAGGGCAAAAATGACCACACCACTCTCTTCGCCAGGACCACCCAGACACACGGTGTGGGTTTGAAGAAGATCTGAGGAGGTCACATTTTTCACCCAAAAAAAACTAAGGGGTACCCCTTTGTGTTTTTTTAGACTAAATTTTTGACCATCTCAGATTTCTTCCAAACTCACGATGTTGATTAAGCAGGTCCTGACTTACACAGGGGTGTGATTATTTTCAGCTTATCTCATCCCAAAGCTGAGATATGAGGACTAACGTAACTAGGATTTTCTATCAATAGGTTTATTGGTATTGAGTATATTGGATTTAAATTTATGAGCTTGTTGTACGTCCAATAAAGAAAAATACAGATGCAATGTAGGATATATTGGACTGACTAGGCTTTTCTGATCACCCCCTTCTAATCATGTGTTTACCTAGCTTCACTGGAAGTAGGAATCCCATCATGAAATTTACAGTTATACATTTTATGCAGCACAACATGTCCCTATATCTCAGCTTTGGGATGTAGTAGGGCAAAAATGACCACACCACTCTCTTCGCCAGGACCTCCCTGACACACGGTGTGGGTTTTGAAGAAGATCTGAGGAGGTCACATTTTTCACTCAAAAAAAACTAAGGGGTACCCCTTTGTGTTTTTTAGACTAAATTTTTGACCGTCTCAGATTTCTTCCAAACTCGCGATGTTGATTAAGCAGGTCCTGACTTACACAGAGGTGTGATTATTTTCAGCTTATCTCATCCCAAAGCAGAGATATGAGGACTAACGTAACTGGGATTTTCTCTCAATAGGTTTATTGGTATTGAGTATATTGGAATTAAATTTATGAGCTTGTTGTACGTCCAATAAAGAAAAATACAGATGCAATGTAGGATATATTGGACTGACTAGGCTTTTCTGATCACACCCTTCTAATCATGTGTTTACCTAGCTTCACTGGAAGTAGGAATCCCATCATGAAATTTACAGTTATACATTTTATGCAGCACAACATGTCCCTATATCTCAGCTTTGGGATGTAGTAGGGCAAAAATGACCACACCACTCTCTTTGCTAGGACCACCCAGACACACGGTGTGGGTTTTGAAGAAGATCTGAGGAGGTCACATTTTTCACCCAAAAAAAACTAAGGGGTACCCCTTTGTGTTTTTTTAGACTAAATTTTTGACCATCTCAGATTTCTTCCAAACTCACGATGTTGATTAAGCAGGTCCTGACTTACACAGGGGTGTGATTATTTTCAGCTTATCTCATCCCAAAGCTGAGATATGAGGACTAACGTAACTAGGATTTTCTCTCAATAGGTTTATTGGTATTGAGTATATTGGAATTAAATTTATGAGCTTGTTGTACGTCCAATAAAGAAAAATACAGATGCAATGTAGGATATATTGGACTGACTAGGCTTTTCTGATCACCCCCTTCTAATCATGTGTTTACCTAGCTTCACTGGAAGTAGGAATCCCATCATGAAATTTACAGTTATACATTTTATGCAGCACAACATGTCCCTATATCTCAGCTTTGGGATGTAGTAGGGCAAAAATGACCACACCACTCTCTTCGCCAGGACCTCCCTGACACACGGTGTGGGTTTTGAAGAAGATCTGAGGAGGTCACATTTTTCACTCAAAAAAAACTAAGGGGTACCCCTTTGTGTTTTTTAGACTAAATTTTTGACCGTCTCAGATTTCTTCCAAACTCACGAGGTTGATTAAGCAGGTCCATACTTACACAGGGGTGTGATTATTTTCAGCTTATCTCATCCCAAAGCTGATATATGAGGACTAACGTAACTGGGATTTTCTCTCAATAGGTTTATTGGTATTGAGTATATTGGAATTAAATTTATGAGCTTGTTGTACTTCCAATAAAGAAAAATACAGATGCAATGTAGGATATATTGGACTGACTAGGCTTTTCTGATCACCCCCTTCTAATCATGTGTTTACCTAGCTTCACTGGAAGTAGGAATCCCATCATGAAATTTACAGTTATACATTTTATGCAGCACAACATGTCCCTATATCTCAGCTTTGGGATGTAGTAGGGCAAAAATGACCACACCACTCTCTTCGCCAGGACCTCCCTGACACACGGTGTGGGTTTTGAAGAAGATCTGAGGAGGTCACATTTTTCACTCAAAAAAAACTAAGGGGTACCCCTTTGTGTTTTTAGACTAAATTTTTGACCGTCTCAGATTTCTTCCAAACTCGCGATGTTGATTAAGCAGGTCCTGACTTACACAGAGGTGTGATTATTTTCAGCTTATCTCATCCCAAAGCAGAGATATGAGGACTAACGTAACTGGGATTTTCTCTCAATAGGTTTATTGGTATTGAGTATATTGGAATTAAATTTATGAGCTTGTTGTACGTCCAATAAAGAAAAATACAGATGCAATGTAGGATATATTGGACTGACTAGGCTTTTCTGATCACACCCTTCTAATCATGTGTTTACCTAGCTTCACTGGAAGCAGGAATCCCATCATGAAATTTACAGTTATACATTTTATGCAGCACAACATGTCCCTATATCTCAGCTTTGGGATGTGGTAGGGCAAAAATGACCACACCACTCTCTTCGCCAGGACCACCCAGACACACGGTGTGGGTTTTGAAGAAGATCTGAGGAGGTCACATTTTTCACCCAAAAATACACTATGGGGTACCCCATTTGTGTTTTTTTAGACTAAATTTTTGACCATCTCAGACTTCTTCCAAACTCACGATGTTGATTAAGCAGGTCCTGACTTACAAAGGGGTGTGATTATTTTCAGCTTATCTCATCCCAAAGCTGAGATATGAGGACTAACGTAACTAGGATTTTCTATCAATAGGTTTATTGGTATTGAGTATATTGGATTTAAATTTATGAGCTTGTTGTACGTCCAATAAACAAAAATACAGATGCAATGTAGGATATATTGGACTGACTAGGCTTTTCTGATGACACCCTTCTAATCATGTGTTTACCTAGCTTCACTGGAAGTAGGAATCCCATCATGAAATTTACAGTTATACATTTTATGCAGCACAACATGTCCCTATATCTCAGCTTTGGGATGTGGTAGGGCAAAAATGACCACACCACTCTCTTCGCCAGGACCTCCCTGACACACGGTGTGGGTTTTGAAGAAGATCTGAGGAGGTCACATTTTTCACCCCCAAAAAAACTAAGGGGTACCCCTTTGTGTTTTTTAGACTAAATTTTTGACCGTCTCAGATTTCTTCCAAACTCGCGATGTTGATTAAGCAGGTCCTGACTTACACAGAGGTGTGATTATTTTCAGCTTATCTCATCCCAAAGCTGAGATATGAGGACTAACGTAACTGGGATTTTCTCACAATAGGTTTATTGGTATTGAGTATATTGGAATTAAATTTATGAGCTTGTTGTACGTCCAATAAAGAAAAATACAGATGCAATGTAGGATATATTGGACTAACTAGGCTTTTCTGATCATACCCTTCTACTCATGTGTTTACCTAGCTTCACTGGAAGCAGGAATCCCATCATGAAATTTACAGTTATACATTTTATGCAGCACAACATGTCCCTATATCTCAGCTTTGGAATGTGGTAGGGCAAAAATGACCACACCACTCTCTTCGCCAGGACCACCCAGACACACGGTGTGGGTTTGAAGAAGATCTGAGGAGGTCACATTTCTCACCCAAAAAAACACTAAGGGGTACCCCTTTGTGTTTTTTAGACTAAATTTTTGACCGTCTCAGATTTCTTCCAAACTCACGATGTTGATTAAGCAGGTCCTGACTTACACAGGGGTGTGATTATTTTCAGCTTATCTCATCCCAAAGCTGATATATGAGGACTAACGTAACTGTGATTTTCTCTCAATAGGTTTATTGGTATTGAGTATATTGGAATTAAATTTATGAGCTTGTTGTACTTCCAATAAAGAAAAATACAGATGCAATGTAGGATATATTGGACTGACTAGGCTTTTCTGATGACACCCTTCTAATCATGTGTTTACCTAGCTTCACTGGAAGTAGGAATCCCATCATGAAATTTACAGTTATACATTTTATGCAGCACAACATGTCCCTATATCTCAGCTTTGGGATGTAGTAGGGCAAAAATGACCACACCACTCTCGTCGCGAGGACCACCCAGACACACGGTGTGGGTTTGAAGAAGATCTGAGGAGGTCACATTTCTCACCCAAAAAAATACTAAGGGGTACCCCTTTGTGTTTTTTTAGACTAAATTTTTGACTGTCTCAGATTTCTTCCAAACTCATGATATTGATTAAGCAGGTCCATACTTACACAGGGGTGTGATTATTTTCAGCTTATCTCATCCCAAAGCTGATATATGAGGACTAACGTAACTGGGATTTTCTCTCAATAGGTTTATTGGTATTGAGTATATTGGAATTAAATTTATGAGCTTGTTGTACGTCCAATAAAGAAAAATACAGATGCAATGTAGGATATATTGGACTGACTAGGCTTTTCTGATCACACCCTTCTAATCATGTGTTTACCTAGCTTCACTGGAAGTAGGAATCCCATCATGAAATTTACAGTTATACATTTTATGCAGCACAACATGTCCCTATATCTCAGCTTTGGGATGTGGTAGGGCAAAAATGACCACACCACTCTCTTCGCCAGGACCACCCAGACACACGGTGTGGGTTTGAAGAAGATCTGAGGAGGTCACATTTCTCACCCAAAAAAAAACTAAGGGGTACCCCTTTGTGTTTTTTAGACTAAATTTTTGACCGTCTCAGATTTCTTCCAAACTCACGATTTTGATTAAGCAGGTCCATACTTACACAGGGGTGTGATTATTTTCAGCTTATCTCATCCCAAAGCTAATATATGAGGACTAACGTAACTGGGATTTTCTCTCAATAGGTTTATTGGTATTGAGTATATTGGAATTAAATTTATGAGCTTGTTGTACGTCCAATAAAGAAAAATACAGATGCAATGTAGGATATATTGGACTGACTAGGCTTTTCTGATCACACCCTTCTAATCATGTGTTTACCTAGCTTCACTGGAAGTAGGAATCCCATCATGAAATTTACAGTTATACATTTTATGCAGCACAACATGTCCCTATATCTCAGCTTTGGGATGTAGTAGGGCAAAAATGACCACACCACTCTCTTTGCTAGGACCTCCCTGACACACGGTGTGGGTTTTGAAGAAGATCTGAGGAGGTCACATTTCTCACCTAAAAAAACACTAAGGGGTACCCCTTTGTGTTTTTTTAGACTAAATTTTTGACTGTCTAAGATTTCTTCCAAACTCACGAGGTTGATTAAGCAGGTCCATACTTACACAGGGGTGTGATTATTTTCAGCTTATCTCATCCCAAACCTGAGATATGAGGACTAACGTAACTAGGATTTTCTCTCAATAGGTTTATTGATATTGAGTATATTGGAATTAAATTTATGAGCTTGTTGTACGTCCAATAAAGAAAAATACAGATGCAATGTAGGATATATTGGACTGACTAGGCTTTTCTGATGACACCCTTCTAATCATGTGTTTACCTAGCTTCACTGGAAGTAGGAATCCCATCATGAAATTTACAGTTATACATTTTATGCAGCACAACATGTCCCTATATCTCAGCTTTGGGATGTGGTAGGGCAAAAATGACCACACCACTCTCTTCGCCAGGACCTCCCTGACACACGGTGTGAGTTTTGAAGAAGATCTGAGGAGGTCACATTTTTCACCCAAAAAAAACTAAGGGGTACCCCTTTGTGTTTTTTAGACTAAATTTTTGACCGTCTCAGATTTCTTCCAAACTCGCGATGTTGATTAAGCAGGTCCTGACTTACACAGAGGTGTGATTATTTTCAGCTTATCTCATCCCAAAGCAGAGATATGAGGACTAACGTAACTGGGATTTTCTCTCAATAGGTTTATTGGTATTGAGTATATTGGAATTAAATTTATGAGCTTGTTGTAGGTCCAATAAAGAAAAATACAGATGCAATGTAGGATATATTGGACTGACTAGGCTTTTCTGATCACACCCTTCTAATCATGTGTTTACCTAGCTTCACTGGAAGTAGGAATCCCATCATGAAATTTACAGTTATACATTTTATGCAGCACAACATGTCCCTATATCTCAGCTTTGGGATGTAGTAGGGCAAAAATGACCACACCACTCTCTTTGCTAGGACCACCCAGACACACGGTGTGGGTTTTGAAGAAGATCTGAGGAGGTCACATTTTTCACCCAAAAAAAACTAAGGGGTACCCCTTTGTGTTTTTTTAGACTAAATTTTTGACCATCTCAGAATTCTTCCAAACTCACGATGTTGATTAAGCAGGTCCTGACTTACACAGGGGTGTGATTATTTTCAGCTTATCTCATCCCAAAGCTGAGATATGAGGACTAACGTAACTAGGATTTTCTCTCAATAGGCTTATTGGTATTGAGTATATTGGAATTAAATTTATGAGCTTGTTGTACGTCCAATAAAGAAAAATACAGATGCAATGTAGAATATATTGGACTGACTAGGCTTTTCTGATGACACCCTTCTAATCATGTGTTTACCTAGCTTCACTGGAAGTAGGATACCCATCATGAAATTTACAGTTATACATTTTATGCAGCACAAAATGTCCCTATATCTCAGCTTTGGGATGTAGTAGGGCAAAAATGACCACACCACTCTCTTCGCCAGGACCTCCCTGACACACGGTGTGGGTTTTGAAGAAGATCTGAGGAGGTCACATTTTTCACTCAAAAAAAACTAAGGGGTACCCCTTTGTGTTTTTTAGACTAAATTTTTGACCGTCTCAGATTTCTTCCAAACTCGCGATGTTGATTAAGCAGGTCCTGACTTACACAGAGGTGTGATTATTTTCAGCTTATCTCATCCCAAAGCAGAGATATGAGGACTAACGTAACTGGGATTTTCTATCAATAGGTTTATTGGTATTGAGTATATTGGAATTAAATTTATGAGCTTGTTGTACGTCCAATAAAGAAAAATACAGATGCAATGTAGGATATATTGGACTGACTAGGCTTTTCTGATCACACCCTTCTAATCATGTGTTTACCTAGCTTCACTGGAAGTAGGAATCCCATCATGAAATTTACAGTTATACATTTTATGCAGCACAACATGTCCCTATATCTCAGCTTTGGGATGTAGTAGGGCAAAAATGACCACACCACTCTCTTTGCTAGGACCACCCGGACACACGGTGTGGGTTTTGAAGAAGATCTGAGGAGGTCACATTTTTCACCCAAAAAAAACTAAGGGGTACCCCTTTGTGTATTTTTAGACTAAATTTTTGACCATCTCAGAATTCTTCCAAACTCACGATGTTGATTAAGCAGGTCCTGACTTACACAGGGGTGTGATTATTTTCAGCTTATCTCATCCCAAAGCTGAGATATGAGGACTAACGTAACTAGGATTTTCTCTCAATAGGCTTATTGGTATTGAGTATATTGGAATTAAATTTATGAGCTTGTTGTACGTCCAATAAAGAAAAATACAGATGCAATGTAGAATATATTGGACTGACTAGGCTTTTCTGATGACACCCTTCTAATCATGTGTTTACCTAGCTTCACTGGAAGTAGGAATCCCATCATGAAATTTACAGTTATACATTTTATGCAGCACAACATGTCCCTATATCTCAGCTTTGGGATGTAGTAGGGCAAAAATGACCACACCACTCTCTTCGCCAGGACCTCCCTGACACACGGTGTGGGTTTTGAAGAAGATCTGAGGAGGTCACATTTTTCACCCAAAAAAAACTAAGGGGTACCCCTTTATGTTTTTTTAGACTAAATTTTTGACCGTCTCAGATTTCTTCCAAACTCACAATTTTGATTAAGCCAGGTCCATACTTACACAGGGGTGTGATTATTTTCAGCTTATCTCATCCCAAAGCTAATACATGAGGACTAACGTAACTGGGATTTTCTCTCAATAGGTTTATTGGTATTGAGTATATTGGAATTAAATTTATGAGCTTGTTATACGTCCAATAAAGAAAAATACAGATGCAATGTAGGATATATTGGACTGACTAGGCTTTTCTGATCACCCCCTTCTAATCATGTGTTTACCTAGCTTCACTGAAAGTAGGAATCCCATCATGAAATTTACAGTTATACATTTTATGCAGCACAACATGTCCCTATATCTCAGCTTTGGGATGTAGTAGGGCAAAAATGACCACACCACTCTCTTCGCCAGGACCTCCCTGACACACGGTGTGAGTTTTGAAGAAGATCTGAGGAGGTCACATTTTTCACCCAAAAAAAACTAAGGGGTACCCCTTTGTGTTTTTTTAGACTAAATTTTTGACCGTCTCAGATTTCTTCCAAACTCACAATTTTGATTAAGCAGGTCCATACTTACACAGGGGTGTGATTATTTTCAGCTTATCTCATCCCAAAGCTAATATATGAGGACTAATGTAACTATGATTTTCTCTCAATAGGTTTATTGGTATTGAGTATATTGGAATTAAATTTATGAGCTTGTTGTACGTGCAATAAAGAAAAATACAGATGCAATGTAGGATATATTGGACTGACTAGGCTTTTCTGATCATACCCTTCTACTCATGTGTTTACCTAGCTTCACTGGAAGTAGGAATCCCATCATGAAATTTACAGTTATACATTTTATGCAGCACAACATGTCCCTATATCTCAGCTTTGGAATGTGGTAGGGCAAAAATGACCACACGACTCTCTTCGCCAGGACCACCCAGACACACGGTGTGGGTTTGAAGAAGATCTGAGGAGGTCACATTTCTCACCCAAAAAAACACTAAGGGGTACCCCTTTGTGTTTTTTAGACTAAATTTTTGACCGTTTCAGATTTCTTCCAAACTCACGATGTTGATTAAGCAGGTCCTGACTTACACAGGGGTGTGATTACTTTCAGCTTATCTCATCCCAAAGCTGAGATATGAGGACTAACATAACTAGGATTTTCTCTCAATAGGTTTATTGGTATTGAGTATATTGGAATTAAATTTATGAGCTTGTTGTACGTCCAATACAGAAATATACAGATGCAATGTAGGATATATTGGCCTGACTAGGCTTTTCTGATCACCCCCTTCTAATCATGTGTTTACCTAGCTTCACTGGAAGTAGAAATCCCATCATGAAATTTACAGTTATACATTTTATGCAGCACAACATGTCCCTATATCTCAGCTTTGGGATGTAGTAGGGCAAAAATGACCACACCACTCTCTTCGCCAGGACCTCCCTGACACACGGTGTGGGTTTGAAGAAGATCTGAGGAGGTCACATTTCTCACCCAAAAAAACACTAAGGGGTAGCCCTTTGTGTTTTTTAGACTAAATTTTTGACCGTTTCAGATTTCTTCCAAACTCACGATGTTGATTAAGCAGGTCCTGACTTACACAGGGGTGTGATTACTTTCAGCTTATCTCATCCCAAAGCTGAGATATGAGGACTAACATAACTAGGATTTTCTCTCAATAGGTTTATTGGTATTGAGTATATTAGAATTAAATTTATGAGCTTGTTGTACGTCCAATACAGAAATATACAGATGCAATGTAGGATATATTGGACTGACTAGGCTTTTCTGATGACACCCTTCTAATCATGTGTTTACCTAGCTTCACTGGAAGTAGGAATCCCATCATGAAATTTACAGTTATACATTTTATGCAGCACAACATGTCCCTATATCTCAGCTTTGGGATGTGGTAGGGCAAAAATGACCACACCACTCTCTTCGCCAGGACCACCCAGATACACGGTGTGGGTTTGAAGAAGATCTGAGGAGGTCACATTTTTCCCCCAAAAAAAACTAAGGGGTACCCCTTTGTGTTTTTTTAGACTAAATTTTTGACCGACTCAGATTTCTTCCAAACTCATGAGGTTGATTAAGCAGGTCCATACTTACACAGGGGTGTGATTATTTTCAGCTTATCTCATCCCAAAGCTGATATATGAGGACTAACGTAACTGGGATTTTCTCACAATAGGTTTATTGGTATTGAGTATATTGGAATTAAATTTATGAGCTTGTTGTACTTCCAATAAAGAAAAATACAGATGAAATGTAGGATATATTGGACTGACTAGGCTTTTCTGATCATACCCTTCTACTCATGTGTTTACCTAGCTTCACTGGAAGTAGGAATCCCATCATGAAATTTACAGTTATACATTTTATGCAGCACAACATGTCCCTATATCTCAGCTTTGGAATGTGGTAGGGCAAAAATGACCACACGACTCTCTTCGCCAGGGCCACCCAGACACACGGTGTGGGTTTGAAGAAGATCTGAGGAGGTCACATTTCTCACCCAAAAAAACACTAAGGGGTACCCCTTTGTGTTTTTTTAGACTAAATTTTTGACCATCTCAGATTTCTTCCAAACTCACGATGTTGATTAAGCAGGTCCTGACTTACACAGGGGTGTGATTACTTTCAGCTTATCTCATCCCAAAGCTGAGATATGAGGACTAACATAACTAGGATTTTCTCTCAATAGGTTTATTGGTATTGAGTATATTGGAATTAAATTTATGAGCTTGTTGTACGTCCAATACAGAAATATACAGATGCAATGTAGGATATATTGGCCTGACTAGGCTTTTCTGATCACCCCCTTCTAATCATGTGTTTACCTAGCTTCACTGGAAGTAGAAATCCCATCATGAAATTTACAGTTATACATTTTATGCAGCACAACATGTCCCTATATCTCAGCTTTGGGATGTAGTAGGGCAAAAATGACCACACCACTCTCTTCGCCAGGACCTCCCTGACACACGGTGTGGGTTTGAAGAAGATCTGAGGAGGTCACATTTCTCACCCAAAAAAACACTAAGGGGTACCCCTTTGTGTTTTTTAGACTAAATTTTTGACCGTTTCAGATTTCTTCCAAACTCACGATGTTGATTAAGCAGGTCCTGACTTACACAGGGGTGTGATTACTTTCAGCTTATCTCATCCCAAAGCTGAGATATGAGGACTAACATAACTAGGATTTTCTCTCAATAGGTTTATTGGTATTGAGTATATTAGAATTAAATTTATGAGCTTGTTGTACGTCCAATACAGAAATATACAGATGCAATGTAGGATATATTGGCCTGACTAGGCTTTTCTGATCACCCCCTTCTAATCATGTGTTTACCTAGCTTCACTGGAAGTAGAAATCCCATCATGAAATTTACAGTTATACATTTTATGCAGCACAACATGTCCCTATATCTCAGCTTTGGGATGTAGTAGGGCAAAAATGACCACACCACTCTCTTCGCCAGGACCTCCCTGACACACGGTGTGGGTTTTGAAGAAGATCTGAGGAGGTCACATTTCTCACCCAAAAAAAACTAAGGGGTACCCCTTTGTGTTTTTTAGACTAAATTTTTGACCGTCTCAGATTTCTTCCAAACTCACGAGGTTGATTAAGCAGGTCCATACTTACACAGGGGTGTGATTATTTTCAGCTTATCTCATCCCAAAGCTGATATATGAGGACTAACGTAACTGGGATTTTCTCTCAATAGGTTTATTGGTATTGAGTATATTGGAATTAAATTTATGAGCTTGTTGTACTTCCAATAAAGAAAAATACAGATGCAATGTAGGATATATTGGACTGACTAGGCTTTTCTGATGACACCCTTCTAATCATGTGTTTACCTAGCTTTACTGGAAGTAGGAATCCCATCATGAAATTTACAGTTATGCATTTTATGCAGCACAACATGTCCCTATATCTCAGCTTTGGGATGTGGTAGGGCAAAAATGACCACACCACTCTCTTCGCCAGGACCACCCAGACACACGGTGTGGGTTTGAAGAAGATCTGAGGAGGTCACATTTTTCACCCAAAAAAAACTAAGGGGTACCCCTTTGTGTTTTTTTAGACTAAATTTTTGACCATCTCAGATTTCTTCCAAACTCACGATGTTGATTAAGCAGGTCCTGACTTACACAGGGGTGTGATTATTTTCAGCTTATCTCATCCCAAAGCTGAGATATGAGGACTAACGTAACTAGGATTTTCTCTCAATAGGTTTATTGGTATTGAGTATATTGGAATTAAATTTATGAGCTTGTTGTACGTCCAATAAAGAAAAATACAGATGCAATGTAGGATATATTGGACTGACTAGGCTTTTCTGATCACCCCCTTCTAATCATGTGTTTACCTAGCTTCACTGGAAGTAGGAATCCCATCATGAAATTTACAGTTATACATTTTATGCAGCACAACATGTCCCTATATCTCAGCTTTGGGATGTAGTAGGGCAAAAATGACCACACCACTCTCTTCGCCAGGACCTCCCTGACACACGGTGTGGGTTTTGAAGAAGATCTGAGGAGGTCACATTTTTCACTCAAAAAAAACTAAGGGGTACCCCTTTGTGTTTTTTAGACTAAATTTTTGACCGTCTCAGATTTCTTCCAAACTCACGAGGTTGATTAAGCAGGTCCATACTTACACAGGGGTGTGATTATTTTCAGCTTATCTCATCCCAAAGCTGATATATGAGGACTAACATAACTGGGATTTTCTCTCAATAGGTTTATTGGTATTGAGTATATTGGAATTAAATTTATGAGCTTGTTGTACTTCCAATAAAGAAAAATACAGATGCAATGTAGGATATATTGGACTGACTAGGCTTTTCTGATCATACCCTTCTACTCATGTGTTTACCTAGCTTCACTGGAAGTAGGAATCCCATCATGAAATTTACAGTTATACATTTTATGCAGCACAACATGTCCCTATATCTCAGCTTTGGGATGTAGTAGGGCAAAAATGACCACACCACTCTCTTCGCCAGGACCTCCCTGACACACGGTGTGGGTTTTGAAGAAGATTTGAGGAGGTCACATTTTTCACCCAAAAATACACTATGGGGTACCCCATTTGTGTTTTTTTAGACTAAATTTTTGACCATCTCAGACTTCTTCCAAACTCACGATGTTGATTAAGCAGGTCCTGACTTACAAAGGGGTGTGATTATTTTCAGCTTATCTCATCCCAAAGCTGAGATATGAGGACTAACGTAACTAGGATTTTCTATCAATAGGTTTATTGGTATTGAGTATATTGGATTTAAATTTATGAGCTTGTTGTACGTCCAATAAAGAAAAATACAGATGCAATGTAGGATATATTGGACTGACTAGGCTTTTCTGATGACACCCTTCTAATCATGTGTTTACCTAGCTTCACTGGAAGTAGGAATCCCATCATGAAATTTACAGTTATACATTTTATGCAGCACAACATGTCCCTATATCTCAGCTTTGGGATGTGGTAGGGCAAAAATGACCACACCACTCTCTTCGCCAGGACCTCCCTGACACACGGTGTGGGTTTTGAAGAAGATCTGAGGAGGTCACATTTTTCACCCCCAAAAGAACTAAGGGGTACCCCTTTGTGTTTTTTAGACTAAATTTTTGACCGTCTCAGATTTCTTCCAAACTCGCGATGTTGATTAAGCAGGTCCTGACTTACACAGAGGTGTGATTATTTTCAGCTTATCTCATCCCAAAGCTGAGATATGAGGACTAACGTAACTGGGATTTTCTCACAATAGGTTTATTGGTATTGAGTATATTGGAATTAAATTTATGAGCTTGTTGTACGTCCAATAAAGAAAAATACAGATGCAATGTAGGATATATTGGACTAACTAGGCTTTTCTGATCATACCCTTCTACTCATGTGTTTACCTAGCTTCACTGGAAGCAGGAATCCCATCATGAAATTTACAGTTATACATTTTATGCAGCACAACATGTCCCTATATCTCAGCTTTGGAATGTGGTAGGGCAAAAATGACCACACCACTCTCATCGCCAGGACCACCCAGACACACGGTGTGGGTTTGAAGAAGATCTGAGGAGGTCACATTTCTCACCCAAAAAAACACTAAGGGGTACCCCTTTGTGTTTTTTAGACTAAATTTTTGACCGTCTCAGATTTCTTCCAAACTCACGATGTTGATTAAGCAGGTCCTGACTTACACAGGGGTGTGATTATTTTCAGCTTATCTCATCCCAAAGCTGATATATGAGGACTAACGTAACTGTGATTTTCTCTCAATAGGTTTATTGGTATTGAGTATATTGGAATTAAATTTATGAGCTTGTTGTACTTCCAATAAAGAAAAATACAGATGCAATGTAGGATATATTGGACTGACTAGGCTTTTCTGATGACACCCTTCTAATCATGTGTTTACCTAGCTTCACTGGAAGTAGGAATCCCATCATGAAATTTACAGTTATACATTTTATGCAGCACAACATGTCCCTATATCTCAGCTTTGGGATGTGGTAGGGCAAAAATGACCACACCACTCTCTTCGCCAGGACCACCCAGACACACGGTGTGGGTTTGAAGAAGATCTGAGGTCACATTTTTCACCCAAAAAAAACTAAGGGGTACCCCTTTGTGTTTTTTTAGACTAAATTTTTGACCATCTCAGATTTCTTCCAAACTCACGATGTTGATTAAGCAGGTCCTGACTTACACAGGGGTGTGATTATTTTCAGCTTATCTCATCCCAAAGCTGAGATATGAGGACTAACGTAACTAGGATTTTCTATCAATAGGTTTATTGGTATTGAGTATATTGGATTTAAATTTATGAGCTTGTTGTACGTCCAATAAAGAAAAATACAGATGCAATGTAGGATATATTGGACTGACTAGGCTTTTCTGATCACCCCCTTCTAATCATGTGTTTACCTAGCTTCACTGGAAGTAGGAATCCCATCATGAAATTTACAGTTATACATTTTATGCAGCACAACATGTCCCTATATCTCAGCTTTGGGATGTAGTAGGGCAAAAATGACCACACCACTCTCTTCGCCAGGACCTCCCTGACACACGGTGTGGGTTTTGAAGAAGATCTGAGGAGGTCACATTTTTCACTCAAAAAAAACTAAGGGGTACCCCTTTGTGTTTTTTAGACTAAATTTTTGACCGTCTCAGATTTCTTCCAAACTCGCGATGTTGATTAAGCAGGTCCTGACTTACACAGAGGTGTGATTATTTTCAGCTTATCTCATCCCAAAGCAGAGATATGAGGACTAACGTAACTGGGATTTTCTCTCAATAGGTTTATTGGTATTGAGTATATTGGAATTAAATTTATGAGCTTGTTGTACGTCCAATAAAGAAAAATACAGATGCAATGTAGGATATATTGGACTGACTAGGCTTTTCTGATCACACCCTTCTAATCATGTGTTTACCTAGCTTCACTGGAAGTAGGAATCCCATCATGAAATTTACAGTTATACATTTTATGCAGCACAACATGTCCCTATATCTCAGCTTTGGGATGTAGTAGGGCAAAAATGACCACACCACTCTCTTTGCTAGGACCACCCAGACACACGGTGTGGGTTTTGAAGAAGATCTGAGGAGGTCACATTTTTCACCCAAAAAAAACTAAGGGGTACCCCTTTGTGTATTTTTAGACTAAATTTTTGACCATCTCAGAATTCTTCCAAACTCACGATGTTGATTAAGCAGGTCCTGACTTACACAGGGGTGTGATTATTTTCAGCTTATCTCATCCCAAAGCAGAGATATGAGGACTAACGTAACTAGGATTTTCTCTCAATAGGCTTATTGGTATTGAGTATATTGGAATTAAATTTATGAGCTTGTTGTACGTCCAATAAAGAAAAATACAGATGCAATGTAGAATATATTGGACTGACTAGGCTTTTCTGATGACACCCTTCTAATCATGTGTTTACCTAGCTTCACTGGAAGTAGGAATCCCATCATGAAATTTACAGTTATACATTTTATGCAGCACAACATGTCCCTATATCTCAGCTTTGGGATGTAGTAGGGCAAAAATGACCACACCACTCTCATTGCTAGGACCTCCCTGACACACGGTGTGGGTTTTGAAGAAGATCTGAGGAGGTCACATTTCTCACCTAAAAAAACACTAAGGGGTACCCCTTTGTGTTTTTTTAGACTAAATTTTTGACTGTCTAAGATTTCTTCCAAACTCACGAGGTTGATTAAGCAGGTCCATACTTACACAGGGGTGTGATTATTTTCAGCTTATCTCATCCCAAACCTGAGATATGAGGACTAACGTAACTAGGATTTTCTCTCAATAGGTTTATTGATATTGAGTATATTGGAATTAAATTTATGAGCTTGTTGTACGTCCAATAAAGAAAAATACAGATGCAATGTAGGATATATTGGACTGACTAGGCTTTTCTGATGACACCCTTCTAATCATGTGTTTACCTAGCTTCACTGGAAGTAGGAATCCCATCATGAAATTTACAGTTATACATTTTATGCAGCACAACATGTCCCTATATCTCAGCTTTGGGATGTAGTAGGGCAAAAATGACCACACCACTCTCTTTGCTAGGACCACCCAGACACACGGTGTGGGTTTTGAAGAAGATCTGAGGAGGTCACATTTTTCACCCAAAAAAAACTAAGGGGTACCCCTTTGTGTTTTTTTAGACTAAATTTTTGACCATCTCAGAATTCTTCCAAACTCACGATGTTGATTAAGCAGGTCCTGACTTACACAGGGGTGTGATTATTTTCAGCTTATCTCATCCCAAAGCTGAGATATGAGGACTAACGTAACTAGGATTTTCTCTCAATAGGCTTATTGGTATTGAGTATATTGGAATTAAATTTATGAGCTTGTTGTACGTCCAATAAAGAAAAATACAGATGCAATGTAGAATATATTGGACTGACTAGGCTTTTCTGATGACACCCTTCTAATCATGTGTTTACCTAGCTTCACTGGAAGTAGGAATCCCATCATGAAATTTACAGTTATACATTTTATGCAGCACAAAATGTCCCTATATCTCAGCTTTGGGATGTAGTAGGGCAAAAATGACAACACCACTCTCTTCGCCAGGACCTCCCTTACACACGGTGTGGGTTTTGAAGAAGATCTGAGGAGGTCACATTTTTCACTCAAAAAAAACTAAGGGGTACCCCTTTGTGTTTTTTAGACTAAATTTTTGACCGTCTCAGATTTCTTCCAAACTCGCGATGTTGATTAAGCAGGTCCTGACTTACACAGAGGTGTGATTATTTTCAGCTTATCTCATCCCAAAGCAGAGATATGAGGACTAACGTAACTGGGATTTTCTCTCAATAGGTTTATTGGTATTGAGTATATTGGAATTAAATTTATGAGCTTGTTGTACGTCCAATAAAGAAAAATACAGATGCAATGTAGGATATATTGGACTGACTAGGCTTTTCTGATCACACCCTTCTAATCATGTGTTTACCTAGCTTCACTGGAAGTAGGAATCCCATCATGAAATTTACAGTTATACATTTTATGCAGCACAACATGTCCCTATATCTCAGCTTTGGGATGTAGTAGGGCAAAAATGACCACACCACTCTCTTTGCTAGGACCACCCGGACACACGGTGTGGGTTATGAAGAAGATCTGAGGAGGTCACATTTTTCACCCAAAAAAAACTAAGGGGTACCCCTTTGTGTTTTTTTAGACTAAATTTTTGACTGTCTCAGATTTCTTCCAAACTCATGATATTGATTAAGCAGGTCCATACTTACACAGGGGTGTGATTACTTTCAGCTTATCTCATCCCAAAGCTGAGATATGAGGACTAACATAACTAGGATTTTCTCTCAATAGGTTTATTGGTATTGAGTATATTGGAACTAAATTTATGAGCTTGTTGTACGTCCAATACAGAAATATACAGATGCAATGTAGGATATATTGGCCTGACTAGGCTTTTCTGATCACCCCCTTCTAATCATGTGTTTACCTAGCTTCACTGGAAGTAGAAATCCCATCATGAAATTTACAGTTATACATTTTATGCAGCACAACATGTCCCTATATCTCAGCTTTGGGATGTAGTAGGGCAAAAATGACCACACCACTCTCTTCGCTAGGACCACCCAGACACACGGTGTGGGTTTGAAGAAGATCTGAGGAGGTCACATTTCTCACCCAAAAAAACACTAAGGGGTACCCCTTTGTGTTTTTTAGACTAAATTTTTGACCGTCTCAGATTTCTTCCAAACTCACGATGTTGATTAAGCAGGTCCTGACTTACACAGGGGTGTGATTATTTTCAGCTTATCTCATCCCAAAGCTGAGATATGAGGACTAACGTAACTAGGATTTTCTATCAATAGGTTTATTGGTATTGAGTATATTGGATTTAAATTTATGAGCTTGTTGTACGTCCAATAAAGAAAAATACAGATGCAATGTAGGATATATTGGACTGACTAGGCTTTTCTGATCACCCCCTTCTAATCATGTGTTTACCTAGCTTCACTGGAAGTAGGAATCCCATCATGAAATTTACAGTTATACATTTTATGCAGCACAACATGTCCCTATATCTCAGCTTTGGGATGTAGTAGGGCAAAAATGACCACACCACTCTCTTTGCTAGGACCACCCGGACACACGGTGTGGGTTTTGAAGAAGATCTGAGGAGGTCACATTTTTCACCCAAAAAAAACTAAGGGGTACCCCTTTGTGTTTTTTTAGACTAAATTTTTGACTGTCTCAGATTTCTTCCAAACTCATGATATTGATTAAGCAGGTCCATACTTACACAGGGGTGTGATTACTTTCAGCTTATCTCATCCCAAAGCTGAGATATGAGGACTAACATAACTAGGATTTTCTCTCAATAGGTTTATTGGTATTGAGTATATTGGAACTAAATTTATGAGCTTGTTGTACGTCCAATACAGAAATATACAGATGCAATGTAGGATATATTGGCCTGACTAGGCTTTTCTGATCACCCCCTTCTAATCATGTGTTTACCTAGCTTCACTGGAAGTAGAAATCCCATCATGAAATTTACAGTTATACATTTTATGCAGCACAACATGTCCCTATATCTCAGCTTTGGGATGTAGTAGGGCAAAAATGACCACACCACTCTCTTCGCTAGGACCACCCAGACACACGGTGTGGGTTTGAAGAAGATCTGAGGAGGTCACATTTTTCACCCCCAAAAGAACTAAGGGGTACCCCTTTGTGTTTTTTAGACTAAATTTTTGACCGTCTCAGATTTCTTCCAAACTCGCGATGTTGATTAAGCAGGTCCTGACTTACACAGAGGTGTGATTATTTTCAGCTTATCTCATCCCAAAGCTGAGATATGAGGACTAACGTAACTGGGATTTTCTCACAATAGGTTTATTGGTATTGAGTATATTGGAATTAAATTTATGAGCTTGTTGTACGTCCAATAAAGAAAAATACAGATGCAATGTAGGATATATTGGACTAACTAGGCTTTTCTGATCATACCCTTCTACTCATGTGTTTACCTAGCTTCACTGGAAGCAGGAATCCCATCATGAAATTTACAGTTATACATTTTATGCAGCACAACATGTCCCTATATCTCAGCTTTGGAATGTGGTAGGGCAAAAATGACCACACCACTCTCATCGCCAGGACCACCCAGACACACGGTGTGGGTTTGAAGAAGATCTGAGGAGGTCACATTTCTCACCCAAAAAATCACTAAGGGGTACCCCTTTGTGTTTTTTAGACTAAATTTTTGACCGTCTCAGATTTCTTCCAAACTCACGATGTTGATTAAGCAGGTCCTGACTTACACAGGGGTGTGATTATTTTCAGCTTATCTCATCCCAAAGCAGAGATATGAGGACTAACGTAACTGTGATTTTCTCTCAATAGGTTTATTGGTATTGAGTATATTGGAATTAAATTTATGAGCTTGTTGTACTTCCAATAAAGAAAAATACAGATGCAATGTAGGATATATTGGACTGACTAGGCTTTTCTGATGACACCCTTCTAATCATGTGTTTACCTAGCTTCACTGGAAGTAGGAATCCCATCATGAAATTTACAGTTATACATTTTATGCAGCACAACATGTCCCTATATCTCAGCTTTGGGATGTGGTAGGGCAAAAATGACCACATCACTCTCTTCGCCAGGACCACCCAGACACACGGTGTGGGTTTGAAGAAGATCTGAGGTCACATTTTTCACCCAAAAAAAACTAAGGGGTACCCCTTTGTGTTTTTTTAGACTAAATTTTTGACCATCTCAGATTTCTTCCAAACTCACGATGTTGATTAAGCAGGTCCTGACTTACACAGGGGTGTGATTATTTTCAGCTTATCTCATCCCAAAGCTGAGATATGAGGACTAACGTAACTAGGATTTTCTATCAATAGGTTTATTGGTATTGAGTATATTGGATTTAAATTTATGAGCTTGTTGTACGTCCAATAAAGAAAAATACAGATGCAATGTAGGATATATTGGACTGACTAGGCTTTTCTGATCACCCCCTTCTAATCATGTGTTTACCTAGCTTCACTGGAAGTAGGAATCCCATCATGAAATTTACAGTTATACATTTTATGCAGCACAACATGTCCCTATATCTCAGCTTTGGGATGTAGTAGGGCAAAAATGACCACACCACTCTCTTTGCTAGGACCACCCGGACACACGGTGTGGGTTTTGAAGAAGATCTGAGGAGGTCACATTTTTCACCCAAAAAAAACTAAGGGGTACCCCTTTGTGTTTTTTTAGACTAAATTTTTGACTGTCTCAGATTTCTTCCAAACTCATGATATTGATTAAGCAGGTCCATACTTACACAGGGGTGTGATTACTTTCAGCTTATCTCATCCCAAAGCTGAGATATGAGGACTAACATAACTAGGATTTTCTCTCAATAGGTTTATTGGTATTGAGTATATTGGAACTAAATTTATGAGCTTGTTGTACGTCCAATACAGAAATATACAGATGCAATGTAGGATATATTGGCCTGACTAGGCTTTTCTGATCACCCCCTTCTAATCATGTGTTTACCTAGCTTCACTGGAAGTAGAAATCCCATCATGAAATTTACAGTTATACATTTTATGCAGCACAACATGTCCCTATATCTCAGCTTTGGGATGTAGTAGGGCAAAAATGACCACACCACTCTCTTCGCTAGGACCACCCAGACACACGGTGTGGGTTTGAAGAAGATCTGAGGAGGTCACATTTCTCACCCAAAAAAACACTAAGGGGTACCCCTTTGTGTTTTTTAGACTAAATTTTTGACCATCTCAGATTTCTTCCAAACTCACGATGTTGATTAAGCAGGTCCTGACTTACACAGGGGTGTGATTACTTTCAGCTTATCTCATCCCAAAGCTGAGATATGAGGACTAATGTAACTATGATTTTCTCTCAATAGGTTTATTGGTATTGAGTATATTGGAATTAAATTTATGAGCTTGTTGTACGTCCAATAAAGAAAAATACAGATGCAATGTAGGATATATTGGACTGACTAGGCTTTTCTGATCATACCCTTCTACTCATGTGTTTACCTAGCTTCACTGGAAGTAGGAATCCCATCATGAAATTTACAGTTATACATTTTATGCAGCACAACATGTCCCTATATCTCAGCTTTGGAATGTGGTAGGGCAAAAATGACCACACGACTCTCTTCGCCAGGACCACCCAGACACACGGTGTGGGTTTGAAGAAGATCTGAGGAGGTCACATTTCTCACCCAAAAAAACACTAAGGGGTACCCCTTTGTGTTTTTTAGACTAAATTTTTGACCGTTTCAGATTTCTTCCAAACTCACGATGTTGATTAAGCAGGTCCTGACTTACACAGGGGTGTGATTACTTTCAGCTTATCTCATCCCAAAGCTGAGATATGAGGACTAACATAACTAGGATTTTCTCTCAATAGGTTTATTGGTATTGAGTATATTGGAACTAAATTTATGAGCTTGCTGTACGTCCAATACAGAAATATACAGATGCAATGTAGGATATATTGGCCTGACTAGGATTTTCTGATCACCCCCTTCTAATCATGTGTTTACCTAGCTTCACTGGAAGTAGGAATCCCATCATGAAATTTACAGTTATACATTTTATGCAGCACAACATGTCCCTATATCTCAGCTTTGGGATGTAGTAGGGCAAAAATGACCACACCACTCTCTTCGCCAGGACCTCCCTGACACACGGTGTGGGTTTTGAAGAAGATCTGAGGAGGTCACATTTTTCACCCAAAAAAAACTAAGGGGTACCCCTTTGTGTTTTTTTAGACTAAATTTTTGACCGTCTCAGATTTCTTCCAAACTCACAATTTTGATTAAGCCAGGTCCATACTTACACAGGGGTGTGATTATTTTCAGCTTATCTCATCCCAAAGCTAATACATGAGGACTAACGTAACTGGGATTTTCTCTCAATAGGTTTATTGGTATTGAGTATATTGGAATTAAATTTATGAGCTTGTTATACGTCCAATAAAGAAAAATACAGATGCAATGTAGGATATATTGGACTGACTAGGCTTTTCTGATCACCCCCTTCTAATCATGTGTTTACCTAGCTTCACTGAAAGTAGGAATCCCATCATGAAATTTACAGTTATACATTTTATGCAGCACAACATGTCCCTATATCTCAGCTTTGGGATGTAGTAGGGCAAAAATGACCACACCACTCTCTTCGCCAGGACCTCCCTGACACACGGTGTGAGTTTTGAAGAAGATCTGAGGAGGTCACATTTTTCACCCAAAAAAAACTAAGGGGTACCCCTTTGTGTTTTTTTAGACTAAATTTTTGACCGTCTCAGATTTCTTCCAAACTCACAATTTTGATTAAGCAGGTCCATACTTACACAGGGGTGTGATTATTTTCAGCTTATCTCATCCCAAAGCTAATATATGAGGACTAATGTAACTATGATTTTCTCTCAATAGGTTTATTGGTATTGAGTATATTGGAATTAAATTTATGAGCTTGTTGTACGTGCAATAAAGAAAAATACAGATGCAATGTAGGATATATTGGACTGACTAGGCTTTTCTGATCATACCCTTCTACTCATGTGTTTACCTAGCTTCACTGGAAGTAGGAATCCCATCATGAAATTTACAGTTATACATTTTATGCAGCACAACATGTCCCTATATCTCAGCTTTGGAATGTGGTAGGGCAAAAATGACCACACGACTCTCTTCGCCAGGACCACCCAGACACACGGTGTGGGTTTGAAGAAGATCTGAGGAGGTCACATTTCTCACCCAAAAAAACACTAAGGGTTACCCCTTTGTGTTTTTTAGACTAAATTTTTGACCGTTTCAGATTTCTTCCAAACTCACGATGTTGATTAAGCAGGTCCTGACTTACACAGGGGTGTGATTACTTTCAGCTTATCTCATCCCAAAGCTGAGATATGAGGACTACCATAACTAGGATTTTCTCTCAATAGGTTTATTGGTATTGAGTATATTGGAATTAAATTTATGAGCTTGTTGTACGTCCAATACAGAAATATACAGATGCAATGTAGGATATATTGGCCTGACTAGGCTTTTCTGATCACCCCCTTCTAATCATGTGTTTACCTAGCTTCACTGGAAGTAGAAATCCCATCATGAAATTTACAGTTATACATTTTATGCAGCACAACATGTCCCTATATCTCAGCTTTGGGATGTAGTAGGGCAAAAATGACCACACCACTCTCTTCGCCAGGACCTCCCTGACACACGGTGTGGGTTTGAAGAAGATCTGAGGAGGTCACATTTCTCACCCAAAAAAACACTAAGGGGTACCCCTTTGTGTTTTTTAGACTAAATTTTTGACCGTTTCAGATTTCTTCCAAACTCACGATGTTGATTAAGCAGGTCCTGACTTACACAGGGGTGTGATTACTTTCAGCTTA
The DNA here is from genome assembly GCF_029633855.1 of Hoplias malabaricus. Taxonomy (NCBI): domain Eukaryota; kingdom Metazoa; phylum Chordata; class Actinopteri; order Characiformes; family Erythrinidae; genus Hoplias; species Hoplias malabaricus. Next base: position 3,688,704 of record NC_089812.1, on the reverse strand, counting down.
TCTCATCCCAAAGCTGAGATATGAGGACTAACATAACTAGGATTTTCTCTCAATAGGTTTATTGGTATTGAGTATATTAGAATTAAATTTATGAGCTTGTTGTACGTCCAATACAGAAATATACAGATGCAATGTAGGATATATTGGCCTGACTAGGCTTTTCTGATCACCCCCTTCTAATCATGTGTTTACCTAGCTTCACTGGAAGTAGAAATCCCATCATGAAATTTACAGTTATACATTTTATGCAGCACAACATGTCCCTATATCTCAGCTTTGGGATGTAGTAGGGCAAAAATGACCACACCACTCTCTTCGCCAGGACCTCCCTGACACACGGTGTGGGTTTTGAAGAAGATCTGAGGAGGTCACATTTTTCACCCAAAAAAAACTAAGGGGTACCCCTTTGTGTTTTTTTAGACTAAATTTTTGACCGTCTCAGATTTCTTCCAAACTCACGATGTTGATTAAGCAGGTCCTGACTTACACAGAGGTGTGATTATTTTCAGCTTATCTCATCCCAAAGCTGAGATATGAGGACTAACGTAAATGGGATTTTCTCTCAATAGGTTTATTGGTATTGAGTATATTGGAATTAAATTTATGAGCTTGTTGTACGTCCAATAAAGAAAAATACAGATGCAATGTAGGATATATTGGACTGACTTGGCTTTTCTGATCATACCCTTCTACTCATGTGTTTACCTAGCTTCACTGGAAGTAGGAATCCCATCATGAAATTTACAGTTATACATTTTATGCAGCACAACATGTCCCTATATCTCAGCTTTGGGATGTGGTAGGGCAAAAATGATCACACCACTCTCTTCGCCAGGACCACCCAGACACACGGTGTGGGTTTGAAGAAGATCTGAGGAGGTCACATTTCTCACCCAAAAAAACACTAAAGGGTACCCCTTTGTGTTTTTAGACTAAATTTTTGACCGTCTCAGATTTCTTCCAAACTCACGATGTTGATTAAGCAGGTCCTGACTTACACAGGGGTGTGATTATTTTCAGCTTATCTCATCCCAAAGCTGAGATATGAGGACTGATGTAACTATGATTTTCTCTCAATAGGTTTATTGGTATTGAGTATATTGGAATTAAATTTATGAGCTTGTTGTACGTCCAATAAAGAAAAATACAGATGCAATGTAGGATATATTGGACTGACTAGGCTTTTCTGATCATACCCTTCTACTCATGTGTTTACCTAGCTTCACTGGAAGTAGGAATCCCATCATGAAATTTACAGTTATACATTTTATGCAGCACAACATGTCCCTATATCTCAGCTTTGGAATGTGGTAGGGCAAAAATGACCACACGACTCTCTTCGCCAGGACCACCCAGACACACGGTGTGGGTTTGAAGAAGATCTGAGGAGGTCACATTTCTCACCCAAAAAAACACTAAGGGGTACCCCTTTGTGTTTTTTAGACTAAATTTTTGACCGTTTCAGATTTCTTCCAAACTCACGATGTTGATTAAGCAGGTCCTGACTTACACAGGGGTGTGATTACTTTCAGCTTATCTCATCCCAAAGCTGAGATATGAGGACTAACATAACTAGGATTTTCTCTCAATAGGTTTATTGGTATTGAGTATATTGGAACTAAATTTATGAGCTTGCTGTACGTCCAATACAGAAATATACAGATGCAATGTAGGATATATTGGACTGACTAGGATTTTCTGATCACCCCCTTCTAATCATGTGTTTACCTAGCTTCACTGGAAGTAGGAATCCCATCATGAAATTTACAGTTATACATTTTATGCAGCACAACATGTCCCTATATCTCAGCTTTGGGATGTAGTAGGGCAAAAATGACCACACCACTCTCTTCGCCAGGACCTCCCTGACACACGGTGTGGGTTTTGAAGAAGATCTGAGGAGGTCACATTTTTCACCCAAAAAAAACTAAGGGGTACCCCTTTGTGTTTTTTTAGACTAAATTTTTGACCGTCTCAGATTTCTTCCAAACTCACAATTTTGATTAAGCCAGGTCCATACTTACACAGGGGTGTGATTATTTTCAGCTTATCTCATCCCAAAGCTAATACATGAGGACTAACGTAACTGGGATTTTCTCTCAATAGGTTTATTGGTATTGAGTATATTGGAATTAAATTTATGAGCTTGTTATACGTCCAATAAAGAAAAATACAGATGCAATGTAGGATATATTGGACTGACTAGGCTTTTCTGATCACCCCCTTCTAATCATGTGTTTACCTAGCTTCACTGAAAGTAGGAATCCCATCATGAAATTTACAGTTATACATTTTATGCAGCACAACATGTCCCTATATCTCAGCTTTGGGATGTAGTAGGGCAAAAATGACCACACCACTCTCTTCGCCAGGACCTCCCTGACACATGGTGTGAGTTTTGAAGAAGATCTGAGGAGGTCACATTTTTCACCCAAAAAAAACTAAGGGGTACCCCTTTGTGTTTTTTTAGACTAAATTTTTGACCGTCTCAGATTTCTTCCAAACTCACAATTTTGATTAAGCAGGTCCATACTTACACAGGGGTGTGATTATTTTCAGCTTATCTCATCCCAAAGCTAATATATGAGGACTAATGTAACTATGATTTTCTCTCAATAGGTTTATTGGTATTGAGTATATTGGAATTAAATTTATGAGCTTGTTGTACGTGCAATAAAGAAAAATACAGATGCAATGTAGGATATATTGGACTGACTAGGCTTTTCTGATCATACCCTTCTACTCATGTGTTTACCTAGCTTCACTGGAAGTAGGAATCCCATCATGAAATTTACAGTTATACATTTTATGCAGCACAACATGTCCCTATATCTCAGCTTTGGAATGTGGTAGGGCAAAAATGACCACACGACTCTCTTCGCCAGGACCACCCAGACACACGGTGTGGGTTTGAAGAAGATCTGAGGAGGTCACATTTCTCACCCAAAAAAACACTAAGGGTTACCCCTTTGTGTTTTTTAGACTAAATTTTTGACCGTTTCAGATTTCTTCCAAACTCACGATGTTGATTAAGCAGGTCCTGACTTACACAGGGGTGTGATTACTTTCAGCTTATCTCATCCCAAAGCTGAGATATGAGGACTACCATAACTAGGATTTTCTCTCAATAGGTTTATTGGTATTGAGTATATTAGAATTAAATTTATGAGCTTGTTGTACGTCCAATACAGAAATATACAGATGCAATGTAGGATATATTGGCCTGACTAGGCTTTTCTGATCACCCCCTTCTAATCATGTGTTTACCTAGCTTCACTGGAAGTAGAAATCCCATCATGAAATTTACAGTTATACATTTTATGCAGCACAACATGTCCCTATATCTCAGCTTTGGGATGTAGTAGGGCAAAAATGACCACACCACTCTCTTCGCCAGGACCTCCCTGACACACGGTGTGGGTTTTGAAGAAGATCTGAGGAGGTCACATTTTTCACCCAAAAAAAACTAAGGGGTACCCCTTTGTGTTTTTTTAGACTAAATTTTTGACCGTCTCAGATTTCTTCCAAACTCACGATGTTGATTAAGCAGGTCCTGACTTACACAGAGGTGTGATTATTTTCAGCTTATCTCATCCCAAAGCTAATATATGAGGACTAACGTAACTGGGATTTTCTCTCAATAGGTTTATTGGTATTGAGTATATTGGAATTAAATTTATGAGCTTGTTATACATCCAATAAAGCAAAATACAGATGCAATGTAGGATATATTGGACTGACTAGGCTTTTCTGATCATACCCTTCTACTCATGTGTTTACCTAGCTTCACTGGAAGTAGGAATCCCATCATGAAATTTACAGTTATACATTTTATGCAGCACAACATGTCCCTATATCTCAGCTTTGGGATGTGGTAGGGCAAAAATGATCACACCACTCTCTTCGCCAGGACCACCCAGACACACGGTGTGGGTTTGAAGAAGATCTGAGGAGGTCACATTTCTCACCCAAAAAAACACTAAGGGGTACCCCTTTGTGTTTTTAGACTAAATTTTTGACCGTCTCAGATTTCTTCCAAACTCACGATGTTGATTAAGCAGGTCCTGACTTACACAGGGGTGTGATTATTTTCAGCTTATCTCATCCCAAAGCTGAGATATGAGGACTGATGTAACTATGATTTTCTCTCAATAGGTTTATTGGTATTGAGTATATTGGAATTAAATTTATGAGCTTGTTGTACGTCCAATAAAGAAAAATACAGATGCAATGTAGGATATATTGGACTGACTAGGCTTTTCTGATCATACCCTTCTACTCATGTGTTTACCTAGCTTCACTGGAAGTAGGAATCCCATCATGAAATTTACAGTTATACATTTTATGCAGCACAACATGTCCCTATATCTCAGCTTTGGAATGTGGTAGGGCAAAAATGACCACACGACTCTCTTCGCCAGAACCACCCAGACACACGGTGTGGGTTTGAAGAAGATCTGAGGAGGTCACATTTCTCACCCAAAAAAACACTAAGGGGTACCCCTTTGTGTTTTTTAGACTAAATTTTTGACCGTTTCAGATTTCTTCCAAACTCACGATGTTGATTAAGCAGGTCCATACTTACACAGGGGTGTGATTATTTTCAGCTTATCTCATCCCAAAGCTGATATATGAGGACTAACGTAACTGGGATTTTCTCTCAATAGGTTTATTGGTATTGAGTATATTGGAATTAAATTTATGAGCTTGTTGTACTTCCAATAAAGAAAAATACAGATGCAATGTAGGATATATTGGACTGACTAGGCTTTTCTGATGACACCCTTCTAATCATGTGTTTACCTAGCTTCACTGGAAGTAGGAATCCCATCATGAAATTTACAGTTATACATTTTATGCAGCACAACATGTCCCTATATCTCAGCTTTGGGATGTGGTAGGGCAAAAATGACCACACCACTCTCTTCGCCAGGACCACCCAGACACACAGTGTGGGTTTGAAGAAGATCTGAGGAGGTCACATTTTTCACCCAAAAAAAACTAAGGGGTACCCCTTTGTGTTTTTTTAGACTAAATTTTTGACCATCTCAGATTTCTTCCAAACTCACGATGTTGATTAAGCAGGTCCTGACTTACACAGGGGTGTGATTATTTTCAGCTTATCTCATCCCAAAGCTGAGATATGAGGACTAACGTAACTAGGATTTTCTCTCAATAGGTTTATTGGTATTGAGTATATTGGAATTAAATTTATGAGCTTGTTGTACGTCCAATAAAGAAAAATACAGATGCAATGTAGGATATATTGGACTGACTAGGCTTTTCTGATCACACCCTTCTAATCATGTGTTTACCTAGCTTCACTGGAAGTAGGAATCCCATCATGAAATTTACAGTTATACATTTTATGCAGCACAACATGTCCCCTATATCTCAGCTTTGGGATGTAGTAGGGCAAAAATGACCACACCACTCTCTTCGCCAGGACCTCCCTGACACACGGTGTGGGTTTTGAAGAAGATCTGAGGAGGTCACATTTTTCACTCAAAAAAAACTAAGGGGTACCCCTTTGTGTTTTTTAGACTAAATTTTTGACCGTCTCAGATTTCTTCCAAACTCGCGATGTTGATTAAGCAGGTCCTGACTTACACAGAGGTGTGATTATTTTCAGCTTATCTCATCCCAAAGCAGAGATATGAGGACTAACGTAACTGGGATTTTCTCTCAATAGGTTTATTGGTATTGAGTATATTGGAATTAAATTTATGAGCTTGTTGTACGTCCAATAAAGAAAAATACAGATGCAATGTAGGATATATTGGACTGACTTGGCTTTTCTGATCATACCCTTCTACTCATGTGTTTACCTAGCTTCACTGGAAGTAGGAATCCCATCATGAAATTTACAGTTATACATTTTATGCAGCACAACATGTCCCTATATCTCAGCTTTGGGATGTTGTAGGGCAAAAATGACCACACCACTCTCTTCGCCAGGACCTCCCTGACACACTGTGTGGGTTTTGAAGAAGATCTGAGGAGGTCACATTTTTCACCCAAAAAAAACTAAGGGGTACCCCTTTGTGTTTTTTAGACTAAATTTTTGACCGTCTCAGATTTCTTCCAAACTCGCGATGTTGATTAAGCAGGTCTTGACTTACACAGAGGTGTGATTATTTTCAGCTTATCTCATCCCAAAGCAGAGATATGAGGACTAACGTAACTGGGACTTTCTCTCAATAGGCTTATTGGTATTGAGTATATTGGAATTAAATTTATGAGCTTGTTGTACGTCCAATAAAGAAAAATACAGATGCAATGTAGGATATATTGGACTGACTAGGCTTTTCTGATCACACTATTCTAATCATGTGTTTACCTAGCTTCACTGGAAGTTGGAATCCCATCATGAAATTTACAGTTATACATTTTATGCAGCACAACATGTCCCTATATCTCAGCTTTGGGATGTAGTAGGGCAAAAATGACCACACGACTCTCTTCGCCAGGACCACCCAGACACACGGTGTGGGTTTGAAGAAGATCTGAGGAGGTCACATTTCTCACCCAAAAAAACACTAAGGGGTACCCCTTTGTGTTTTTTAGACTAAATTTTTGACCGTCTCAGATTTCTTCCAAACTCACGATGTTGATTAAGCAGGTCCATACTTACACAGGGGTGTGATTATTTTCAGCTTATCTCATCCCAAAGCTAATATATGAGGACTAACGTAACTGGGATTTTCTCTCAATAGGTTTATTGGTATTGAGTATATTGGAATTAAATTTAAGAGCTTGTTATACATCCAATAAAGCAAAATACAGATGCAATGTAGGATATATTGGACTGACTAGGCTTTTCTGATCATACCCTTCTACTCATGTGTTTACCTAGCTTCACTGGAAGTAGGAATCCCATCATGAAATTTACAGTTATACATTTTATGCAGCACAACATGTCCCTATATCTCAGCTTTGGGATGTGGTAGGGCAAAAATGATCACACCACTCTCTTCGCCAGGACCACCCAGACACACGGTGTGGGTTTGAAGAAGATCTGAGGAGGTCACATTTCTCACCCAAAAAAACACTAAGGGGTACCCCTTTGTGTTTTTTAGACTAAATTTTTGACCGTCTCAGATTTCTTCCAAACTCACGATGTTGATTAAGCAGGTCCGGACTTACACAGGGGTGTGATTATTTTCAGCTTATCTCATCCCAAAGCTAATATATGAGGACTAACGTAACTGGGATTTTCTCTCAATAGGTTTATTGGTATTGAGTATATTGGAATTAAATTTATGAGCTTGTTGTACGTCCAATAAAGAAAAATACAGATGCAATGTAGGATATATTGGACTGACTAGGCTTTTCTGATCATACCCTTCTACTCATGTGTTTACCTAGCTTCACTGGAAGTAGGAATCCCATCATGAAATTTACAGTTATACATTTTATGCAGCACAACATGTCCCTATATCTCAGCTTTGGAATGTGGTAGGGCAAAAATGACCACACGACTCTCTTCACCAGGACCACCCAGACACACGGTGTGGGTTTGAAGAAGATCTGAGGAGGTCACATTTCTCACCCAAAAAAACACTAAGGGGTACCCCTTTGTGTTTTTTAGACTAAATTTTTGACCGTTTCAGATTTCTTCCAAACTCACGATGTTGATTAAGCAGGTCCTGACTTACACAGGGGTGTGATTACTTTCAGCTTATCTCATCCCAAAGCTGAGATATGAGGACTAACGTAACTAGGATTTTCTCTCAATAGGTTTATTGGTATTGAGTATATTGGAATTAAATTTATGAGCTTGTTGTACGTCCAATAAAGAAAAATACAGATGCAATGTAGGATATATTGGACTGACTAGGCTTTTCTGATCACCCCCTTCTAATCATGTGTTTACCTAGCTTCACTGGAAGTAGGAATCCCATCATGAAATTTACAGTTATACATTTTATGCAGCACAACATGTCCCTATATCTCAGCTTTGGGATGTAGTAGGGCAAAAATGACCACACCACTCTCTTCGCCAGGACCTCCCTGACACACGGTGTGGGTTTGAAGAAGATCTGAGGAGGTCACATTTCTCACCCAAAAAAACACTAAGGGGTACCCCTTTGTGTTTTTGTAGACTAAATTTTTGACTGTCTCAGATTTCTTCCAAACTCATGATATTGATTAAGCAGGTCCATACTTACACAGGGGTGTGATTATTTTCAGCTTATCTCATCCCAAAGCTGATATATGAGGACTAACGTAACTGGGATTTTCTCTCAATAGGTTTATTGGTATTGAGTATATTGGAATTAAATTTATGAGCTTGTTGTACGTCCAATAAAGAAAAATACAGATGCAATGTAGGATATATTGGACTGACTAGGCTTTTCTGATCACACCCTTCTAATCATGTGTTTACCTAGCTTCACTGGAAGTAGGAATCCCATCATGAAATTTACAGTTATACATTTTATGCAGCACAACATGTCCCTATATCTCAGCTTTGGGATGTGGTAGGGCAAAAATGACCACACCACTCTCTTCGCCAGGACCACCCAGACACACGGTGTGGGTTTGAAGAAGATCTGAGGAGGTCACATTTCTCACCCAAAAAAAAACTAAGGGGTACCCCTTTGTGTTTTTTAGACTAAATTTTTGACCGTCTCAGATTTCTTCCAAACTCACGATGTTGATTAAGCAGGTCCATACTTACACAGGGGTGTGATTATTTTCAGCTTATCTCATCCCAAAGCTAATATATGAGGACTAACGTAACTGGGACTTTCTCTCAATAGGTTTATTGATATTGAGTATATTGGAATTAAATTTATGAGCTTGTTGTACGTCCAATAAAGAATAATACAGATGCAATGTAGGATATATTGGACTGACTAGGCTTTTCTGATCATACCCTTCTACTCATGTGTTTACCTAGCTTCACTGGAAGTAGGAATCCCATCATGAAATTTACAGTTATACATTTTATGCAGCACAACATGTCCCTATATCTCAGCTTTGGAATGTGGTAGGGCAAAAATGACCACACCACTCTCTTCGCCAGGACCACCCAGACACACGGTGTGGGTTTGAAGAAGATCTGAGGAGGTCACATTTCTCACCCAAAAAAACACTAAGGGGTACCCCTTTGTGTTTTTTAGACTAAATTTTTGACCGTCTCAGATTTCTTCCAAACTCACGATGTTGATTAAGCAGGTCCATACTTACACAGGGGTGTGATTATTTTCAGCTTATCTCATCCCAAAGCTAATATATGAGGACTAACGTAACTGGGATTTTCTCTCAATAGGTTTATTGGTATTGAGTATATTGGAATTAAATTTATGAGCTTGTTGTACGTCCAATAAAGAAAAATACAGATGCAATGTAGGATATATTGGACTGACTAGGCTTTTCTGATCACACCCTTCTAATCATGTGTTTACCTAGCTTCACTGGAAGTAGGAATCCCATCATGAAATTTACAGTTATACATTTTATGCAGCACAACATGTCCCTATATCTCAGCTTTGGGATGTAGTAGGGCAAAAATGACCACACCACTCTCTTTGCTAGGACCACCCGGACACACGGTGTGGGTTTTGAAGAAGATCTGAGGAGGTCACATTTTTCACCCAAAAAAAACTAAGGGGTACCCCTTTGTGTATTTTTAGACTAAATTTTTGACCATCTCAGAATTCTTCCAAACTCACGATGTTGATTAAGCAGGTCCTGACTTACACAGGGGTGTGATTATTTTCAGCTTATCTCATCCCAAAGCTGAGATATGAGGACTAACGTAACTAGGATTTTCTCTCAATAGGCTTATTGGTATTGAGTATATTGGAATTAAATTTATGAGCTTGTTGTACGTCCAATAAAGAAAAATACAGATGCAATGTAGAATATATTGGACTGACTAGGCTTTTCTGATGACACCCTTCTAATCATGTGTTTACCTAGCTTCACTGGAAGTAGGAATCCCATCATGAAATTTACAGTTATACATTTTATGCAGCACAACATGTCCCTATATCTCAGCTTTGGGATGTAGTAGGGCAAAAATGACCACACCACTCTCGTCGCGAGGACCACCCAGACACACGGTGTGGGTTTGAAGAAGATCTGAGGAGGTCACATTTCTCACCCAAAAAAACACTAAGGGGTACCCCTTTGTGTTTTTTTAGACTAAATTTTTGACTGTCTCAGATTTCTTCCAAACTCATGATATTGATTAAGCAGGTCCATACTTACACAGGGGTGTGATTACTTTCAGCTTATCTCATCCCAAAGCTGAGATATGAGGACTAACATAACTAGGATTTTCTCTCAATAGGTTTATTGGTATTGAGTATATTGGAACTAAATTTATGAGCTTGTTGTACGTCCAATACAGAAATATACAGATGCAATGTAGGATATATTGGCCTGACTAGGCTTTTCTGATCACCCCCTTCTAATCATGTGTTTACCTAGCTTCACTGGAAGTAGAAATCCCATCATGAAATTTACAGTTATACATTTTATGCAGCACAACATGTCCCTATATCTCAGCTTTGGGATGTAGTAGGGCAAAAATGACCACACCACTCTCTTCGCCAGGACCACCCAGACACACGGTGTGGGTTTTGAAGAAGATCTGAGGAGGTCACATTTTTCACCCAAAAAAAACTAAGGGGTACCCCTTTGTGTTTTTTTAGACTAAATTGTTGACCATCTCAGATTTCTTCCAAACTCACGATGTTGATTAAGCAGGTCCTGACTTACACAGGGGTGTGATTATTTTCAGCTTATCTCATCCCAAAGCTGAGATATGAGGACTAACGTAACTAGGATTTTCTCTCAATAGGTTTATTGGTATTGAGTATATTGGAATTAAATTTATGAGCTTGTTGTACGTCCAATAAAGAAAAATACAGATGCAATGTAGGATATATTGGACTGACTAGGCTTTTCTGATGACACCCTTCTAATCATGTGTTTACCTAGCTTCACTGGAAGTAGGAATCCCATCATGAAATTTACAGTTATACATTTTATGCAGCACAACATGTCCCTATATCTCAGCTTTGGGATGTAGTAGGGCAAAAATGACCACACCACTCTCTTCGCCAGGACCTCCCTGACACACGGTGTGGGTTTTGAAGAAGATCTAAGGAGGTCACATTTCTCACCCAAAAAAAACTAAGGGGTACCCCTTTGTGTTTTTTAGACTAAATTTTTGACCGTCTCAGATTTCTTCCAAACTCACCATGTTGATTAAGCAGGTCCTGACTTACACAGAGGTGTGATTATTTTCAGCTTATCTCATCCCAAAGCTGAGATATGAGGACTAACGTAACTAGGATTTTCTCTCAATAGGTTTATTGGTATTGAGTATATTGGAATTAAATTTATGAGCTTGTTGTACGTCCAATAAAGAAAAATACAGATGCAATGTAGGATATATTGGACTGACTAGGCTTTTCTGATGACACTCTTCTAATCATGTGTTTACCTAGCTTCACTGGAAGTAGGAATCCCATCATGAAATTTACAGTTATACATTTTATGCAGCACAACATGTCCCTATATCTCAGCTTTGGGATGTAGTAGGGCAAAAATGACCACACCACTCTCGTCGCAAGGACCACCCAGACACACGGTGTGGGTTTGAAGAAGATCTGAGAAGGTCACATTTCTCACCCAAAAAAACACTAAGGGGTACCCCTTTGTGTTTTTTAGACTAAATTTTTGACCGTCTCAGATTTCTTCCAAACTCACGATGTTGATTAAGCAGGTCCTGACTTACACAGGGGTGTGATTATTTTCAGCTTATCTCATCCCAAAGCTGAGATATGAGGACTAACGTAACTAGGATTTTCTCTCAATAGGTTTATTGGTATTGAGTATATTGGAATTAAATTTATGAGCTTGTTGTACGTCCAATAAAGAAAAATACAGATGCAATGTAGGATATATTGGACTGACTAGGCTTTTCTGATGACACCCTTCTAATCATGTGTTTACCTAGCTTCACTGGAAGTAGGAATCCCATCATGAAATTTACAGTTATACATTTTATGCAGCACAACATGTCCCTATATCTCAGCTTTGGGATGTAGTAGGGCAAAAATGACCACACCACTCTCGTCGCAAGGACCTCCCTGACATACGGTGTGGGTTTTGAAGAAGATCTGAGGAGGTCACATTTTTCACTCAAAAAAAACTAAGGGGTACCCCTTTGTGTTTTTTTAGACTAAATTGTTGACCATCTCAGATTTCTTCCAAACTCACGATGTTGATTAAGCAGGTCCTGACTTACACAGGGGTGTGATTATTTTCAGCTTATCTCATCCCAAAGCTGAGATATGAGGACTAACGTAACTAGGATTTTCTCTCAATAGGTTTATTGGTATTGAGTATATTGGAATTAAATTTATGAGCTTGTTGTACGTCCAATAAAGAAAAATACAGATGCAATGTAGGATATATTGGACTGACTAGGCTTTTCTGATCACACCCTTCTAATCATGTGTTTACCTAGCTTCACTGGAAGTAGGAATCCCATCATGAAATTTACAGTTATACATTTTATGCAGCACAACATGTCCCTATATCTCAGCTTTGGGATGTAGTAGGGCAAAAATGACCACACCACTCTCTTTGCCAGGACCTCCCTGACACACGGTGTGGGTTTTGAAGAAGATCTGAGGAGGTCACATTTTTCACTCAAAAAAAACTAAGGGGTACCCCTTTGTGTTTTTTAGACTAAATTTTTGACCGTCTCAGATTTCTTCCAAACTCGCGATGTTGATTAAGCAGGTCCTGACTTACACAGAGGTGTGATTATTTTCAGCTTATCTCATCCCAAAGCAGAGATATGAGGACTAACGTAACTGGGATTTTCTCTCAATAGGTTTATTGGTATTGAGTATATTGGAATTAAATTTATGAGCTTGTTGTACGTCCAATAAAGAAAAATACAGATGCAATGTAGGATATATTGGACTGACTAGGCTTTTCTGATCACACCCTTCTAATCATGTGTTTACCTAGCTTCACTGGAAGTAGGAATCCCATCATGAAATTTACAGTTATACATTTTATGCAGCACAACATGTCCCTATATCTCAGCTTTGGGATGTAGTAGGGCAAAAATGACCACACCACTCTCTTTCCTAGGACCACCCAGACACACGGTGTGGGTTTTGAAGAAGATCTGAGGAGGTCACATTTTTCACTCAAAAAAAACTAAGGGGTACCCCTTTGTGTTTTTTAGACTAAATTTTTGACCGTCTCAGATTTCTTCCAAACTCGCGATGTTGATTAAGCAGGTCCTGACTTACACAGAGGTGTGATTATTTTCAGCTTATCTCATCCCAAAGCAGAGATATGAGGACTAACGTAACTGGGATTTTCTCTCAATAGGTTTATTGGTATTGAGTATATTGGAATTAAATTTATGAGCTTGTTGTACGTCCAATAAAGAAAAATACAGATGCAATGTAGGATATATTGGACTGACTAGGCTTTTCTGATCACACCCTTCTAATCATGTGTTTACCTAGCTTCACTGGAAGTAGGAATCCCATCATGAAATTTACAGTTATACATTTTATGCAGCACAACATGTCCCTATATCTCAGCTTTGGGATGTAGTAGGGCAAAAATGACCACACCACTCTCTTTCCTAGGACCACCCAGACACACGGTGTGGGTTTTGAAGAAGATCTGAGGAGGTCACATTTTTCACCCAAAAAAAACTAAGGGGTACCCCTTTGTGTATTTTTAGACTAAATTTTTGACCATCTCAGAATTCTTCCAAACTCACGATGTTGATTAAGCAGATCCTGACTTACACAGGGGTGTGATTATTTTCAGCTTATCTCATCCCAAAACAGAGATATGAGGACTAACGTAACTAGGATTTTCTCTCAATAGGCTTATTGGTATTGAGTATATTGGAATTAAATTTATGAGCTTGTTGTACGTCCAATAAAGAAAAATACAGATGCAATGTAGAATATATTGGACTGACTAGGCTTTTCTGATGACACCCTTCTAATCATGTGTTTACCTAGCTTCACTGGAAGTAGGAATCCCATCATGAAATTTACAGTTATACATTTTATGCAGCACAACATGTCCCTATATCTCAGCTTTGGGATGTAGTAGGGCAAAAATGACCACACCACTCTCGTCGCGAGGACCACCCAGACACACGGTGTGGGTTTGAAGAAGATCTGAGGAGGTCACATTTCTCACCCAAAAAAAAACTAAGGGGTACCCCTTTGTGTTTTTTAGACTAAATTTTTGACCGTCTCAGATTTCTTCCAAACTCACGATTTTGATTAAGCAGGTCCATACTTACACAGGGGTGTGATTATTTTCAGCTTATCTCATCCCAAAGCTAATATATGAGGACTAACGTAACTGGGATTTTCTCTCAATAGGTTTATTGGTATTGAGTATATTGGAATTAAATTTATGAGCTTGTTGTACGTCCAATAAAGAAAAATACAGATGCAATGTAGGATATATTGGACTGACTAGGCTTTTCTGATCACACCCTTCTAATCATGTGTTTACCTAGCTTCACTGGAAGTAGGAATCCCATCATGAAATTTACAGTTATACATTTTATGCAGCACAACATGTCCCTATATCTCAGCTTTGGGATGTAGTAGGGCAAAAATGACCACACCACTCTCTTTGCTAGGACCTCCCTGACACACGGTGTGGGTTTTGAAGAAGATCTGAGGAGGTCACATTTCTCACCTAAAAAAACACTAAGGGGTACCCCTTTGTGTTTTTTTAGACTAAATTTTTGACTGTCTAAGATTTCTTCCAAACTCACGAGGTTGATTAAGCAGGTCCATACTTACACAGGGGTGTGATTATTTTCAGCTTATCTCATCCCAAACCTGAGATATGAGGACTAACGTAACTAGGATTTTCTCTCAATAGGTTTATTGGTATTGAGTATATTGGAATTAAATTTATGAGCTTGTTGTACGTCCAATAAAGAAAAATACAGATGCAATGTAGGATATATTGGACTGACTAGGCTTTTCTGATGACACCCTTCTAATCATGTGTTTACCTAGCTTCACTGGAAGTAGGAATCCCATCATGAAATTTACAGTTATACATTTTATGCAGCACAACATGTCCCTATATCTCAGCTTTGGGATGTAGTAGGGCAAAAATGACCACACCACTCTCTTCGCCAGGACCTCCCTGACACACGGTGTGGGTTTTGAAGAAGATCTGAGGAGGTCACATTTCTCACCCAAAAAAAACTAAGGGGTACCCCTTTGTGTTTTTTAGACTAAATTTTTGACCGTCTCAGATTTCTTCCAAACTCACGATGTTGATTAAGCAGGTCCTGACTTACACAGAGGTGTGATTATTTTCAGCTTATCTCATCCCAAAGCTGAGATATGAGGACTAACGTAACTAGGATTTTCTCTCAATAGGTTTATTGGTATTGAGTATATTGGAATTAAATTTATGAGCTTGTTGTACGTCCAATAAAGAAAAATACAGATGCAATGTAGGATATATTGGACTGACTAGGCTTTTCTGATGACACCCTTCTAATCATGTGTTTACCTAGCTTCACTGGAAGTAGGAATCCCATCATGAAATTTACAGTTATACATTTTATGCAGCACAACATGTCCCTATATCTCAGCTTTGGGATGTAGTAGGGCAAAAATGACCACACCACTCTCGTCGCAAGGACCTCCCTGACATACGGTGTGGGTTTTGAAGAAGATCTGAGGAGGTCACATTTTTCACTCAAAAAAAACTAAGGGGTACCCCTTTGTGTTTTTTTAGACTAAATTGTTGACCATCTCAGATTTCTTCCAAACTCACGATGTTGATTAAGCAGGTCCTGACTTACACAGGGGTGTGATTATTTTCAGCTTATCTCATCCCAAAGCTGAGATATGAGGACTAACGTAACTAGGATTTTCTCTCAATAGGTTTATTGGTATTGAGTATATTGGAATTAAATTTATGAGCTTGTTGTACGTCCAATAAAGAAAAATACAGATGCAATGTAGGATATATTGGACTGACTAGGCTTTTCTGATCACACCCTTCTAATCATGTGTTTACCTAGCTTCACTGGAAGTAGGAATCCCATCATGAAATTTACAGTTATACATTTTATGCAGCACAACATGTCCCTATATCTCAGCTTTGGGATGTAGTAGGGCAAAAATGACCACACCACTCTCTTTGCCAGGACCTCCCTGACACACGGTGTGGGTTTTGAAGAAGATCTGAGGAGGTCACATTTTTCACTCAAAAAAAACTAAGGGGTACCCCTTTGTGTTTTTTAGACTAAATTTTTGACCGTCTCAGATTTCTTCCAAACTCGCGATGTTGATTAAGCAGGTCCTGACTTACACAGAGGTGTGATTATTTTCAGCTTATCTCATCCCAAAGCAGAGATATGAGGACTAACGTAACTGGGATTTTCTCTCAATAGGTTTATTGGTATTGAGTATATTGGAATTAAATTTATGAGCTTGTTGTACGTCCAATAAAGAAAAATACAGATGCAATGTAGAATATATTGGACTGACTAGGCTTTTCTGATGACACCCTTCTAATCATGTGTTTACCTAGCTTCACTGGAAGTAGGAATCCCATCATGAAATTTACAGTTATACATTTTATGCAGCACAACATGTCCCTATATCTCAGCTTTGGGATGTAGTAGGGCAAAAATGACCACACCACTCTCTTTCCTAGGACCACCCAGACACACGGTGTGGGTTTTGAAGAAGATCTGAGGAGGTCACATTTTTCACCCAAAAAAAACTAAGGGGTACCCCTTTGTGTATTTTTAGACTAAATTTTTGACCATCTCAGAATTCTTCCAAACTCACGATGTTGATTAAGCAGATCCTGACTTACACAGGGGTGTGATTATTTTCAGCTTATCTCATCCCAAAACAGAGATATGAGGACTAACGTAACTAGGATTTTCTCTCAATAGGCTTATTGGTATTGAGTATATTGGAATTAAATTTATGAGCTTGTTGTACGTCCAATAAAGAAAAATACAGATGCAATGTAGAATATATTGGACTGACTAGGCTTTTCTGATGACACCCTTCTAATCATGTGTTTACCTAGCTTCACTGGAAGTAGGAATCCCATCATGAAATTTACAGTTATACATTTTATGCAGCACAACATGTCCCTATATCTCAGCTTTGGGATGTAGTAGGGCAAAAATGACCACACCACTCTCGTCGCGAGGACCACCCAGACACACGGTGTGGGTTTGAAGAAGATCTGAGGAGGTCACATTTCTCACCCAAAAAAAAACTAAGGGGTACCCCTTTGTGTTTTTTAGACTAAATTTTTGACCGTCTCAGATTTCTTCCAAACTCACGATTTTGATTAAGCAGGTCCATACTTACACAGGGGTGTGATTATTTTCAGCTTATCTCATCCCAAAGCTAATATATGAGGACTAACGTAACTGGGATTTTCTCTCAATAGGTTTATTGGTATTGAGTATATTGGAATTAAATTTATGAGCTTGTTGTACGTCCAATAAAGAAAAATACAGATGCAATGTAGGATATATTGGACTGACTAGGCTTTTCTGATCACACCCTTCTAATCATGTGTTTACCTAGCTTCACTGGAAGTAGGAATCCCATCATGAAATTTACAGTTATACATTTTATGCAGCACAACATGTCCCTATATCTCAGCTTTGGGATGTAGTAGGGCAAAAATGACCACACCACTCTCTTTGCTAGGACCTCCCTGACACACGGTGTGGGTTTTGAAGAAGATCTGAGGAGGTCACATTTCTCACCTAAAAAAACACTAAGGGGTACCCCTTTGTGTTTTTTTAGACTAAATTTTTGACTGTCTAAGATTTCTTCCAAACTCACGATGTTGATTAAGCAGGTCCTGACTTACACAGGGGTGTGATTATTTTCAGCTTATCTCATCCCAAAGCTGAGATATGAGGACTAACGTAACTAGGATTTTCTCTCAATAGGTTTATTGGTATTGAGTATATTGGAATTAAATTTATGAGCTTGTTGTACGTCCAATAAAGAAAAATACAGATGCAATGTAGGATATATTGGACTGACTAGGCTTTTCTGATCACACCCTTCTAATCATGTGTTTACCTAGCTTCACTGGAAGTAGGAATCCCATCATGAAATTTACAGTTATACATTTTATGCAGCACAACATGTCCCTATATCTCAGCTTTGGGATGTAGTAGGGCAAAAATGACCACACCACTCTCTTTGCCAGGACCTCCCTGACACACGGTGTGGGTTTTGAAGAAGATCTGAGGAGGTCACATTTTTCACTCAAAAAAAACTAAGGGGTACCCCTTTGTGTTTTTTAGACTAAATTTTTGACCGTCTCAGATTTCTTCCAAACTCGCGATGTTGATTAAGCAGGTCCTGACTTACACAGAGGTGTGATTATTTTCAGCTTATCTCATCCCAAAGCAGAGATATGAGGACTAACGTAACTGGGATTTTCTCTCAATAGGTTTATTGGTATTGAGTATATTGGAATTAAATTTATGAGCTTGTTGTACGTCCAATAAAGAAAAATACAGATGCAATGTAGAATATATTGGACTGACTAGGCTTTTCTGATGACACCCTTCTAATCATGTGTTTACCTAGCTTCACTGGAAGTAGGAATCCCATCATGAAATTTACAGTTATACATTTTATGCAGCACAACATGTCCCTATATCTCAGCTTTGGGATGTAGTAGGGCAAAAATGACCACACCACTCTCTTTCCTAGGACCACCCAGACACACGGTGTGGGTTTTGAAGAAGATCTGAGGAGGTCACATTTTTCACCCAAAAAAAACTAAGGGGTACCCCTTTGTGTATTTTTAGACTAAATTTTTGACCATCTCAGAATTCTTCCAAACTCACGATGTTGATTAAGCAGATCCTGACTTACACAGGGGTGTGATTATTTTCAGCTTATCTCATCCCAAAACAGAGATATGAGGACTAACGTAACTAGGATTTTCTCTCAATAGGCTTATTGGTATTGAGTATATTGGAATTAAATTTATGAGCTTGTTGTACGTCCAATAAAGAAAAATACAGATGCAATGTAGAATATATTGGACTGACTAGGCTTTTCTGATGACACCCTTCTAATCATGTGTTTACCTAGCTTCACTGGAAGTAGGAATCCCATCATGAAATTTACAGTTATACATTTTATGCAGCACAACATGTCCCTATATCTCAGCTTTGGGATGTAGTAGGGCAAAAATGACCACACCACTCTCGTCGCGAGGACCACCCAGACACACGGTGTGGGTTTGAAGAAGATCTGAGGAGGTCACATTTCTCACCCAAAAAAAAACTAAGGGGTACCCCTTTGTGTTTTTTAGACTAAATTTTTGACCGTCTCAGATTTCTTCCAAACTCACGATTTTGATTAAGCAGGTCCATACTTACACAGGGGTGTGATTATTTTCAGCTTATCTCATCCCAAAGCTAATATATGAGGACTAACGTAACTGGGATTTTCTCTCAATAGGTTTATTGGTATTGAGTATATTGGAATTAAATTTATGAGCTTGTTGTACGTCCAATAAAGAAAAATACAGATGCAATGTAGGATATATTGGACTGACTAGGCTTTTCTGATCACACCCTTCTAATCATGTGTTTACCTAGCTTCACTGGAAGTAGGAATCCCATCATGAAATTTACAGTTATACATTTTATGCAGCACAACATGTCCCTATATCTCAGCTTTGGGATGTAGTAGGGCAAAAATGACCACACCACTCTCTTTGCTAGGACCTCCCTGACACACGGTGTGGGTTTTGAAGAAGATCTGAGGAGGTCACATTTCTCACCTAAAAAAACACTAAGGGGTACCCCTTTGTGTTTTTTTAGACTAAATTTTTGACTGTCTAAGATTTCTTCCAAACTCACGAGGTTGATTAAGCAGGTCCATACTTACACAGGGGTGTGATTATTTTCAGCTTATCTCATCCCAAACCTGAGATATGAGGACTAACGTAACTAGGATTTTCTCTCAATAGGTTTATTGATATTGAGTATATTGGAATTAAATTTATGAGCTTGTTGTACGTCCAATAAAGAAAAATACAGATGCAATGTAGGATATATTGGACTGACTAGGCTTTTCTGATGACACCCTTCTAATCATGTGTTTACCTAGCTTCACTGGAAGTAGGAATCCCATCATGAAATTTACAGTTATACATTTTATGCAGCACAACATGTCCCTATATCTCAGCTTTGGGATGTGGTAGGGCAAAAATGACCACACCACTCTCTTCGCCAGGACCTCCCTGACACACGGTGTGAGTTTTGAAGAAGATCTGAGGAGGTCACATTTTTCACCCAAAAAAAACTAAGGGGTACCCCTTTGTGTTTTTTAGACTAAATTTTTGACCGTCTCAGATTTCTTCCAAACTCGCGATGTTGATTAAGCAGGTCCTGACTTACACAGAGGTGTGATTATTTTCAGCTTATCTCATCCCAAAGCAGAGATATGAGGACTAACGTAACTGGGATTTTCTCTCAATAGGTTTATTGGTATTGAGTATATTGGAATTAAATTTATGAGCTTGTTGTAGGTCCAATAAAGAAAAATACAGATGCAATGTAGGATATATTGGACTGACTAGGCTTTTCTGATCACACCCTTCTAATCATGTGTTTACCTAGCTTCACTGGAAGTAGGAATCCCATCATGAAATTTACAGTTATACATTTTATGCAGCACAACATGTCCCTATATCTCAGCTTTGGGATGTAGTAGGGCAAAAATGACCACACCACTCTCTTTGCTAGGACCACCCAGACACACGGTGTGGGTTTTGAAGAAGATCTGAGGAGGTCACATTTTTCACCCAAAAAAAACTAAGGGGTACCCCTTTGTGTTTTTTTAGACTAAATTTTTGACCATCTCAGAATTCTTCCAAACTCACGATGTTGATTAAGCAGGTCCTGACTTACACAGGGGTGTGATTATTTTCAGCTTATCTCATCCCAAAGCTGAGATATGAGGACTAACGTAACTAGGATTTTCTCTCAATAGGCTTATTGGTATTGAGTATATTGGAATTAAATTTATGAGCTTGTTGTACGTCCAATAAAGAAAAATACAGATGCAATGTAGAATATATTGGACTGACTAGGCTTTTCTGATGACACCCTTCTAATCATGTGTTTACCTAGCTTCACTGGAAGTAGGATACCCATCATGAAATTTACAGTTATACATTTTATGCAGCACAAAATGTCCCTATATCTCAGCTTTGGGATGTAGTAGGGCAAAAATGACCACACCACTCTCTTCGCCAGGACCTCCCTGACACACGGTGTGGGTTTTGAAGAAGATCTGAGGAGGTCACATTTTTCACTCAAAAAAAACTAAGGGGTACCCCTTTGTGTTTTTTAGACTAAATTTTTGACCGTCTCAGATTTCTTCCAAACTCGCGATGTTGATTAAGCAGGTCCTGACTTACACAGAGGTGTGATTATTTTCAGCTTATCTCATCCCAAAGCAGAGATATGAGGACTAACGTAACTGGGATTTTCTCTCAATAGGTTTATTGGTATTGAGTATATTGGAATTAAATTTATGAGCTTGTTGTACGTCCAATAAAGAAAAATACAGATGCAATGTAGGATATATTGGACTGACTAGGCTTTTCTGATCACACCCTTCTAATCATGTGTTTACCTAGCTTCACTGGAAGTAGGAATCCCATCATGAAATTTACAGTTATACATTTTATGCAGCACAACATGTCCCTATATCTCAGCTTTGGGATGTAGTAGGGCAAAAATGACCACACCACTCTCTTTGCTAGGACCACCCGGACACACGGTGTGGGTTTTGAAGAAGATCTGAGGAGGTCACATTTTTCACCCAAAAAAAACTAAGGGGTACCCCTTTGTGTTTTTTAGACTAAATTTTTGACCGTCTCAGATTTCTTCCAAACTCGCGATGTTGATTAAGCAGGTCCTGACTTACACAGAGGTGTGATTATTTTCAGCTTATCTCATCCCAAAGCAGAGATATGAGGACTAACGTAACTGGGATTTTCTCTCAATAGGTTTATTGGTATTGAGTATATTGGAATTAAATTTATGAGCTTGTTGTAGGTCCAATAAAGAAAAATACAGATGCAATGTAGGATATATTGGACTGACTAGGCTTTTCTGATCACACCCTTCTAATCATGTGTTTACCTAGCTTCACTGGAAGTAGGAATCCCATCATGAAATTTACAGTTATACATTTTATGCAGCACAACATGTCCCTATATCTCAGCTTTGGGATGTAGTAGGGCAAAAATGACCACACCACTCTCTTTGCTAGGACCACCCAGACACACGGTGTGGGTTTTGAAGAAGATCTGAGGAGGTCACATTTTTCACCCAAAAAAAACTAAGGGGTACCCCTTTGTGCTTTTTTAGACTAAATTTTTGACCATCTCAGAATTCTTCCAAACTCACGATGTTGATTAAGCAGGTCCTGACTTACACAGGGGTGTGATTATTTTCAGCTTATCTCATCCCAAAGCTGAGATATGAGGACTAACGTAACTAGGATTTTCTCTCAATAGGCTTATTGGTATTGAGTATATTGGAATTAAATTTATGAGCTTGTTGTACGTCCAATAAAGAAAAATACAGATGCAATGTAGAATATATTGGACTGACTAGGCTTTTCTGATGACACCCTTCTAATCATGTGTTTACCTAGCTTCACTGGAAGTAGGATACCCATCATGAAATTTACAGTTATACATTTTATGCAGCACAAAATGTCCCTATATCTCAGCTTTGGGATGTAGTAGGGCAAAAATGACCACACCACTCTCTTCGCCAGGACCTCCCTGACACACGGTGTGGGTTTTGAAGAAGATCTGAGGAGGTCACATTTTTCACTCAAAAAAAACTAAGGGGTACCCCTTTGTGTTTTTTAGACTAAATTTTTGACCGTCTCAGAATTCTTCCAAACTCACGATGTTGATTAAGCAGGTCCTGACTTACACAGGGGTGTGATTATTTTCAGCTTATCTCATCCCAAAGCTGAGATATGAGGACTAACGTAACTAGGATTTTCTCTCAATAGGCTTATTGGTATTGAGTATATTGGAATTAAATTTATGAGCTTGTTGTACGTCCAATAAAGAAAAATACAGATGCAATGTAGGATATATTGGACTGACTAGGCTTTTCTGATGACACCCTTCTAATCATGTGTTTACCTAGCTTCACTGGAAGTAGGAATCCCATCATGAAATTTACAGTTATACATTTTATGCAGCACAACATGTCCCTATATCTCAGCTTTGGGATGTAGTAGGGCAAAAATGACCACACCACTCTCGTCGCGAGGACCACCCAGACACACGGTGTGGGTTTGAAGAAGATCTGAGGAGGTCACATTTTTCACCCAAAAAAACACTAAGGGGTACCCCTTTGTGTTTTTTTAGACTAAATTTTTGACTGTCTCAGATTTCTTCCAAACTCATGATATTGATTAAGCAGGTCCATACTTACACAGGGGTGTGATTACTTTCAGCTTATCTCATCCCAAAGCTGAGATATGAGGACTAACATAACTAGGATTTTCTCTCAATAGGTTTATTGGTATTGAGTATATTGGAACTAAATTTATGAGCTTGTTGTACGTCCAATACAGAAATATACAGATGCAATGTAGGATATATTGGCCTGACTAGGCTTTTCTGATCACCCCCTTCTAATCATGTGTTTACCTAGCTTCACTGGAAGTAGAAATCCCATCATGAAATTTACAGTTATACATTTTATGCAGCACAACATGTCCCTATATCTCAGCTTTGGGATGTAGTAGGGCAAAAATGACCACACCACTCTCTTCGCCAGGACCACCCAGACACACGGTGTGGGTTTGAAGAAGATCTGAGGAGGTCACATTTCTCACCCAAAAAAACACTAAGGGGTACCCCTTTGTGTTTTTTAGACTAAATTTTTGACCATCTCAGATTTCTTCCAAACTCACGATGTTGATTAAGCAGGTCCTGACTTACACAGGGGTGTGATTACTTTCAGCTTATCTCATCCCAAAGCTGAGATATGAGGACTAATGTAACTATGATTTTCTCTCAATAGGTTTATTGGTATTGAGTATATTGGAATTAAATTTATGAGCTTGTTGTACGTCCAATAAAGAAAAATACAGATGCAATGTAGGATATATTGGACTGACTAGGCTTTTCTGATCATACCCTTCTACTCATGTGTTTACCTAGCTTCACTGGAAGTAGGAATCCCATCATGAAATTTACAGTTATACATTTTATGCAGCACAACATGTCCCTATATCTCAGCTTTGGAATGTGGTAGGGCAAAAATGACCACACGACTCTCTTCGCCAGGACCACCCAGACACACGTTGTGGGTTTGAAGAAGATCTGAGGAGGTCACATTTCTCACCCAAAAAAACACTAAGGGGTACCCCTTTGTGTTTTTTAGACTAAATTTTTGACCGTTTCAGATTTCTTCCAAACTCACGATGTTGATTAAGCAGGTCCTGACTTACACAGGGGTGTGATTACTTTCAGCTTATCTCATCCCAAAGCTGAGATATGAGGACTAACATAACTAGGATTTTCTCTCAATAGGTTTATTGGTATTGAGTATATTGGAACTAAATTTATGAGCTTGCTGTACGTCCAATACAGAAATATACAGATGCAATGTAGGATATATTGGCCTGACTAGGCTTTTCTGATCACCCCCTTCTAATCATGTGTTTACCTAGCTTCACTGGAAGTAGGAATCCCATCATGAAATTTACAGTTATACATTTTATGCAGCACAACATGTCCCTATATCTCAGCTTTGGGATGTAGTAGGGCAAAAATGACCACACCACTCTCTTCGCCAGGACCTCCCTGACACACGGTGTGGGTTTTGAAGAAGATCTGAGGAGGTCACATTTTTCACCCAAAAAAAACTAAGGGGTACCCCTTTGTGTTTTTTTAGACTAAATTTTTGACCGTCTCAGATTTCTTCCAAACTCACAATTTTGATTAAGCCAGGTCCATACTTACACAGGGGTGTGATTATTTTCAGCTTATCTCATCCCAAAGCTGATATATGAGGACTAACGTAACTGGGATTTTCTCTCAATAGGTTTATTGGTATTGAGTATATTGGAATTAAATTTATGAGCTTGTTGTACTTCCAATAAAGAAAAATACAGATGCAATGTAGGATATATTGGACTGACTAGGCTTTTCTGATCATACCCTTCTACTCATGTGTTTACCTAGCTTCACTGGAAGTAGGAATCCCATCATGAAATTTACAGTTATACATTTTATGCAGCACAACATGTCCCTATATCTCAGCTTTGGAATGTGGTAGGGCAAAAATGACCACACGACTCTCTTCGCCAGGGCCACCCAGACACACGGTGTGGGTTTGAAGAAGATCTGAGGAGGTCACATTTTTCACTCAAAAAAAACTAAGGGGTACCCCTTTGTGTTTTTTAGACTAAATTTTTGACCATCTCAGATTTCTTCCAAACTCACGATGTTGATTAAGCAGGTCCTGACTTACACAGGGGTGTGATTATTTTCAGCTTATCTCATCCCAAAGCTGAGATATGAGGACTAACGTAACTAGGATTTTCTCTCAATAGGTTTATTGGTATTGAGTATATTGGAATTAAATTTATGAGCTTGTTGTACGTCCAATAAAGAAAAATACAGATGCAATGTAGGATATATTGGACTGACTAGGCTTTTCTGATCACCCCCTTCTAATCATGTGTTTACTTAGCTTCACTGGAAGTAGGAATCCCATCATGAAATTTACAGTTATACATTTTATGCAGCACAACATGTCCCTATATCTCAGCTTTGGGATGTGGTAGGGCAAAAATGACCACACCACTCTCTTCGCCAGGACCACCCAGACACACGGTGTGGGTTTGAAGAAGATCTGAGGAGGTCACATTTCTCACCCAAAAAAAAACTAAGGGGTACCCCTTTGTGTTTTTTAGACTAAATTTTTGACCGTCTCAGATTTCTTCCAAACTCACGATTTTGATTAAGCAGGTCCATACTTACACAGGGGTGTGATTATTTTCAGCTTATCTCATCCCAAAGCTAATATATGAGGACTAACGTAACTGGGATTTTCTCTCAATAGGTTTATTGGTATTGAGTATATTGGAATTAAATTTATGAGCTTGTTGTACGTCCAATAAAGAAAAATACAGATGCAATGTAGGATATATTGGACTGACTAGGCTTTTCTGATCACACCCTTCTAATCATGTGTTTACCTAGCTTCACTGGAAGTAGGAATCCCATCATGAAATTTACAGTTATACATTTTATGCAGCACAACATGTCCCTATATCTCAGCTTTGGGATGTAGTAGGGCAAAAATGACCACACCACTCTCTTTGCTAGGACCTCCCTGACACACGGTGTGGGTTTTGAAGAAGATCTGAGGAGGTCACATTTCTCACCTAAAAAAACACTAAGGGGTACCCCTTTGTGTTTTTTTAGACTAAATTTTTGACTGTCTAAGATTTCTTCCAAACTCACGAGGTTGATTAAGCAGGTCCATACTTACACAGGGGTGTGATTATTTTCAGCTTATCTCATCCCAAACCTGAGATATGAGGACTAACGTAACTAGGATTTTCTCTCAATAGGTTTATTGATATTGAGTATATTGGAATTAAATTTATGAGCTTGTTGTACGTCCAATAAAGAAAAATACAGATGCAATGTAGGATATATTGGACTGACTAGGCTTTTCTGATGACACCCTTCTAATCATGTGTTTACCTAGCTTCACTGGAAGTAGGAATCCCATCATGAAATTTACAGTTATACATTTTATGCAGCACAACATGTCCCTATATCTCAGCTTTGGGATGTGGTAGGGCAAAAATGACCACACCACTCTCTTCGCCAGGACCTCCCTGACACACGGTGTGAGTTTTGAAGAAGATCTGAGGAGGTCACATTTTTCACCCAAAAAAAACTAAGGGGTACCCCTTTGTGTTTTTTAGACTAAATTTTTGACCGTCTCAGATTTCTTCCAAACTCGCGATGTTGATTAAGCAGGTCCTGACTTACACAGAGGTGTGATTATTTTCAGCTTATCTCATCCCAAAGCAGAGATATGAGGACTAACGTAACTGGGATTTTCTCTCAATAGGTTTATTGGTATTGAGTATATTGGAATTAAATTTATGAGCTTGTTGTAGGTCCAATAAAGAAAAATACAGATGCAATGTAGGATATATTGGACTGACTAGGCTTTTCTGATCACACCCTTCTAATCATGTGTTTACCTAGCTTCACTGGAAGTAGGAATCCCATCATGAAATTTACAGTTATACATTTTATGCAGCACAACATGTCCCTATATCTCAGCTTTGGGATGTAGTAGGGCAAAAATGACCACACCACTCTCTTTGCTAGGACCACCCAGACACACGGTGTGGGTTTTGAAGAAGATCTGAGGAGGTCACATTTTTCACCCAAAAAAAACTAAGGGGTACCCCTTTGTGTTTTTTTAGACTAAATTTTTGACCGTCTCAGATTTCTTCCAAACTCGCGATGTTGATTAAGCAGGTCCTGACTTACACAGAGGTGTGATTATTTTCAGCTTATCTCATCCCAAAGCAGAGATATGAGGACTAACGTAACTGGGATTTTCTCTCAATAGGTTTATTGGTATTGAGTATATTGGAATTAAATTTATGAGCTTGTTGTACGTCCAATAAAGAAAAATACAGATGCAATGTAGGATATATTGGACTGACTAGGCTTTTCTGATCACACCCTTCTAATCATGTGTTTACCTAGCTTCACTGGAAGTAGGAATCCCATCATGAAATTTACAGTTATACATTTTATGCAGCACAACATGTCCCTATATCTCAGCTTTGGGATGTAGTAGGGCAAAAATGACCACACCACTCTCTTTGCTAGGACCACCCGGACACACGGTGTGGGTTTTGAAGAAGATCTGAGGAGGTCACATTTTTCACCCAAAAAAAACTAAGGGGTACCCCTTTGTGTATTTTTAGACTAAATTTTTGACCATCTCAGAATTCTTCCAAACTCACGATGTTGATTAAGCAGGTCCTGACTTACACAGGGGTGTGATTATTTTCAGCTTATCTCATCCCAAAGCTGAGATATGAGGACTAACGTAACTAGGATTTTCTCTCAATAGGCTTATTGGTATTGAGTATATTGGAATTAAATTTATGAGCTTGTTGTACGTCCAATAAAGAAAAATACAGATGCAATGTAGAATATATTGGACTGACTAGGCTTTTCTGATGACACCCTTCTAATCATGTGTTTACCTAGCTTCACTGGAAGTAGGAATCCCATCATGAAATTTACAGTTATACATTTTATGCAGCACAACATGTCCCTATATCTCAGCTTTGGGATGTAGTAGGGCAAAAATGACCACACCACTCTCGTCGCGAGGACCACCCAGACACACGGTGTGGGTTTGAAGAAGATCTGAGGAGGTCACATTTCTCACCCAAAAAAACACTAAGGGGTACCCCTTTGTGTTTTTTTAGACTAAATTTTTGACTGTCTCAGATTTCTTCCAAACTCATGATATTGATTAAGCAGGTCCATACTTACACAGGGGTGTGATTACTTTCAGCTTATCTCATCCCAAAGCTGAGATATGAGGACTAACATAACTAGGATTTTCTCTCAATAGGTTTATTGGTATTGAGTATATTGGAACTAAATTTATGAGCTTGTTGTACGTCCAATACAGAAATATACAGATGCAATGTAGGATATATTGGCCTGACTAGGCTTTTCTGATCACCCCCTTCTAATCATGTGTTTACCTAGCTTCACTGGAAGTAGAAATCCCATCATGAAATTTACAGTTATACATTTTATGCAGCACAACATGTCCCTATATCTCAGCTTTGGGATGTAGTAGGGCAAAAATGACCACACCACTCTCTTCGCCAGGACCACCCAGACACACGGTGTGGGTTTGAAGAAGATCTGAGGAGGTCACATTTCTCACCCAAAAAAACACTAAGGGGTACCCCTTTGTGTTTTTTAGACTAAATTTTTGACCATCTCAGATTTCTTCCAAACTCACGATGTTGATTAAGCAGGTCCTGACTTACACAGGGGTGTGATTACTTTCAGCTTATCTCATCCCAAAGCTGAGATATGAGGACTAATGTAACTATGATTTTCTCTCAATAGGTTTATTGGTATTGAGTATATTGGAATTAAATTTATGAGCTTGTTGTACGTCCAATAAAGAAAAATACAGATGCAATGTAGGATATATTGGACTGACTAGGCTTTTCTGATCATACCCTTCTACTCATGTGTTTACCTAGCTTCACTGGAAGTAGGAATCCCATCATGAAATTTACAGTTATACATTTTATGCAGCACAACATGTCCCTATATCTCAGCTTTGGAATGTGGTAGGGCAAAAATGACCACACGACTCTCTTCGCCAGGACCACCCAGACACACGGTGTGGGTTTGAAGAAGATCTGAGGAGGTCACATTTCTCACCCAAAAAAACACTAAGGGGTACCCCTTTGTGTTTTTTAGACTAAATTTTTGACCGTTTCAGATTTCTTCCAAACTCACGATGTTGATTAAGCAGGTCCTGACTTACACAGGGGTGTGATTACTTTCAGCTTATCTCATCCCAAAGCTGAGATATGAGGACTAACATAACTAGGATTTTCTCTCAATAGGTTTATTGGTATTGAGTATATTGGAACTAAATTTATGAGCTTGCTGTACGTCCAATACAGAAATATACAGATGCAATGTAGGATATATTGGCCTGACTAGGCTTTTCTGATCACCCCCTTCTAATCATGTGTTTACCTAGCTTCACTGGAAGTAGGAATCCCATCATGAAATTTACAGTTATACATTTTATGCAGCACAACATGTCCCTATATCTCAGCTTTGGGATGTAGTAGGGCAAAAATGACCACACCACTCTCTTCGCCAGGACCTCCCTGACACACGGTGTGGGTTTTGAAGAAGATCTGAGGAGGTCACATTTTTCACTCAAAAAAAACTAAGGGGTACCCCTTTGTGTTTTTTTAGACTAAATTTTTGACCGTCTCAGATTTCTTCCAAACTCACAATTTTGATTAAGCCAGGTCCATACTTACACAGGGGTGTGATTATTTTCAGCTTATCTCATCCCAATGCTAATACATGAGGACTAACGTAACTGGGATTTTCTCTCAATAGGTTTATTGGTATTGAGTATATTGGAATTAAATTTATGAGCTTGTTATACGTGTAATAAAGAAAAATACAGATGCAATGTAGGATATATTGGACTGACTAGGCTTTTCTGATCATACCCTTCTACTCATGTGTTTACCTAGCTTCACTGGAAGTAGGAATCCCATCATGAAATTTACAGTTATACATTTTATGCAGCACAACATGTCCCTATATCTCAGCTTTGGAATGTGGTAGGGCAAAAATGACCACACGACTCTCTTCGCCAGGACCACCCAGACACACGGTGTGGGTTTGAAGAAGATCTGAGGAGGTCACATTTTTCACCCAAAAAAAACTAAGGGGTACCCCTTTGTGTTTTTTTAGACTAAATTTTTGACCATCTCAGATTTCTTCCAAACTCACGATGTTGATTAAGCAGGTCCTGACTTACACAGGGGTGTGATTATTTTCAGCTTATCTCATCCCAAAGCTGAGATATGAGGACTAACGTAACTAGGATTTTCTCTCAATAGGTTTATTGGTAT
This sequence comes from Hoplias malabaricus, assembly GCF_029633855.1. Classification (NCBI taxonomy): domain Eukaryota; kingdom Metazoa; phylum Chordata; class Actinopteri; order Characiformes; family Erythrinidae; genus Hoplias; species Hoplias malabaricus. The sequence goes on along the minus strand of NC_089812.1, from coordinate 3,657,886 downwards.
TGAGTATATTGGAATTAAATTTATGAGCTTGTTATACGTGCAATAAAGAAAAATACAGATGCAATGTAGGATATATTGGACTGACTAGGCTTTTCTGATCATACCCTTCTACTCATGTGTTTACCTAGCTTCACTGGAAGTAGGAATCCCATCATGAAATTTACAGTTATACATTTTATGCAGCACAACATGTCCCTATATCTCAGCTTTGGAATGTGGTAGGGCAAAAATGACCACACGACTCTCTTCGCCAGGACCACCCAGACACACGGTGTGGGTTTGAAGAAGATCTGAGGAGGTCACATTTTTCACCCAAAAAAAACTAAGGGGTACCCCTTTGTGTTTTTTAGACTAAATTTTTGACCGTTTCAGATTTCTTCCAAACTCACGATGTTGATTAAGCAGGTCCTGACTTACACAGGGGTGTGATTACTTTCAGCTTATCTCATCCCAAAGCTGAGATATGAGGACTAACATAACTAGGATTTTCTCTCAATAGGTTTATTGGTATTGAGTATATTGGAACTAAATTTATGAGCTTGCTGTACGTCCAATACAGAAATATACAGATGCAATGTAGGATATATTGGCCTGACTAGGCTTTTCTGATCACCCCCTTCTAATCATGTGTTTACCTAGCTTCACTGGAAGTAGGAATCCCATCATGAAATTTACAGTTATACATTTTATGCAGCACAACATGTCCCTATATCTCAGCTTTGGGATGTAGTAGGGCAAAAATGACCACACCACTCTCTTCGCCAGGACCTCCCTGACACACGGTGTGGGTTTTGAAGAAGATCTGAGGAGGTCACATTTTTCACCCAAAAAAAACTAAGGGGTACCCCTTTGTGTTTTTTTAGACTAAATTTTTGACCGTCTCAGATTTCTTCCAAACTCACAATTTTGATTAAGCCAGGTCCATACTTACACAGGGGTGTGATTATTTTCAGCTTATCTCATCCCAATGCTAATACATGAGGACTAACGTAACTGGGATTTTCTCTCAATAGGTTTATTGGTATTGAGTATATTGGAATTAAATTTATGAGCTTGTTATACGTGCAATAAAGAAAAATACAGATGCAATGTAGGATATATTGGACTGACTAGGCTTTTCTGATCATACCCTTCTACTCATGTGTTTACCTAGCTTCACTGGAAGTAGGAATCCCATCATGAAATTTACAGTTATACATTTTATGCAGCACAACATGTCCCTATATCTCAGCTTTGGAATGTGGTAGGGCAAAAATGACCACACGACTCTCTTCGCCAGGACCACCCAGACACACGGTGTGGGTTTGAAGAAGATCTGAGGAGGTCACATTTTTCACCCAAAAAAAACTAAGGGGTACCCCTTTGTGTTTTTTTAGACTAAATTTTTGACCATCTCAGATTTCTTCCAAACTCACGATGTTGATCAAGCAGGTCCTGACTTACACAGGGGTGTGATTATTTTCAGCTTATCTCATCCCAAAGCTGAGATATGAGGACTAACGTAACTAGGATTTTCTCTCAATAGGTTTATTGGTATTGAGTATATTGGAATTAAATTTATGAGCTTGTTGTACGTCCAATAAAGAAAAATACAGATGCAATGTAGGATATATTGGACTGACTAGGCTTTTCTGATCACCCCCTTCTAATCATGTGTTTACCTAGCTTCACTGGAAGTAGGAATCCCATCATGAAATTTACAGTTATACATTTTATGCAGCACAACATGTCCCTATATCTCAGCTTTGGGATGTAGTAGGGCAAAAATGACCACACCACTCTCTTCGCCAGGACCTCCCTGACACACGGTGTGGGTTTTGAAGAAGATCTGAGGAGGTCACATTTTTCACTCAAAAAAAACTAAGGGGTACCCCTTTGTGTTTTTTAGACTAAATTTTTGACCCTCTCAGATTTCTTCCAAACTCGCGATGTTGATTAAGCAGGTCCTGACTTACACAGAGGTGTGATTATTTTCAGCTTATCTCATCCCAAAGCAGAGATATGAGGACTAACGTAACTGGGATTTTCTCTCAATAGGTTTATTGGTATTGAGTATATTGGAATTAAATTTATGAGCTTGTTGTACGTCCAATAAAGAAAAATACAGATGCAATGTAGGATATATTGGACTGACTAGGCTTTTCTGATCACACCCTTCTAATCATGTGTTTACCTAGCTTCACTGGAAGTAGGAATCCCATCATGAAATTTACAGTTATACATTTTATGCAGCACAACATGTCCCTATATCTCAGCTTTGGGATGTAGTAGGGCAAAAAATGACCACACCACTCTCTTTGCTAGGACCACCCAGACACACGGTGTGGGTTTTGAAGAAGATCTGAGGAGGTCACATTTTTCACCCAAAAAAAACTAAGGGGTACCCCTTTGTGTATTTTTAGACTAAATTTTTGACCATCTCAGAATTCTTCCAAACTCACGATGTTGATTAAGCAGGTCCTGACTTACACAGGGGTGTGATTATTTTCAGCTTATCTCATCCCAAAGCAGAGATATGAGGACTAACGTAACTGGGATTTTCTCTCAATAGGCTTATTGGTATTGAGTATATTGGAATTAAATTTATGAGCTTGTTGTACGTCCAATAAAGAAAAATACAGATGCAATGTAGAATATATTGGACTGACTAGGCTTTTCTGATGACACCCTTCTAATCATGTGTTTACCTAGCTTCACTGGAAGTAGGAATCCCATCATGAAATTTACAGTTATACATTTTATGCAGCACAACATGTCCCTATATCTCAGCTTTGGGATGTAGTAGGGCAAAAATGACCACACCACTCTCGTCGCGAGGACCACCCAGACACACGGTGTGGGTTTGAAGAAGATCTGAGGAGGTCACATTTCTCACCCAAAAAAACACTAAGGGGTACCCCTTTGTGTTTTTTTAGACTAAATTTTTGACTGTCTCAGATTTCTTCCAAACTCATGATATTGATTAAGCAGGTCCATACTTACACAGGGGTGTGATTATTTTCAGCTTATCTCATCCCAAAGCTGATATATGAGGACTAACGTAACTGGGATTTTCTCTCAATAGGTTTATTGGTATTGAGTATATTGGAATTAAATTTATGAGCTTGTTGTACGTCCAATAAAGAAAAATACAGATGCAATGTAGGATATATTGGACTGACTAGGCTTTTCTGATCACACCCTTCTAATCATGTGTTTACCTAGCTTCACTGGAAGTAGGAATCCCATCATGAAATTTACAGTTATACATTTTATGCAGCACAACATGTCCCTATATCTCAGCTTTGGGATGTAGTAGGGCAAAAATGACCACACCACTCTCTTCGCCAGGACCTCCCTGAGACACGGTGTGAGTTTTGAAGAAGATCTGAGGAGGTCACATTTTTCACCCAAAAAAAACTAAGGGGTACCCCTTTGTGTTTTTTAGACTAAATTTTTGACCGTCTCAGATTTCTTCCAAACTCGCGATGTTGATTAAGCAGGTCCTGACTTACACAGAGGTGTGATTATTTTCAGCTTATCTCATCCCAAAGCAGAGATATGAGGACTAACGTAACTGGGATTTTCTCTCAATAGGTTTATTGGTATTGAGTATATTGGAAATTAATTTATGAGCTTGTTGTAGGTCCAATAAAGAAAAATACAGATGCAATGTAGGATATATTGGACTGACTAGGCTTTTCTGATCACACCCTTCTAATCATGTGTTTACCTAGCTTCACTGGAAGTAGGAATCCCATCATGAAATTTACAGTTATACATTTTATGCAGCACAACATGTCCCTATATCTCAGCTTTGGGATGTAGTAGGGCAAAAATGACCACACCACTCTCTTTGCTAGGACCACCCAGACACACGGTGTGGGTTTTGAAGAAGATCTGAGGAGGTCACATTTTTCACCCAAAAAAAACTAAGGGGTACCCCTTTGTGTTTTTTTAGACTAAATTTTTGACCATCTCAGAATTCTTCCAAACTCACGATGTTGATTAAGCAGGTCCTGACTTACACAGGGGTGTGATTATTTTCAGCTTATCTCATCCCAAAGCTGAGATATGAGGACTAACGTAACTAGGATTTTCTCTCAATAGGCTTATTGGTATTGAGTATATTGGAATTAAATTTATGAGCTTGTTGTACGTCCAATAAAGAAAAATACAGATGCAATGTAGAATATATTGGACTGACTAGGCTTTTCTGATGACACCCTTCTAATCATGTGTTTACCTAGCTTCACTGGAAGTAGGATACCCATCATGAAATTTACAGTTATACATTTTATGCAGCACAAAATGTCCCTATATCTCAGCTTTGGGATGTAGTAGGGAAAAAATGACCACACCACTCTCTTCGCCAGGACCTCCCTGACACACGGTGTGGGTTTTGAAGAAGATCTGAGGAGGTCACATTTTTCACTCAAAAAAAACTAAGGGGTACCCCTTTGTGTTTTTTAGACTAAATTTTTGACCGTCTCAGATTTCTTCCAAACTCGCGATGTTGATTAAGCAGGTCCTGACTTACACAGAGGTGTGATTATTTTCAGCTTATCTCATCCCAAAGCAGAGATATGAGGACTAACGTAACTGGGATTTTCTCTCAATAGGTTTATTGGTATTGAGTATATTGGAATTAAATTTATGAGCTTGTTGTACGTCCAATAAAGAAAAATACAGATGCAATGTAGAATATATTGGACTGACTAGGCTTTTCTGATCACACCCTTCTAATCATGTGTTTACCTAGCTTCACTGGAAGTAGGAATCCCATCATGAAATTTACAGTTATACATTTTATGCAGCACAACATGTCCCTATATCTCAGCTTTGGGATGTAGTAGGGCAAAAATGACCACACCACTCTCGTCGCGAGGACCACCCAGACACACGGTGTGGGTTTGAAGAAGATCTGAGGAGGTCACATTTCTCACCCAAAAAAACACTAAGGGGTACCCCTTTGTGTTTTTTTAGACTAAATTTTTGACTGTCTCAGATTTCTTCCAAACTCATGATATTGATTAAGCAGGTCCATACTTACACAGGGGTGTGATTACTTTCAGCTTATCTCATCCCAAAGCTGAGATATGAGGACTAACATAACTAGGATTTTCTCTCAATAGGTTTATTGGTATTGAGTATATTGGAACTAAATTTATGAGCTTGTTGTACGTCCAATACAGAAATATACAGATGCAATGTAGGATATATTGGCCTGACTAGGCTTTTCTGATCACCCCCTTCTAATCATGTGTTTACCTAGCTTCACTGGAAGTAGAAATCCCATCATGAAATTTACAGTTATACATTTTATGCAGCACAACATGTCCCTATATCTCAGCTTTGGGATGTAGTAGGGCAAAAATGACCACACCACTCTCTTCGCCAGGACCACCCAGACACACGGTGTGGGTTTGAAGAAGATCTGAGGAGGTCACATTTCTCACCCAAAAAAACACTAAGGGGTACCCCTTTGTGTTTTTTAGACTAAATTTTTGACCATCTCAGATTTCTTCCAAACTCACGATGTTGATTAAGCAGGTCCTGACTTACACAGGGGTGTGATTACTTTCAGCTTATCTCATCCCAAAGCTGAGATATGAGGACTAATGTAACTGGGATTTTCTCTCAATAGGTTTATTGGTATTGAGTATATTGGAATTAAATTTATGAGCTTGTTATACGTGCAATAAAGAAAAATACAGATGCAATGTAGGATATATTGGACTGACTAGGCTTTTCTGATCATACCCTTCTACTCATGTGTTTACCTAGCTTCACTGGAAGTAGGAATCCCATCATGAAATTTACAGTTATACATTTTATGCAGCACAACATGTCCCTATATCTCAGCTTTGGAATGTGGTAGGGCAAAAATGACCACACGACTCTCTTCGCCAGGACCACCCAGACACACGGTGTGGGTTTGAAGAAGATCTGAGGAGGTCACATTTCTCACCCAAAAAAACACTAAGGGGTACGTACCCCTTTGTGTTTTTTAGACTAAATTTTTGACCGTTTCAGATTTCTTCCAAACTCACGATGTTGATTAAGCAGGTCCTGACTTACACAGGGGTGTGATTACTTTCAGCTTATCTCATCCCAAAGCTGAGATATGAGGACTAACATAACTAGGATTTTCTCTCAATAGGTTTATTGGTATTGAGTATATTGGAACTAAATTTATGAGCTTGCTGTACGTCCAATACAGAAATATACAGATGCAATGTAGGATATATTGGCCTGACTAGGCTTTTCTGATCACCCCCTTCTAATCATGTGTTTACCTAGCTTCACTGGAAGTAGGAATCCCATCATGAAATTTACAGTTATACATTTTATGCAGCACAACATGTCCCTATATCTCAGCTTTGGGATGTAGTAGGGCAAAAATGACCACACCACTCTCTTCGCCAGGACCTCCCTGACACACGGTGTGGGTTTTGAAGAAGATCTGAGGAGGTCACATTTTTCACCCAAAAAAAACTAAGGGGTACCCCTTTGTGTTTTTTTAGACTAAATTTTTGACCGTCTCAGATTTCTTCCAAACTCACAATTTTGATTAAGCCAGGTCCATACTTACACAGGGGTGTGATTATTTTCAGCTTATCTCATCCCAATGCTAATACATGAGGACTAACGTAACTGGGATTTTCTCTCAATAGGTTTATTGGTATTGAGTATATTGGAATTAAATTTATGAGCTTGTTATACGTGCAATAAAGAAAAATACAGATGCAATGTAGGATATATTGGACTGACTAGGCTTTTCTGATCATACCCTTCTACTCATGTGTTTACCTAGCTTCACTGGAAGTAGGAATCCCATCATGAAATTTACAGTTATACATTTTATGCAGCACAACATGTCCCTATATCTCAGCTTTGGAATGTGGTAGGGCAAAAATGACCACACGACTCTCTTCGCCAGGACCACCCAGACACACGGTGTGGGTTTGAAGAAGATCTGAGGAGGTCACATTTTTCACCCAAAAAAAACTAAGGGGTACCCCTTTGTGTTTTTTTAGACTAAATTTTTGACCATCTCAGATTTCTTCCAAACTCACGATGTTGATTAAGCAGGTCCTGACTTACACAGGGGTGTGATTATTTTCAGCTTATCTCATCCCAAAGCTGAGATATGAGGACTAACGTAACTAGGATTTTCTCTCAATAGGTTTATTGGTATTGAGTATATTGGAATTAAATTTATGAGCTTGTTGTACGTCCAATAAAAAAAAATACTGATGCAATGTAGGATATATTGGACTGACTAGGCTTTTCTGATCACCCCCTTCTAATCATGTGTTTACCTAGCTTCACTGGAAGTAGGAATCCCATCATGAAATTTACAGTTATACATTTTATGCAGCACAACATGTCCCTATATCTCAGCTTTGGGATGTAGTAGGGCAAAAATGACCACACCACTCTCTTCGCCAGGACCTCCCTGACACACGGTGTGGGTTTTGAAGAAGATCTGAGGAGGTCACATTTTTCACTCAAAAAAAACTAAGGGGTACCCCTTTGTGTTTTTTAGACTAAATTTTTGACCGTCTCAGATTTCTTCCAAACTCACGAGGTTGATTAAGCAGGTCCATACTTACACAGGGGTGTGATTATTTTCAGCTTATCTCATCCCAAAGCTGATATATGAGGACTAACGTAACTAGGATTTTCTCTCAATAGGTTTATTGGTATTGAGTATATTGGAATTAAATTTATGAGCTTGTTGTACTTCCAATAAAGAAAAATACAGATGCAATGTAGGATATATTGGACTGACTAGGCTTTTCTGATCATACCCTTCTACTCATGTGTTTACCTAGCTTCACTGGAAGTAGGAATCCCATCATGAAATTTACAGTTATACATTTTATGCAGCACAACATGTCCCTATATCTCAGCTTTGGAATGTGGTAGGGCAAAAATGACCACACGACTCTCTTCGCCAGGGCCACCCAGACACACGGTGTGGGTTTGAAGAAGATCTGAGGAGGTCACATTTTTCACTCAAAAAAAACTAAGGGGTACCCCTTTGTGTTTTTTAGACTAAATTTTTGACCATCTCAGATTTCTTCCAAACTCACGATGTTGATTAAGCAGGTCCTGACTTACACAGGGGTGTGATTATTTTCAGCTTATCTCATCCCAAAGCTGAGATATGAGGACTAACGTAACTAGGATTTTCTCTCAATAGGTTTATTGGTATTGAGTATATTGGAATTAAATTTATGAGCTTGTTGTACGTCCAATAAAGAAAAATACAGATGCAATGTAGGATATATTGGACTGACTAGGCTTTTCTGATCACCCCCTTCTAATCATGTGTTTACCTAGCTTCACTGGAAGTAGGAATCCCATCATGAAATTTACAGTTATACATTTTATGCAGCACAACATGTCCCTATATCTCAGCTTTGGGATGTAGTAGGGCAAAAATGACCACACCACTCTCTTCGCCAGGACCTCCCTGACACACGGTGTGGGTTTTGAAGAAGATCTGAGGAGGTCACATTTTTCACTCAAAAAAAACTAAGGGGTACCCCTTTGTGTTTTTTAGACTAAATTTTTGACCGTCTCAGATTTCTTCCAAACTCGCGATGTTGATTAAGCAGGTCCTGACTTACACAGAGGTGTGATTATTTTCAGCTTATCTCATCCCAAAGCAGAGATATGAGGACTAACGTAACTGGGATTTTCTCTCAATAGGTTTATTGGTATTGAGTATATTGGAATTAAATTTATGAGCTTGTTGTACGTCCAATAAAGAAAAATACAGATGCAATGTAGGATATATTGGACTGACTAGGCTTTTCTGATCACACCCTTCTAATCATGTGTTTACCTAGCTTCACTGGAAGTAGGAATCCCATCATGAAATTTACAGTTATACATTTTATGCAGCACAACATGTCCCTATATCTCAGCTTTGGGATGTGGTAGGGCAAAAATGACCACACCACTCTCTTCGCCAGGACCACCCAGACACACGGTGTGGGTTTGAAGAAGATCTGAGGAGGTCACATTTCTCACCCAAAAAAAAACTAAGGGGTACCCCTTTGTGTTTTTTAGACTAAATTTTTGACTGTCTCAGATTTCTTCCAAACTCATGATATTGATTAAGCAGGTCCATACTTACACAGGGGTGTGATTATTTTCAGCTTATCTCATCCCAAAGCTGATATATGAGGACTAACGTAACTGGGATTTTCTCTCAATAGGTTTATTGGTATTGAGTATATTGGAATTAAATTTATGAGCTTGTTGTACGTCCAATAAAGAAAAATACAGATGCAATGTAGGATATATTGGACTGACTAGGCTTTTCTGATCACACCCTTCTAATCATGTGTTTACCTAGCTTCACTGGAAGTAGGAATCCCATCATGAAATTTACAGTTATACATTTTATGCAGCACAACATGTCCCTATATCTCAGCTTTGGGATGTGGTAGGGCAAAAATGACCACACCACTCTCTTCGCCAGGACCACCCAGACACACGGTGTGGGTTTGAAGAAGATCTGAGGAGGTCACATTTCTCACCCAAAAAAAAACTAAGGGGTACCCCTTTGTGTTTTTTAGACTAAATTTTTGACCGTCTCAGATTTCTTCCAAACTCACGATGTTGATTAAGCAGGTCCATACTTACACAGGGGTGTGATTATTTTCAGCTTATCTCATCCCAAAGCTAATATATGAGGACTAACGTAACTGGGATTTTCTCTCAATAGGTTTATTGGTATTGAGTATATTGGAATTAAATTTATGAGCTTGTTGTACGTCCAATAAAGAAAAATACAGATGCAATGTAGGATATATTGGACTGACTAGGCTTTTCTGATCACACCCTTCTAATCATGTGTTTACCTAGCTTCACTGGAAGTAGGAATCCCATCATGAAATTTACAGTTATACATTTTATGCAGCACAACATGTCCCTATATCTCAGCTTTGGGATGTAGTAGGGCAAAAATGACCACACCACTCTCTTTGCTAGGACCTCCCTGACACACGGTGTGGGTTTTGAAGAAGATCTGAGGAGGTCACATTTCTCACCTAAAAAAACACTAAGGGGTACCCCTTTGTGTTTTTTTAGACTAAATTTTTGACTGTCTAAGATTTCTTCCAAACTCACGAGGTTGATTAAGCAGGTCCATACTTACACAGGGGTGTGATTATTTTCAGCTTATCTCATCCCAAACCTGAGATATGAGGACTAACGTAACTAGGATTTTCTCTCAATAGGTTTATTGATATTGAGTATATTGGAATTAAATTTATGAGCTTGTTGTACGTCCAATAAAGAAAAATACAGATGCAATGTAGGATATATTGGACTGACTAGGCTTTTCTGATGACACCCTTCTAATCATGTGTTTACCTAGCTTCACTGGAAGTAGGAATCCCATCATGAAATTTACAGTTATACATTTTATGCAGCACAACATGTCCCTATATCTCAGCTTTGGGATGTGGTAGGGCAAAAATGACCACACCACTCTCTTCGCCAGGACCTCCCTGACACACGGTGTGAGTTTTGAAGAAGATCTGAGGAGGTCACATTTTTCACCCAAAAAAAACTAAGTGGTACCCCTTTGTGTTTTTTAGACTAAATTTTTGACCGTCTCAGATTTCTTCCAAACTCGCGATGTTGATTAAGCAGGTCCTGACTTACACAGAGGTGTGATTATTTTCAGCTTATCTCATCCCAAAGCAGAGATATGAGGACTAACGTAACTGGGATTTTCTCTCAATAGGTTTATTGGTATTGAGTATATTGGAATTAAATTTATGAGCTTGTTGTAGGTCCAATAAAGAAAATTACAGATGCAATGTAGGATATATTGGACTGACTAGGCTTTTCTGATCACACCCTTCTAATCATGTGTTTACCTAGCTTCACTGGAAGTAGGAATCCCATCATGAAATTTACAGTTATACATTTTATGCAGCACAAAATGTCCCTATATCTCAGCTTTGGGATGTAGTAGGGCAAAAATGACCACACCACTCTCTTCGCCAGGACCTCCCTGACACACGGTGTGGGTTTTGAAGAAGATCTGAGGAGGTCACATTTTTCACTCAAAAAAAACTAAGGGGTACCCCTTTGTGTTTTTTAGACTAAATTTTTGACCGTCTCAGATTTCTTCCAAACTCGCGATGTTGATTAAGCAGGTCCTGACTTACACAAGGGTGTGATTATTTTCAGCTTATCTCATCCCAAAGCAGAGATATGAGGACTAACGTAACTGGGATTTTCTCTCAATAGGTTTATTGGTATTGAGTATATTGGAATTAAATTTATGAGCTTGTTGTACGTCCAATAAAGAAAAATACAGATGCAATGTAGGATATATTGGACTGACTAGGCTTTTCTGATCACACCCTTCTAATCATGTGTTTACCTAGCTTCACTGGAAGTAGGAATCCCATCATGAAATCAACATCGTGAGTTTGGAAGAATTCTGAGATGGTCAAAAATTTAGTCTAAAAATACACAAAGGGGTACCCCTTAGTTTTTTTTGGGTGAAAAATGTGACCTCCTCAGATTTACAGTTATACATTTTTACATTATACAGATTTACAGATTTACAATTTACAGTTATACATTTTATGCAGCACAACATGTCCCTATATCTCAGCTTTGGGATGTAGTAGGGCAAAAATGACCACACCACTCTCTTTGCTAGGACCACCCGGACACACGGTGTGGGTTTTGAAGAAGATCTGAGGAGGTCACATTTTTCACCCAAAAAAAACTAAGGGGTACCCCTTTGTGTATTTTTAGACTAAATTTTTGACCATCTCAGAATTCTTCCAAACTCACGATGTTGATTAAGCAGGTCCTGACTTACACAGGGGTGTGATTATTTTCAGCTTATCTCATCCCAAAGCTGAGATATGAGGACTAACGTAACTAGGATTTTCTCTCAATAGGCTTATTGGTATTGAGTATATTGGAATTAAATTCATGAGCTTGTTGTACGTCCAATAAAGAAAAATACAGATGCAATGTAGAATATATTGGACTGACTAGGCTTTTCTGATGACACCCTTCTAATCATGTGTTTACCTAGCTTCACTGGAAGTAGGAATCCCATCATGAAATTTACAGTTATACATTTTATGCAGCACAACATGTCCCTATATCTCAGCTTTGGGATGTAGTAGGGCAAAAATGACCACACCACTCTCGTCGCGAGGACCACCCAGACACACGGTGTGGGTTTAAAGAAGATCTGAGGAGGTCACATTTCTCACCCAAAAAAACACTAAGGGGTACCCCTTTGTGTTTTTTTAGACTAAATTTTTGACTGTCTCAGATTTCTTCCAAACTCATGATATTGATTAAGCAGGTCCATACTTACACAGGGGTGTGATTACTTTCAGCTTATCTCATCCCAAAGCTGAGATATGAGGACTAACATAACTAGGATTTTCTCTCAATAGGTTTATTGGTATTGAGTATATTGGAACTAAATTTATGAGCTTGTTGTACGTCCAATACAGAAATATACAGATGCAATGTAGGATATATTGGCCTGACTAGGCTTTTCTGATCACCCCCTTCTAATCATGTGTTTACCTAGCTTCACTGGAAGTAGAAATCCCATCATGAAATTTACAGTTATACATTTTATGCAGCACAACATGTCCCTATATCTCAGCTTTGGAATGTGGTAGGGCAAAAATGACCACACGACTCTCTTCGCCAGGACCACCCAGACACACGGTGTGGGTTTGAAGAAGATCTGAGGAGGTCACATTTCTCACCCAAAAAAACACTAAGGGGTACCCCTTTGTGTTTTTTAGACTAAATTTTTGACCGTTTCAGATTTCTTCCAAACTCACGATGTTGATTAAGCAGGTCCTGACTTACACAGGGGTGTGATTATTTTCAGCTTATCTCATCCCAAAGCTGAGATATGAGGACTAACGTAACTAGGATTTTCTCTCAATAGGCTTATTGGTATTGAGTATATTGGAATTAAATTTATGAGCTTGTTGTACGTCCAATAAAGAAAAATACAGATGCAATGTAGAATATATTGGACTGACTAGGCTTTTCTGATGACACCCTTCTAATCATGTGTTTACCTAGCTTCACTGGAAGTAGGAATCCCATCATGAAATTTACAGTTATACATTTTATGCAGCACAACATGTCCCTATATCTCAGCTTTGGAATGTGGTAGGGCAAAAATGACCACACGACTCTCTTCGCCAGGACCACCCAGACACACGGTGTGGGTTTGAAGAAGATCTGAGGAGGTCACATTTCTCACCCAAAAAAACACTAAGGGGTACCCCTTTGTGTTTTTTAGACTAAATTTTTGACCGTTTCAGATTTCTTCCAAACTCACGATGTTGATTAAGCAGGTCCTGACTTACACAGGGGTGTGATTACTTTCAGCTTATCTCATCCCAAAGCTGAGATATGAGGACTAACATAACTAGGATTTTCTCTCAATAGGTTTATTGGTATTGAGTATATTGGAACTAAATTTATGAGCTTGCTGTACGTCCAATACAGAAATATACAGATGCAATGTAGGATATATTGGCCTGACTAGGATTTTCTGATCACCCCCTTCTAATCATGTGTTTACCTAGCTTCACTGGAAGTAGGAATCCCATCATGAAATTTACAGTTATACATTTTATGCAGCACAACATGTCCCTATATCTCAGCTTTGGGATGTAGTAGGGCAAAAATGACCACACCACTCTCTTCGCCAGGACCTCCCTGACACACGGTGTGGGTTTTGAAGAAGATCTGAGGAGGTCACATTTTTCACCCAAAAAAAACTAAGGGGTACCCCTTTGTGTTTTTTTAGACTAAATTTTTGACCGTCTCAGATTTCTTCCAAACTCACAATTTTGATTAAGCCAGGTCCATACTTACACAGGGGTGTGATTATTTTCAGCTTATCTCATCCCAAAGCTAATACATGAGGACTAACGTAACTGGGATTTTCTCTCAATAGGTTTATTGGTATTGAGTATATTGGAATTAAATTTATGAGCTTGTTATACGTCCAATAAAGAAAAATACAGATGCAATGTAGGATATATTGGACTGACTAGGCTTTTCTGATCACCCCCTTCTAATCATGTGTTTACCTAGCTTCACTGAAAGTAGAAATCCCATCATGAAATTTACAGTTATACATTTTATGCAGCACAACATGTCCCTATATCTCAGCTTTGGAATGTGGTAGGGCAAAAATGACCACACGACTCTCTTCGCCAGGACCACCCAGACACACGGTGTGGGTTTGAAGAAGATCTGAGGAGGTCACATTTCTCACCCAAAAAAACACTAAGGGGTACCCCTTTGTGTTTTTTAGACTAAATTTTTGACCGTTTCAGATTTCTTCCAAACTCACGATGTTGATTAAGCAGGTCCTGACTTACACAGGGGTGTGATTACTTTCAGCTTATCTCATCCCAAAGCTGAGATATGAGGACTAACATAACTAGGATTTTCTCTCAATAGGTTTATTGGTATTGAGTATATTGGAACTAAATTTATGAGCTTGCTGTACGTCCAATACAGAAATATACAGATGCAATGTAGGATATATTGGCCTGACTAGGATTTTCTGATCACCCCCTTCTAATCATGTGTTTACCTAGCTTCACTGGAAGTAGGAATCCCATCATGAAATTTACAGTTATACATTTTATGCAGCACAACATGTCCCTATATCTCAGCTTTGGGATGTAGTAGGTCAAAAATGACCACACCACTCTCTTCGCCAGGACCTCCCTGACACACGGTGTGGGTTTTGAAGAAGATCTGAGGAGGTCACATTTTTCACCCAAAAAAAACTAAGGGGTACCCCTTTGTGTTTTTTTAGACTAAATTTTTGACCGTCTCAGATTTCTTCCAAACTCACAATTTTGATTAAGCCAGGTCCATACTTACACAGGGGTGTGATTATTTTCAGCTTATCTCATCCCAAAGCTAATACATGAGGACTAACGTAACTGGGATTTTCTCTCAATAGGTTTATTGGTATTGAGTATATTGGAATTAAATTTATGAGCTTGTTATACGTCCAATAAAGAAAAATACAGATGCAATGTAGGATATATTGGACTGACTAGGCTTTTCTGATCACCCCCTTCTAATCATGTGTTTACCTAGCTTCACTGAAAGTAGGAATCCCATCATGAAATTTACAGTTATACATTTTATGCAGCACAACATGTCCCTATATCTCAGCTTTGGGATGTAGTAGGGCAAAAATGACCACACCACTCTCTTCGCCAGGACCTCCCTGACACACGGTGTGAGTTTTGAAGAAGATCTGAGGAGGTCACATTTTTCACCCAAAAAAAACTAAGGGGTACCCCTTTGTGTTTTTTTAGACTAAATTTTTGACCGTCTCAGATTTCTTCCAAACTCACAATTTTGATTAAGCAGGTCCATACTTACACAGGGGTGTGATTATTTTCAGCTTATCTCATCCCAAAGCTAATATATGAGGACTAATGTAACTATGATTTTCTCTCAATAGGTTTATTGGTATTGAGTATATTGGAATTAAATTTATGAGCTTGTTGTACGTGCAATAAAGAAAAATACAGATGCAATGTAGGATATATTGGACTGACTAGGCTTTTCTGATCATACCCTTCTACTCATGTGTTTACCTAGCTTCACTGGAAGTAGGAATCCCATCATGAAATTTACAGTTATACATTTTATGCAGCACAACATGTCCCTATATCTCAGCTTTGGAATGTGGTAGGGCAAAAATGACCACACGACTCTCTTCGCCAGGACCACCCAGACACACGGTGTGGGTTTGAAGAAGATCTGAGGAGGTCACATTTCTCACCCAAAAAAACACTAAGGGGTACCCCTTTGTGTTTTTTAGACTAAATTTTTGACCGTTTCAGATTTCTTCCAAACTCACGATGTTGATTAAGCAGGTCCTGACTTACACAGGGGTGTGATTACTTTCAGCTTATCTCATCCCAAAGCTGAGATATGAGGACTAACATAACTAGGATTTTCTCTCAATAGGTTTATTGGTATTGAGTATATTGGAACTAAATTTATGAGCTTGCTGTACGTCCAATACAGAAATATACAGATGCAATGTAGGATATATTGGCCTGACTAGGCTTTTCTGATCACCCCCTTCTAATCATGTGTTTACCTAGCTTCACTGGAAGTAGAAATCCCATCATGAAATTTACAGTTATACATTTTATGCAGCACAACATGTCCCTATATCTCAGCTTTGGGATGTAGTAGGGCAAAAATGACCACACCACTCTCTTCGCCAGGACCTCCCTGACACACGGTGTGGGTTTTGAAGAAGATCTGAGGAGGTCACATTTTTCACCCAAAAAAACTAAGGGGTACCCCTTTGTGTTTTTTTAGACTAAATTTTTGACCGTCTCAGATTTCTTCCAAACTCGCGATGTTGATTAAGCAGGTCCTGACTTACACAGAGGTGTGATTATTTTCAGCTTATCTCATCCCAAAGCAGAGATATGAGGACTAACGTAACTGGGATTTTCTCTCAATAGGTTTATTGGTATTGAGTATATTGGAACTAAATTTATGAGCTTGTTGTACGTCCAATACAGAAATATACAGATGCAATGTAGGATATATTGGCCTGACTAGGCTTTTCTGATCACCCCCTTCTAATCATGTGTTTACCTAGCTTCACTGGAAGTAGAAATCCCATCATGAAATTTACAGTTATACATTTTATGCAGCACAACATGTCCCTATATCTCAGCTTTGGAATGTGGTAGGGCAAAAATGACCACACGACTCTCTTCGCCAGGACCACCCAGACACACGGTGTGGGTTTGAAGAAGATCTGAGGAGGTCACATTTCTCACCCAAAAAAACACTAAGGGGTACCCCTTTGTGTTTTTTAGACTAAATTTTTGACCGTTTCAGATTTCTTCCAAACTCACGATGTTGATTAAGCAGGTCCTGACTTACACAGGGGTGTGATTACTTTCAGCTTATCTCATCCCAAAGCTGAGATATGAGGACTAACATAACTAGGATTTTCTCTCAATAGGTTTATTGGTATTGAGTATATTGGAACTAAATTTATGAGCTTGCTGTACGTCCAATACAGAAATATACAGATGCAATGTAGGATATATTGGCCTGACTAGGATTTTCTGATCACCCCCTTCTAATCATGTGTTTACCTAGCTTCACTGGAAGTAGGAATCCCATCATGAAATTTACAGTTATACATTTTATGCAGCACAACATGTCCCTATATCTCAGCTTTGGGATGTAGTAGGGCAAAAATGACCACACCACTCTCTTCGCCAGGACCTCCCTGACACACGGTGTGGGTTTTGAAGAAGATCTGAGGAGGTCACATTTTTCACCCAAAAAAAACTAAGGGGTACCCCTTTGTGTTTTTTTAGACTAAATTTTTGACCGTCTCAGATTTCTTCCAAACTCACAATTTTGATTAAGCCAGGTCCATACTTACACAGGGGTGTGATTATTTTCAGCTTATCTCATCCCAAAGCTAATACATGAGGACTAACGTAACTGGGATTTTCTCTCAATAGGTTTATTGGTATTGAGTATATTGGAATTAAATTTATGAGCTTGTTATACGTCCAATAAAGAAAAATACAGATGCAATGTAGGATATATTGGACTGACTAGGCTTTTCTGATCACCCCCTTCTAATCATGTGTTTACCTAGCTTCACTGAAAGTAGAAATCCCATCATGAAATTTACAGTTATACATTTTATGCAGCACAACATGTCCCTATATCTCAGCTTTGGAATGTGGTAGGGCAAAAATGACCACACGACTCTCTTCGCCAGGACCACCCAGACACACGGTGTGGGTTTGAAGAAGATCTGAGGAGGTCACATTTCTCACCCAAAAAAACACTAAGGGGTACCCCTTTGTGTTTTTTAGACTAAATTTTTGACCGTTTCAGATTTCTTCCAAACTCACGATGTTGATTAAGCAGGTCCTGACTTACACAGGGGTGTGATTACTTTCAGCTTATCTCATCCCAAAGCTGAGATATGAGGACTAACATAACTAGGATTTTCTCTCAATAGGTTTATTGGTATTGAGTATATTGGAACTAAATTTATGAGCTTGCTGTACGTCCAATACAGAAATATACAGATGCAATGTAGGATATATTGGCCTGACTAGGATTTTCTGATCACCCCCTTCTAATCATGTGTTTACCTAGCTTCACTGGAAGTAGGAATCCCATCATGAAATTTACAGTTATACATTTTATGCAGCACAACATGTCCCTATATCTCAGCTTTGGGATGTAGTAGGTCAAAAATGACCACACCACTCTCTTCGCCAGGACCTCCCTGACACACGGTGTGGGTTTTGAAGAAGATCTGAGGAGGTCACATTTTTCACCCAAAAAAAACTAAGGGGTACCCCTTTGTGTTTTTTTAGACTAAATTTTTGACCGTCTCAGATTTCTTCCAAACTCACAATTTTGATTAAGCCAGGTCCATACTTACACAGGGGTGTGATTATTTTCAGCTTATCTCATCCCAAAGCTAATACATGAGGACTAACGTAACTGGGATTTTCTCTCAATAGGTTTATTGGTATTGAGTATATTGGAATTAAATTTATGAGCTTGTTATACGTCCAATAAAGAAAAATACAGATGCAATGTAGGATATATTGGACTGACTAGGCTTTTCTGATCACCCCCTTCTAATCATGTGTTTACCTAGCTTCACTGAAAGTAGGAATCCCATCATGAAATTTACAGTTATACATTTTATGCAGCACAACATGTCCCTATATCTCAGCTTTGGGATGTAGTAGGGCAAAAATGACCACACCACTCTCTTCGCCAGGACCTCCCTGACACACGGTGTGAGTTTTGAAGAAGATCTGAGGAGGTCACATTTTTCACCCAAAAAAAACTAAGGGGTACCCCTTTGTGTTTTTTTAGACTAAATTTTTGACCGTCTCAGATTTCTTCCAAACTCACAATTTTGATTAAGCAGGTCCATACTTACACAGGGGTGTGATTATTTTCAGCTTATCTCATCCCAAAGCTAATATATGAGGACTAATGTAACTATGATTTTCTCTCAATAGGTTTATTGGTATTGAGTATATTGGAATTAAATTTATGAGCTTGTTGTACATGCAATAAAGAAAAATACAGATGCAATGTAGGATATATTGGACTGACTAGGCTTTTCTGATCATACCCTTCTACTCATGTGTTTACCTAGCTTCACTGGAAGTAGGAATCCCATCATGAAATTTACAGTTATACATTTTATGCAGCACAACATGTCCCTATATCTCAGCTTTGGAATGTGGTAGGGCAAAAATGACCACACGACTCTCTTCGCCAGGACCACCCAGACACACGGTGTGGGTTTGAAGAAGATCTGAGGAGGTCACATTTCTCACCCAAAAAAACACTAAGGGGTACCCCTTTGTGTTTTTTAGACTAAATTTTTGACCGTTTCAGATTTCTTCCAAACTCACGATGTTGATTAAGCAGGTCCTGACTTACACAGGGGTGTGATTACTTTCAGCTTATCTCATCCCAAAGCTGAGATATGAGGACTAACATAACTAGGATTTTCTCTCAATAGGTTTATTGGTATTGAGTATATTGGAACTAAATTTATGAGCTTGCTGTACGTCCAATACAGAAATATACAGATGCAATGTAGGATATATTGGCCTGACTAGGCTTTTCTGATCACCCCCTTCTAATCATGTGTTTACCTAGCTTCACTGGAAGTAGAAATCCCATCATGAAATTTACAGTTATACATTTTATGCAGCACAACATGTCCCTATATCTCAGCTTTGGGATGTAGTAGGGCAAAAATGACCACACCACTCTCTTCGCCAGGACCTCCCTGACACACGGTGTGGGTTTTGAAGAAGATCTGAGGAGGTCACATTTTTCACCCAAAAAAACTAAGGGGTACCCCTTTGTGTTTTTTTAGACTAAATTTTTGACCGTCTCAGATTTCTTCCAAACTCGCGATGTTGATTAAGCAGGTCCTGACTTACACAGAGGTGTGATTATTTTCAGCTTATCTCATCCCAAAGCAGAGATATGAGGACTAACGTAACTGGGATTTTCTCTCAATAGGTTTATTGGTATTGAGTATATTGGAATTAAATTTATGAGCTTGTTGTAGGTCCAATAAAGAAAAATACAGATGCAATGTAGGATATATTGGACTGACTAGGCTTTTCTGATCACACCCTTCTAATCATGTGTTTACCTAGCTTCACTGGAAGTAGGAATCCCATCATGAAATTTACAGTTATACATTTTATGCAGCACAAAATGTCCCTATATCTCAGCTTTGGGATGTAGTAGGGCAAAAATGACCACACCACTCTCTTCGCCAGGACCTCCCTGACACACGGTGTGGGTTTTGAAGAAGATCTGAGGAGGTCACATTTTTCACTCAAAAAAAACTAAGGGGTACCCCTTTGTGTTTTTTAGACTAAATTTTTGACCGTCTCAGATTTCTTCCAAACTCGCGATGTTGATTAAGCAGGTCCTGACTTACACAGAGGTGTGATTATTTTCAGCTTATCTCATCCCAAAGCAGAGATATGAGGACTAACGTAACTGGGATTTTCTCTCAATAGGTTTATTGGTATTGAGTATATTGGAATTAAATTTATGAGCTTGTTGTACGTCCAATAAAGAAAAATACAGATGCAATGTAGGATATATTGGACTGACTAGGCTTTTCTGATCACACCCTTCTAATCATGTGTTTACCTAGCTTCACTGGAAGTAGGAATCCCATCATGAAATTTACAGTTATACATTTTATGCAGCACAACATGTCCCTATATCTCAGCTTTGGGATGTAGTAGGGCAAAAATGACCACACCACTCTCTTTGCTAGGACCACCCGGACACACGGTGTGGGTTTTGAAGAAGATCTGAGGAGGTCACATTTTTCACCCAAAAAAAACTAAGGGGTACCCCTTTGTGTATTTTTAGACTAAATTTTTGACCATCTCAGAATTCTTCCAAACTCACGATGTTGATTAAGCAGGTCCTGACTTACACAGGGGTGTGATTATTTTCAGCTTATCTCATCCCAAAGCTGAGATATGAGGACTAACGTAACTAGGATTTTCTCTCAATAGGCTTATTGGTATTGAGTATATTGGAATTAAATTTATGAGCTTGTTGTACGTCCAATAAAGAAAAATACAGATGCAATGTAGAATATATTGGACTGACTAGGCTTTTCTGATGACACCCTTCTAATCATGTGTTTACCTAGCTTCACTGGAAGTAGGAATCCCATCATGAAATTTACAGTTATACATTTTATGCAGCACAACATGTCCCTATATCTCAGCTTTGGGATGTAGTAGGGCAAAAATGACCACACCACTCTCGTCGCGAGGACCACCCAGACACACGGTGTGGGTTTAAAGAAGATCTGAGGAGGTCACATTTCTCACCCAAAAAAACACTAAGGGGTACCCCTTTGTGTTTTTTTAGACTAAATTTTTGACTGTCTCAGATTTCTTCCAAACTCATGATATTGATTAAGCAGGTCCATACTTACACAGGGGTGTGATTACTTTCAGCTTATCTCATCCCAAAGCTGAGATATGAGGACTAACATAACTAGGATTTTCTCTCAATAGGTTTATTGGTATTGAGTATATTGGAACTAAATTTATGAGCTTGTTGTACGTCCAATACAGAAATATACAGATGCAATGTAGGATATATTGGCCTGACTAGGCTTTTCTGATCACCCCCTTCTAATCATGTGTTTACCTAGCTTCACTGGAAGTAGAAATCCCATCATGAAATTTACAGTTATACATTTTATGCAGCACAACATGTCCCTATATCTCAGCTTTGGAATGTGGTAGGGCAAAAATGACCACACGACTCTCTTCGCCAGGACCACCCAGACACACGGTGTGGGTTTGAAGAAGATCTGAGGAGGTCACATTTCTCACCCAAAAAAACACTAAGGGGTACCCCTTTGTGTTTTTTAGACTAAATTTTTGACCGTTTCAGATTTCTTCCAAACTCACGATGTTGATTAAGCAGGTCCATACTTACACAGGGGTGTGATTATTTTCAGCTTATCTCATCCCAAAGCTAATACATGAGGACTAACGTAACTGGGATTTTCTCTCAATAGGTTTATTGGTATTGAGTATATTGGAATTAAATTTATGAGCTTGTTATACGTCCAATAAAGAAAAATACAGATGCAATGTAGGATATATTGGACTGACTAGGCTTTTCTGATCACCCCCTTCTAATCATGTGTTTACCTAGCTTCACTGAAAGTAGGAATCCCATCATGAAATTTACAGTTATACATTTTATGCAGCACAACATGTCCCTATATCTCAGCTTTGGGATGTAGTAGGGCAAAAATGACCACACCACTCTCTTCGCCAGGACCTCCCTGACACACGGTGTGAGTTTTGAAGAAGATCTGAGGAGGTCACATTTTTCACCCAAAAAAAACTAAGGGGTACCCCTTTGTGTTTTTTTAGACTAAATTTTTGACCGTCTCAGATTTCTTCCAAACTCACAATTTTGATTAAGCAGGTCCATACTTACACAGGGGTGTGATTATTTTCAGCTTATCTCATCCCAAAGCTAATATATGAGGACTAATGTAACTATGATTTTCTCTCAATAGGTTTATTGGTATTGAGTATATTGGAATTAAATTTATGAGCTTGTTGTACGTGCAATAAAGAAAAATACAGATGCAATGTAGGATATATTGGACTGACTAGGCTTTTCTGATCATACCCTTCTACTCATGTGTTTACCTAGCTTCACTGGAAGTAGGAATCCCATCATGAAATTTACAGTTATACATTTTATGCAGCACAACATGTCCCTATATCTCAGCTTTGGAATGTGGTAGGGCAAAAATGACCACACCACTCTCTTCGCCAGGACCACCCAGACACACGGTGTGGGTTTGAAGAAGATCTGAGGAGGTCACATTTCTCACCCAAAAAAACACTAAGGGTTACCCCTTTGTGTTTTTTAGACTAAATTTTTGACCGTTTCAGATTTCTTCCAAACTCACGATGTTGATTAAGCAGGTCCTGACTTACACAGGGGTGTGATTACTTTCAGCTTATCTCATCCCAAAGCTGAGATATGAGGACTAACATAACTAGGATTTTCTCTCAATAGGTTTATTGGTATTGAGTATATTAGAATTAAATTTATGAGCTTGTTGTACGTCCAATACAGAAATATACAGATGCAATGTAGGATATATTGGCCTGACTAGGCTTTTCTGATCACCCCCTTCTAATCATGTGTTTACCTAGCTTCACTGGAAGTAGAAATCCCATCATGAAATTTACAGTTATACATTTTATGCAGCACAACATGTCCCTATATCTCAGCTTTGGGATGTAGTAGGGCAAAAATGACCACACCACTCTCTTCGCCAGGACCTCCCTGACACACGGTGTGGGTTTTGAAGAAGATCTGAGGAGGTCACATTTTTCACCCAAAAAAACTAAGGGGTACCCCTTTGTGTTTTTTTAGACTAAATTTTTGACCGTCTCAGATTTCTTCCAAACTCACGATGTTGATTAAGCAGGTCCTGACTTACACAGAGGTGTGATTATTTTCAGCTTATCTCATCCCAAAGCTGAGATATGAGGACTAACGTAAATGGGATTTTCTCTCAATAGGTTTATTGGTATTGAGTATATTGGAATTAAATTTATGAGCTTGTTGTACGTCCAATAAAGAAAAATACAGATGCAATGTAGGATATATTGGACTGACTTGGCTTTTCTGATCATACCCTTCTACTCATGTGTTTACCTAGCTTCACTGGAAGTAGGAATCCCATCATGAAATTTACAGTTATACATTTTATGCAGCACAACATGTCCCTATATCTCAGCTTTGGGATGTTGTAGGGCAAAAATGACCACACCACTCTCTTCGCCAGGACCTCCCTGACACACTGTGTGGGTTTTGAAGAAGATCTGAGGAGGTCACATTTTTCACCCAAAAAAAACTAAGGGGTACCCCTTTGTGTTTTTAGACTAAATTTTTGACCGTCTCAGATTTCTTCCAAACTCACGATGTTGATTAAGCAGGTCCTGACTTACACAGGGGTGTGATTATTTTCAGCTTATCTCATCCCAAAGCTGAGATATGAGGACTGATGTAACTATGATTTTCTCTCAATAGGTTTATTGGTATTGAGTATATTGGAATTAAATTTATGAGCTTGTTGTACGTCCAATAAAGAAAAATACAGATGCAATGTAGGATATATTGGACTGACTAGGCTTTTCTGATCATACCCTTCTACTCATGTGTTTACCTAGCTTCACTGGAAGTAGGAATCCCATCATGAAATTTACAGTTATACATTTTATGCAGCACAACATGTCCCTATATCTCAGCTTTGGGATGTAGTAGGGCAAAAATGACCACACGACTCTCTTCGCCAGGACCACCCAGACACACGGTGTGGGTTTGAAGAAGATCTGAGGAGGTCACATTTCTCACCCAAAAAAACACTAAGGGGTACCCCTTTGTGTTTTTAGACTAAATTTTTGACCGTCTCAGATTTCTTCCAAACTCACGATGTTGATTAAGCAGGTCCTGACTTACACAGGGGTGTGATTATTTTCAGCTTATCTCATCCCAAAGCTGAGATATGAGGACTGATGTAACTATGATTTTCTCTCAATAGGTTTATTGGTATTGAGTATATTGGAATTAAATTTATGAGCTTGTTGTACGTCCAATAAAGAAATATACAGATGCAATGTAGGATATATTGGCCTGACTAGGCTTTTCTGATCACCCCCTTCTAATCATGTGTTTACCTAGCTTCACTGGAAGTAGAAATCCCATCATGAAATTTACAGTTATACATTTTATGCAGCACAACATGTCCCTATATCTCAGCTTTGGGATGTAGTAGGGCAAAAATGACCACACCACTCTCTTCGCCAGGACCTCCCTGACACACGGTGTGGGTTTTGAAGAAGATCTGAGGAGGTCACATTTTTCACCCAAAAAAAACTAAGGGGTACCCCTTTGTGTTTTTTAGACTAAATTTTTGACCGTCTCAGATTTCTTACAAACTCACGATGTTGATTAAGCAGGTCGGGACTTACACAGGGGTGTGATTATTTTCAGCTTATCTCATCCCAAAGCTAATATATGAGGACTAACGTAACTGGGATTTTCTCTCAATAGGTTTATTGGTATTGAGTATATTGGAATTAAATTTATGAGCTTGTTGTACTTCTAATAAAGAAAAATACAGATGCAATGTAGGATATATTGGACTGACTAGGCTTTTCTGATCACCCCCTTCTAATCATGTGTTTACCTAGCTTCACTGGAAGTAGGAATCCCATCATGAAATTTACAGTTATACATTTTATGCAGCACAACATGTCCCTATATCTCAGCTTTGGGATGTAGTAGGGCAAAAATGACCACACCACTCTCTTCGCCAGGACCTCCCTGACACACGGTGTGGGTTTTGAAGAAGATCTGAGGAGGTCACATTTTTCACTCAAAAAAAACTAAGGGGTACCCCTTTGTGTTTTTTAGACTAAATTTTTGACCGTCTCAGATTTCTTCCAAACTCACGAGGTTGATTAAGCAGGTCCATACTTACACAGGGGTGTGATTATTTTCAGCTTATCTCATCCCAAAGCTGATATATGAGGACTAACGTAACTGGGATTTTCTCTCAATAGGTTTATTGGTATTGAGTATATTGGAATTAAATTTATGAGCTTGTTGTACTTCCAATAAAGAAAAATACAGATGCAATGTAGGATATATTGGACTGACTAGGCTTTTCTGATGACACCCTTCTAATCATGTGTTTACCTAGCTTCACTGGAAGTAGGAATCCCATCATGAAATTTACAGTTATACATTTTATGCAGCACAACATGTCCCTATATCTCAGCTTTGGGATGTGGTAGGGCAAAAATGACCACACCACTCTCTTCGCCAGGACCACCCAGACACACAGTGTGGGTTTGAAGAAGATCTGAGGAGGTCACATTTTTCACCCAAAAAAAACTAAGGGGTACCCCTTTGTGTTTTTTTAGACTAAATTTTTGACCATCTCAGATTTCTTCCAAACTCACGATGTTGATTAAGCAGGTCCTGACTTACACAGGGGTGTGATTATTTTCAGCTTATCTCATCCCAAAGCTGAGATATGAGGACTAACGTAACTAGGATTTTCTCTCAATAGGTTTATTGGTATTGAGTATATTGGAATTAAATTTATGAGCTTGTTGTACGTCCAATAAAGAAAAATACAGATGCAATGTAGGATATATTGGACTGACTAGGCTTTTCTGATCACACCCTTCTAATCATGTGTTTACCTAGCTTCACTGGAAGTAGGAATCCCATCATGAAATTTACAGTTATACATTTTATGCAGCACAACATGTCCCTATATCTCAGCTTTGGGATGTAGTAGGGCAAAAATGACCACACCACTCTCTTCGCCAGGACCTCCCTGACACACGGTGTGGGTTTTGAAGAAGATCTGAGGAGGTCACATTTTTCACTCAAAAAAAACTAAGGGGTACCCCTTTGTGTTTTTTAGACTAAATTTTTGACCGTCTCAGATTTCTTCCAAACTCGCGATGTTGATTAAGCAGGTCCTGACTTACACAGAGGTGTGATTATTTTCAGCTTATCTCATCCCAAAGCAGAGATATGAGGACTAACGTAACTGGGATTTTCTCTCAATAGGTTTATTGGTATTGAGTATATTGGAATTAAATTTATGAGCTTGTTGTACGTCCAATAAAGAAAAATACAGATGCAATGTAGGATATATTGGACTGACTTGGCTTTTCTGATCATACCCTTCTACTCATGTGTTTACCTAGCTTCACTGGAAGTAGGAATCCCATCATGAAATTTACAGTTATACATTTTATGCAGCACAACATGTCCCTATATCTCAGCTTTGGGATGTTGTAGGGCAAAAATGACCACACCACTCTCTTCGCCAGGACCTCCCTGACACACTGTGTGGGTTTTGAAGAAGATCTGAGGAGGTCACATTTTTCACCCAAAAAAAACTAAGGGGTACCCCTTTGTGTTTTTTAGACTAAATTTTTGACCGTCTCAGATTTCTTCCAAACTCGCGATGTTGATTAAGCAGGTCTTGACTTACACAGAGGTGTGATTATTTTCAGCTTATCTCATCCCAAAGCAGAGATATGAGGACTAACGTAACTGGGACTTTCTCTCAATAGGCTTATTGGTATTGAGTATATTGGAATTAAATTTATGAGCTTGTTGTACGTCCAATAAAGAAAAATACAGATGCAATGTAGGATATATTGGACTGACTAGGCTTTTCTGATCACACTATTCTAATCATGTGTTTACCTAGCTTCACTGGAAGTTGGAATCCCATCATGAAATTTACAGTTATACATTTTATGCAGCACAACATGTCCCTATATCTCAGCTTTGGGATGTAGTAGGGCAAAAATGACCACACGACTCTCTTCGCCAGGACCACCCAGACACACGGTGTGGGTTTGAAGAAGATTTGAGGAGGTCACATTTCTCACCCAAAAAAACACTAAGGGGTACCCCTTTGTGTTTTTTAGACTAAATTTTTGACCGTCTCAGATTTCTTCCAAACTCACGATGTTGATTAAGCAGGTCCTGACTTACACAGAGGTGTGATTATTTTCAGCTTATCTCATCCCAAAGCAGAGATATGAGGACTAACGTAACTGGGATTTTCTCTCAATAGGTTTATTGGTATTGAGTATATTGGAATTAAATTTATGAGCTTGTTGTACTTCTAATAAAGCAAAATACATATGCAATGTAGGATATATTGGACTGACTAGGCTTTTCTGATCATACCCTTCTACTCATGTGTTTACCTAGCTTCACTGGAAGTAGGAATCCCATCATGAAATTTACAGTTATACATTTTATGCAGCCAACATGTCCCTATATCTCAGCTTTGGGATGTGGTAGGGCAAAAATGATCACACCACTCTCTTCGCCAGGACCACCCAGACACACGGTGTGGGTTTGAAGAAGATCTGAGGAGGTCACATTTCTCACCCAAAAAAACACTAAGGGGTACCCCTTTGTGTTTTTTAGACTAAATTTTTGACCGTCTCAGATTTCTTCCAAACTCACGATGTTGATTAAGCAGGTCCGGACTTACACAGGGGTGTGATTATTTTCAGCTTATCTCATCCCAAAGCTAATATATGAGGACTAACGTAACTGGGATTTTCTCTCAATAGGTTTATTGGTATTGAGTATATTGGAATTAAATTTATGAGCTTGTTGTACGTCCAATAAAGAAAAATACAGATGCAATGTAGGATATATTGGACTGACTAGGCTTTTCTGATCATACCCTTCTACTCATGTGTTTACCTAGCTTCACTGGAAGTAGGAATCCCATCATGAAATTTACAGTTATACATTTTATGCAGCACAACATGTCCCTATATCTCAGCTTTGGAATGTGGTAGGGCAAAAATGACCACACGACTCTCTTCGCCAGGACCACCCAGACACACGGTGTGGGTTTGAAGAAGATCTGAGGAGGTCACATTTCTCACCCAAAAAAACACTAAGGGGTACCCCTTTGTGTTTTTTAGACTAAATTTTTGACCGTTTCAGATTTCTTCCAAACTCACGATGTTGATTAAGCAGGTCCTGACTTACACAGGGGTGTGATTATTTTCAGCTTATCTCATCCCAAAGCTGATATATGAGGACTAACGTAACTGGGATTTTCTCTCAATAGGTTTATTGGTATTGAGTATATTGGAATTAAATTTATGAGCTTGTTGTACGTCCAATAAAGAAAAATACAGATGCAATGTAGGATATATTGGACTGACTAGGCTTTTCTGATCACACCCTTCTAATCATGTGTTTACCTAGCTTCACTGGAAGTAGGAATCCCATCATGAAATTTACAGTTATACATTTTATGCAGCACAACATGTCCCTATATCTCAGCTTTGGGATGTGGTAGGGCAAAAATGACCACACCACTCTCTTCGCCAGGACCACCCAGACACACGGTGTGGGTTTGAAGAAGATCTGAGGAGGTCACATTTCTCACCCAAAAAAAAACTAAGGGGTACCCCTTTGTGTTTTTTAGACTAAATTTTTGACCGTCTCAGATTTCTTCCAAACTCACGATGTTGATTAAGCAGGTCCATACTTACACAGGGGTGTGATTATTTTCAGCTTATCTCATCCCAAAGCTAATATATGAGGACTAACGTAACTGGGACTTTCTCTCAATAGGTTTATTGATATTGAGTATATTGGAATTAAATTTATGAGCTTGTTGTACGTCCAATAAAGAAAAATACAGATGCAATGTAGGATATATTGGACTGACTAGGCTTTTCTGATCATACCCTTCTACTCATGTGTTTACCTAGCTTCACTGGAAGTAGGAATCCCATCATGAAATTTACAGTTATACATTTTATGCAGCACAACATGTCCCTATATCTCAGCTTTGGAATGTGGTACGGCAAAAATGACCACACCACTCTCTTCGCCAGGACCACCCAGACACACGGTGTGGGTTTGAAGAAGATCTGAGGAGGTCACATTTCTCACCCAAAAAAACACTAAGGGGTACCCCTTTGTGTTTTTTAGACTAAATTTTTGACCGTCTCAGATTTCTTCCAAACTCACGATGTTGATTAAGCAGGTCCATACTTACACAGGGGTGTGATTATTTTCAGCTTATCTCATCCCAAAGCTAATATATGAGGACTAACGTAACTGGGATTTTCTCTCAATAGGTTTATTGGTATTGAGTATATTGGAATTAAATTTATGAGCTTGTTGTACGTCCAATAAAGAAAAATACAGATGCAATGTAGGATATATTGGACTGACTAGGCTTTTCTGATCACACCCTTCTAATCATGTGTTTACCTAGCTTCACTGGAAGTAGGAATCCCATCATGAAATTTACAGTTATACATTTTATGCAGCACAACATGTCCCTATATCTCAGCTTTGGGATGTAGTAGGGCAAAAATGACCACACCACTCTCTTTGCTAGGACCTCCCAGACACACGGTGTGGGTTTTGAAGAAGATCTGAGGAGGTCACATTTCTCACCTAAAAAAACACTAAGGGGTACCCCTTTGTGTTTTTTTAGACTAAATTTTTGACTGTCTAAGATTTCTTCCAAACTCACGAGGTTGATTAAGCAGGTCCATACTTACACAGGGGTGTGATTATTTTCAGCTTATCTCATCCCAAACCTGAGATATGAGGACTAACGTAACTAGGATTTTCTCTCAATAGGTTTATTGATATTGAGTATATTGGAATTAAATTTATGAGCTTGTTGTACGTCCAATAAAGAAAAATACAGATGCAATGTAGGATATATTGGACTGACTAGGCTTTTCTGATCACACCCTTCTAATCATGTGTTTACCTAGCTTCACTGGAAGCAGGAATCCCATCATGAAATTTACAGTTATACATTTTATGCAGCACAACATGTCCCTATATCTCAGCTTTGGGATGTAGTAGGGCAAAAATGACCACACGACTCTCTTCGCCAGGACCACCCAGACACACGGTGTGGGTTTTGAAGAAGATCTGAGGAGGTCACATTTCTCACCCAAAAAAACACTAAGGGGTACCCCTTTGTGTTTTTTAGACTAAATTTTTGACCGTTTCAGATTTCTTTCAAACTCGCGATGTTGATTAAGCAGGTCCTGACTTACACAGAGGTGTGATTATTTTCAGCTTATCTCATCCCAAAGCTGAGATATGAGGACTAACGTAACTGGGATTTTCTCTCAATAGGTTTATTGGTATTGAGTATATTGGAATTAAATTTATGAGCTTGTTGTATGTCCAATAAAGAAAAATACAGATGCAATGTAGGATATATTGGACTGACTAGGCTTTTCTGATCACACCCTTCTAATCATGTGTTTACCTAGCTTCACTGGAAGTAGGAATCCCATCATGAAATTTACAGTTATACATTTTATGCAGCACAACATGTCCCTATATCTCAGCTTTGGAATGTGGTACGGCAAAAATGACCACACCACTCTCTTCGCCAGGACCACCCAGACACACGGTGTGGGTTTGAAGAAGATCTGAGGAGGTCACATTTCTCACCCAAAAAAACACTAAGGGGTACCCCTTTGTGTTTTTTTAGACTAAATTTTTGACTGTCTAAGATTTCTTCCAAACTCACGAGGTTGATTAAGCAGGTCCATACTTACACAGGGGTGTGATTATTTTCAGCTTATCTCATCCCAAACCTGAGATATGAGGACTAACGTAACTAGGATTTTCTCTCAATAGGTTTATTGATATTGAGTATATTGGAATTAAATTTATGAGCTTGTTGTACGTCCAATAAAGAAAAATACAGATGCAATGTAGGATATATTGGACTGACTAGGCTTTTCTGATCACACCCTTCTAATCATGTGTTTACCTAGCTTCACTGGAAGCAGGAATCCCATCATGAAATTTACAGTTATACATTTTATGCAGCACAACATGTCCCTATATCTCAGCTTTGGGATGTAGTAGGGCAAAAATGACCACACGACTCTCTTCGCCAGGACCACCCAGACACACGGTGTGGGTTTGAAGAAGATCTGAGGAGGTCACATTTCTCACCCAAAAAAACACTAAGGGGTACCCCTTTGTGTTTTTTAGACTAAATTTTTGACCGTCTCAGATTTCTTCCAAACTCACGATGTTGATTAAGCAGGTCCATACTTACACAGGGGTGTGATTATTTTCAGCTTATCTCATCCCAAAGCTAATATATGAGGACTAACGTAACTGGGATTTTCTCTCAATAGGTTTATTGGAATTGAGTATATTGGAATTAAATTTATGAGCTTGTTGTACGTCCAATAAAGAAAAATACAGATGCAATGTAGGATATATTGGACTGACTAGGCTTTTCTGATCACACCCTTCTAATCATGTGTTTACCTAGCTTCACTGGAAGTAGGAATCCCATCATGAAATTTACAGTTATACATTTTATGCAGCACAACATGTCCCTATATCTCAGCTTTGGGATGTAGTAGGGCAAAAATGACCACACCACTCTCTTTGCTAGGACCTCCCAGACACACGGTGTGGGTTTTGAAGAAGATCTGAGGAGGTCACATTTCTCACCTAAAAAAACACTAAGGGGTACCCCTTTGTGTTTTTTTAGACTAAATTTTTGACTGTCTAAGATTTCTTCCAAACTCACGAGGTTGATTAAGCAGGTCCATACTTACACAGGGGTGTGATTATTTTCAGCTTATCTCATCCCAAACCTGAGATATGAGGACTAACGTAACTAGGATTTTCTCTCAATAGGTTTATTGGTATTGAGTATATTGGAATTAAATTTATGAGCTTGTTGTACGTCCAATAAAGAATAATACAGATGCAATGTAGGATATATTGGACTGACTAGGCTTTTCTGATCATACCCTTCTACTCATGTGTTTACCTAGCTTCACTGGAAGTAGGAATCCCATCATGAAATTTACAGTTATACATTTTATGCAGCACAACATGTCCCTATATCTCAGCTTTGGAATGTGGTAGGGCAAAAATGACCACACCACTCTCTTCGCCAGGACCACCCAGACACACGGTGTGGGTTTGAAGAAGATCTGAGGAGGTCACATTTCTCACCCAAAAAAACACTAAGGGGTACCCCTTTGTGTTTTTTAGACTAAATTTTTGACCGTCTCAGATTTCTTCCAAACTCACGATGTTGATTAAGCAGGTCCATACTTACACAGGGGTGTGATTATTTTCAGCTTATCTCATCCCAAAGCTAATATATGAGGACTAACGTAACTGGGATTTTCTCTCAATAGGTTTATTGGTATTGAGTATATTGGAATTAAATTTATGAGCTTGTTGTACGTCCAATAAAGAAAAATACAGATGCAATGTAGGATATATTGGACTGACTAGGCTTTTCTGATCACATCCTTCTAATCATGTGTTTACCTAGCTTCACTGGAAGTAGGAATCCCATCATGAAATTTACAGTTATACATTTTATGCAGCACAACATGTCCCTATATCTCAGCTTTGGGATGTAGTAGGGCAAAAATGACCACACGACTCTCTTCGCCAGGACCACCCAGACACACGGTGTGGGTTTGAAGAAGATCTGAGGAGGTCACATTTCTCACCCAAAAAAACACTAAGGGGTACCCCTTTGTGTTTTTTAGACTAAATTTTTGACCGTTTCAGATTTCTTTCAAACTCGCGATGTTGATTAAGCAGGTCCTGACTTACACAGAGGTGTGATTATTTTCAGCTTATCTCATCCCAAAGCTGAGATATGAGGACTAACGTAACTGGGATTTTCTCTCAATAGGTTTATTGGTATTGAGTATATTGGAATTAAATTTATGAGCTTGTTGTATGTCCAATAAAGAAAAATACAGATGCAATGTAGGATATATTGGACTGACTAGGCTTTTCTGATCACACCCTTCTAATCATGTGTTTACCTAGCTTCACTGGAAGTAGGAATCCCATCATGAAATTTACAGTTATACATTTTATGCAGCACAACATGTCCCTATATCTCAGCTTTGGAATGTGGTACGGCAAAAATGACCACACCACTCTCTTCGCCAGGACCACCCAGACACACGGTGTGGGTTTGAAGAAGATCTGAGGAGGTCACATTTCTCACCCAAAAAAACACTAAGGGGTACCCCTTTGTGTTTTTTAGACTAAATTTTTGACCGTCTCAGATTTCTTCCAAACTCACGATGTTGATTAAGCAGGTCCATACTTACACAGGGGTGTGATTATTTTCAGCTTATCTCATCCCAAAGCTAATATATGAGGACTAACGTAACTGGGATTTTCTCTCAATAGGTTTATTGGAATTGAGTATATTGGAATTAAATTTATGAGCTTGTTGTACGTCCAATAAAGAAAAATACAGATGCAATGTAGGATATATTGGACTGACTAGGCTTTTCTGATCACACCCTTCTAATCATGTGTTTACCTAGCTTCACTGGAAGTAGGAATCCCATCATGAAATTTACAGTTATACATTTTATGCAGCACAACATGTCCCTATATCTCAGCTTTGGGATGTAGTAGGGCAAAAATGACCACACCACTCTCTTTGCTAGGACCTCCCAGACACACGGTGTGGGTTTTGAAGAAGATCTGAGGAGGTCACATTTCTCACCTAAAAAAACACTAAGGGGTACCCCTTTGTGTTTTTTTAGACTAAATTTTTGACTGTCTAAGATTTCTTCCAAACTCACGAATCTGATAGAGTGTGTCCATACTTACACAGGGGTGTGATTATTTTCAGCTTATCTCATCCCAAACCTGAGATATGAGGACTAACGTAACTAGGATTTTCTCTCAATAGGTTTATTGGTATTGAGTATATTGGAATTAAATTTATGAGCTTGTTGTACGTCCAATAAAGAATAATACAGATGCAATGTAGGATATATTGGACTGACTAGGCTTTTCTGATCATACCCTTCTACTCATGTGTTTACCTAGCTTCACTGGAAGTAGGAATCCCATCATGAAATTTACAGTTATACATTTTATGCAGCACAACATGTCCCTATATCTCAGCTTTGGAATGTGGTAGGGCAAAAATGACCACACCACTCTCTTCGCCAGGACCACCCAGACACACGGTGTGGGTTTGAAGAAGATCTGAGGAGGTCACATTTCTCACCCAAAAAAACACTAAGGGGTACCCCTTTGTGTTTTTTAGACTAAATTTTTGACCGTCTCAGATTTCTTCCAAACTCACGATGTTGATTAAGCAGGTCCATACTTACACAGGGGTGTGATTATTTTCAGCTTATCTCATCCCAAAGCTAATATATGAGGACTAACGTAACTGGGATTTTCTCTCAATAGGTTTATTGGTATTGAGTATATTGGAATTAAATTTATGAGCTTGTTGTACGTCCAATAAAGAAAAATACAGATGCAATGTAGGATATATTGGACTGACTAGGCTTTTCTGATCACATCCTTCTAATCATGTGTTTACCTAGCTTCACTGGAAGTAGGAATCCCATCATGAAATTTACAGTTATACATTTTATGCAGCACAACATGTCCCTATATCTCAGCTTTGGGATGTAGTAGGGCAAAAATGACCACACCACTCTCTTTGCTAGGACCTCCCTGACACACGGTGTGGGTTTTGAAGAAGATCTGAGGAGGTCACATTTCTCACCTAAAAAAACACTAAGGGGTACCCCTTTGTGTTTTTTTAGACTAAATTTTTGACTGTCTAAGATTTCTTCCAAACTCACGAGGTTGATTAAGCAGGTCCATACTTACGCAGGGGTGTGATTATTTTCAGCTTATCTCATCCCAAACCTGAGATATGAGGACTAACGTAACTAGGATTTTCTCTCAATAGGTTTATTGATATTGAGTATATTGGAATTAAATTTATGAGCTTGTTGTACGTCCAATAAAGAAAAATACAGATGCAATGTAGGATATATTGGACTGACTAGGCTTTTCTGATGACACCCTTCTAATCATGTGTTTACCTAGCTTCACTGGAAGTAGGAATCCCATCATGAAATTTACAGTTATACATTTTATGCAGCACAACATGTCCCTATATCTCAGCTTTGGGATGTGGTAGGGCAAAAATGACCACACCACTCTCTTCGCCAGGACCACCCAGACACACGGTGTGGGTTTGAAGAAGATCTGAGGAGGTCACATTTCTCACCCAAAAAAAAACTAAGGGGTACCCCTTTGTGTTTTTTAGACTAAATTTTTGACCGTCTCAGATTTCTTCCAAACTCACGATGTTGATTAAGCAGGTCCATACTTACACAGGGGTGTGATTATTTTCAGCTTATCTCATCCCAAAGCTAATATATGAGGACTAACGTAACTGGGATTTTCTCTCAATAGGTTTATTGATATTGAGTATATTGGAATTAAATTTATGAGCTTGTTGTACGTCCAATAAAGAATAATACAGATGCAATGTAGGATATATTGGACTGACTAGGCTTTTCTGATCATACCCTTCTACTCATGTGTTTACCTAGCTTCAATGGAAGTAGGAATCCCATCATGAAATTTACAGTTATACATTTTATGCAGCACAACATGTCCCTATATCTCAGCTTTGGAATGTGGTAGGGCAAAAATGACCACACCACTCTCTTCGCCAGGACCACTCAGACACACGGTGTGGGTTTGAAGAAGATCTGAGGAGGTCACATTTCTCACCCAAAAAAACACTAAGGGGTACCCCTTTGTGTTTTTTAGACTAAATTTTTGACCGTTTCAGATTTCTTTCAAACTCGCGATGTTGATTAAGCAGGTCCTGACTTACACAGAGGTGTGATTATTTTCAGCTTATCTCATCCCAAAGCTGAGATATGAGGACTAACGTAACTGGGATTTTCTCTCAATAGGTTTATTGGTATTGAGTATATTGGAATTAAATTTATGAGCTTGTTGTATGTCCAATAAAGAAAAATACAGATGCAATGTAGGATATATTGGACTGACTAGGCTTTTCTGATCACACCCTTCTAATCATGTGTTTACCTAGCTTCACTGGAAGTAGGAATCCCATCATGAAATTTACAGTTATACATTTTATGCAGCACAACATGTCCCTATATCTCAGCTTTGGAATGTGGTACGGCAAAAATGACCACACCACTCTCTTCGCCAGGACCACCCAGACACACGGTGTGGGTTTGAAGAAGATCTGAGGAGGTCACATTTCTCACCCAAAAAAACACTAAGGGGTACCCCTTTGTGTTTTTTAGACTAAATTTTTGACCGTCTCAGATTTCTTCCAAACTCACGATGTTGATTAAGCAGGTCCATACTTACACAGGGGTGTGATTATTTTCAGCTTATCTCATCCCAAAGCTAATATATGAGGACTAACGTAACTGGGATTTTCTCTCAATAGGTTTATTGGAATTGAGTATATTGGAATTAAATTTATGAGCTTGTTGTACGTCCAATAAAGAAAAATACAGATGCAATGTAGGATATATTGGACTGACTAGGCTTTTCTGATCACACCCTTCTAATCATGTGTTTACCTAGCTTCACTGGAAGTAGGAATCCCATCATGAAATTTACAGTTATACATTTTATGCAGCACAACATGTCCCTATATCTCAGCTTTGGGATGTAGTAGGGCAAAAATGACCACACCACTCTCTTTGCTAGGACCTCCCAGACACACGGTGTGGGTTTTGAAGAAGATCTGAGGAGGTCACATTTCTCACCTAAAAAAACACTAAGGGGTACCCCTTTGTGTTTTTTTAGACTAAATTTTTGACTGTCTAAGATTTCTTCCAAACTCACGAGGTTGATTAAGCAGGTCCATACTTACACAGGGGTGTGATTATTTTCAGCTTATCTCATCCCAAACCTGAGATATGAGGACTAACGTAACTAGGATTTTCTCTCAATAGGTTTATTGATATTGAGTATATTGGAATTAAATTTATGAGCTTGTTGTACGTCCAATAAAGAAAAATACAGATGCAATGTAGGATATATTGGACTGACTAGGCTTTTCTGATCACACCCTTCTAATCATGTGTTTACCTAGCTTCACTGGAAGCAGGAATCCCATCATGAAATTTACAGTTATACATTTTATGCAGCACAACATGTCCCTATATCTCAGCTTTGGGATGTAGTAGGGCAAAAATGACCACACGACTCTCTTCGCCAGGACCACCCAGACACACGGTGTGGGTTTGAAGAAGATCTGAGGAGGTCACATTTCTCACCCAAAAAAACACTAAGGGGTACCCCTTTGTGTTTTTTTAGACTAAATTTTTGACTGTCTAAGATTTCTTCCAAACTCACGAGGTTGATTAAGCAGGTCCATACTTACACAGGGGTGTGATTATTTTCAGCTTATCTCATCCCAAACCTGAGATATGAGGACTAACGTAACTAGGATTTTCTCTCAATAGGTTTATTGGTATTGAGTATATTGGAATTAAATTTATGAGCTTGTTGTACGTCCAATAAAGAATAATACAGATGCAATGTAGGATATATTGGACTGACTAGGCTTTTCTGATCATACCCTTCTACTCATGTGTTTACCTAGCTTCACTGGAAGTAGGAATCCCATCATGAAATTTACAGTTATACATTTTATGCAGCACAACATGTCCCTATATCTCAGCTTTGGAATGTGGTAGGGCAAAAATGACCACACCACTCTCTTCGCCAGGACCACCCAGACACACGGTGTGGGTTTGAAGAAGATCTGAGGAGGTCACATTTCTCACCCAAAAAAACACTAAGGGGTACCCCTTTGTGTTTTTTAGACTAAATTTTTGACCGTCTCAGATTTCTTCCAAACTCACGATGTTGATTAAGCAGGTCCATACTTACACAGGGGTGTGATTATTTTCAGCTTATCTCATCCCAAAGCTAATATATGAGGACTAACGTAACTGGGATTTTCTCTCAATAGGTTTATTGGTATTGAGTATATTGGAATTAAATTTATGAGCTTGTTGTACGTCCAATAAAGAAAAATACAGATGCAATGTAGGATATATTGGACTGACTAGGCTTTTCTGATCACATCCTTCTAATCATGTGTTTACCTAGCTTCACTGGAAGTAGGAATCCCATCATGAAATTTACAGTTATACATTTTATGCAGCACAACATGTCCCTATATCTCAGCTTTGGGATGTAGTAGGGCAAAAATGACCACACCACTCTCTTTGCTAGGACCTCCCTGACACACGGTGTGGGTTTTGAAGAAGATCTGAGGAGGTCACATTTCTCACCTAAAAAAACACTAAGGGGTACCCCTTTGTGTTTTTTTAGACTAAATTTTTGACTGTCTAAGATTTCTTCCAAACTCACGAGGTTGATTAAGCAGGTCCATACTTACGCAGGGGTGTGATTATTTTCAGCTTATCTCATCCCAAACCTGAGATATGAGGACTAACGTAACTAGGATTTTCTCTCAATAGGTTTATTGATATTGAGTATATTGGAATTAAATTTATGAGCTTGTTGTACGTCCAATAAAGAAAAATACAGATGCAATGTAGGATATATTGGACTGACTAGGCTTTTCTGATGACACCCTTCTAATCATGTGTTTACCTAGCTTCACTGGAAGTAGGAATCCCATCATGAAATTTACAGTTATACATTTTATGCAGCACAACATGTCCCTATATCTCAGCTTTGGGATGTGGTAGGGCAAAAATGACCACACCACTCTCTTCGCCAGGACCACCCAGACACACGGTGTGGGTTTGAAGAAGATCTGAGGAGGTCACATTTCTCACCCAAAAAAAAACTAAGGGGTACCCCTTTGTGTTTTTTAGACTAAATTTTTGACCGTCTCAGATTTCTTCCAAACTCACGATGTTGATTAAGCAGGTCCATACTTACACAGGGGTGTGATTATTTTCAGCTTATCTCATCCCAAAGCTAATATATGAGGACTAACGTAACTGGGATTTTCTCTCAATAGGTTTATTGATATTGAGTATATTGGAATTAAATTTATGAGCTTGTTGTACGTCCAATAAAGAATAATACAGATGCAATGTAGGATATATTGGACTGACTAGGCTTTTCTGATCATACCCTTCTACTCATGTGTTTACCTAGCTTCAATGGAAGTAGGAATCCCATCATGAAATTTACAGTTATACATTTTATGCAGCACAACATGTCCCTATATCTCAGCTTTGGAATGTGGTAGGGCAAAAATGACCACACCACTCTCTTCGCCAGGACCACTCAGACACACGGTGTGGGTTTGAAGAAGATCTGAGGAGGTCACATTTCTCACCCAAAAAAACACTAAGGGGTACCCCTTTGTGTTTTTTAGACTAAATTTTTGACCGTTTCAGATTTCTTTCAAACTCGCGATGTTGATTAAGCAGGTCCTGACTTACACAGAGGTGTGATTATTTTCAGCTTATCTCATCCCAAAGCTGAGATATGAGGACTAACGTAACTGGGATTTTCTCTCAATAGGTTTATTGGTATTGAGTATATTGGAATTAAATTTATGAGCTTGTTGTATGTCCAATAAAGAAAAATACAGATGCAATGTAGGATATATTGGACTGACTAGGCTTTTCTGATCACACCCTTCTAATCATGTGTTTACCTAGCTTCACTGGAAGTAGGAATCCCATCATGAAATTTACAGTTATACATTTTATGCAGCACAACATGTCCCTATATCTCAGCTTTGGAATGTGGTACGGCAAAAATGACCACACCACTCTCTTCGCCAGGACCACCCAGACACACGGTGTGGGTTTGAAGAAGATCTGAGGAGGTCACATTTCTCACCCAAAAAAACACTAAGGGGTACCCCTTTGTGTTTTTTAGACTAAATTTTTGACCGTCTCAGATTTCTTCCAAACTCACGATGTTGATTAAGCAGGTCCATACTTACACAGGGGTGTGATTATTTTCAGCTTATCTCATCCCAAAGCTAATATATGAGGACTAACGTAACTGGGATTTTCTCTCAATAGGTTTATTGGAATTGAGTATATTGGAATTAAATTTATGAGCTTGTTGTACGTCCAATAAAGAAAAATACAGATGCAATGTAGGATATATTGGACTGACTAGGCTTTTCTGATCACACCCTTCTAATCATGTGTTTACCTAGCTTCACTGGAAGTAGGAATCCCATCATGAAATTTACAGTTATACATTTTATGCAGCACAACATGTCCCTATATCTCAGCTTTGGGATGTAGTAGGGCAAAAATGACCACACCACTCTCTTTGCTAGGACCTCCCAGACACACGGTGTGGGTTTTGAAGAAGATCTGAGGAGGTCACATTTCTCACCTAAAAAAACACTAAGGGGTACCCCTTTGTGTTTTTTTAGACTAAATTTTTGACTGTCTAAGATTTCTTCCAAACTCACGAGGTTGATTAAGCAGGTCCATACTTACACAGGGGTGTGATTATTTTCAGCTTATCTCATCCCAAACCTGAGATATGAGGACTAACGTAACTAGGATTTTCTCTCAATAGGTTTATTGATATTGAGTATATTGGAATTAAATTTATGAGCTTGTTGTACGTCCAATAAAGAAAAATACAGATGCAATGTAGGATATATTGGACTGACTAGGCTTTTCTGATCACACCCTTCTAATCATGTGTTTACCTAGCTTCACTGGAAGCAGGAATCCCATCATGAAATTTACAGTTATACATTTTATGCAGCACAACATGTCCCTATATCTCAGCTTTGGGATGTAGTAGGGCAAAAATGACCACACGACTCTCTTCGCCAGGACCACCCAGACACACGGTGTGGGTTTGAAGAAGATCTGAGGAGGTCACATTTCTCACCCAAAAAAACACTAAGGGGTACCCCTTTGTGTTTTTTTAGACTAAATTTTTGACTGTCTAAGATTTCTTCCAAACTCACGAGGTTGATTAAGCAGGTCCATACTTACACAGGGGTGTGATTATTTTCAGCTTATCTCATCCCAAACCTGAGATATGAGGACTAACGTAACTAGGATTTTCTCTCAATAGGTTTATTGATATTGAGTATATTGGAATTAAATTTATGAGCTTGTTGTACGTCCAATAAAGAAAAATACAGATGCAATGTAGGATATATTGGACTGACTAGGCTTTTCTGATCACACCCTTCTAATCATGTGTTTACCTAGCTTCACTGGAAGCAGGAATCCCATCATGAAATTTACAGTTATACATTTTATGCAGCACAACATGTCCCTATATCTCAGCTTTGGGATGTAGTAGGGCAAAAATGACCACACGACTCTCTTCGCCAGGACCACCCAGACACACGGTGTGGGTTTGAAGAAGATCTGAGGAGGTCACATTTCTCACCCAAAAAAACACTAAGGGGTACCCCTTTGTGTTTTTAGACTAAATTTTTGACCGTCTCAGATTTCTTCCAAACTCACGATGTTGATTAAGCAGGTCCTGACTTACACAGGGGTGTGATTATTTTCAGCTTATCTCATCCCAAAGCTGAGATATGAGGACTGATGTAACTATGATTTTCTCTCAATAGGTTTATTGGTATTGAGTATATTGGAATTAAATTTATGAGCTTGTTGTACGTCCAATAAAGAAAAATACAGATGCAATGTAGGATATATTGGACTGACTAGGCTTTTCTGATCATACCCTTCTACTCATGTGTTTACCTAGCTTCACTGGAAGTAGGAATCCCATCATGAAATTTACAGTTATACATTTTATGCAGCACAACATGTCCCTATATCTCAGCTTTGGAATGTGGTAGGGCAAAAATGACCACACGACTCTCTTCGCCAGAACCACCCAGACACACGGTGTGGGTTTGAAGAAGATCTGAGGAGGTCACATTTCTCACCCAAAAAAACACTAAGGGGTACCCCTTTGTGTTTTTTAGACTAAATTTTTGACCGTTTCAGATTTCTTCCAAACTCACGATGTTGATTAAGCAGGTCCTGACTTACACAGGGGTGTGATTACTTTCAGCTTATCTCATCCCAAAACTGAGATATGAGGACTAACGTAACTAGGATTTTCTCTCAATAGGTTTATTGGTATTGAGTATATTGGAATTAAATTTATGAGCTTGTTGTACGTCCAATAAAGAAATATACAGATGCAATGTAGGATATATTGGCCTGACTAGGCTTTTCTGATCACCCCCTTCTAATCATGTGTTTACCTAGCTTCACTGGAAGTAGGAATCCCATCATGAAATTTACAGTTATACATTTTATGCAGCACAACATGTCCCTATATCTCAGCTTTGGGATGTGGTAGGGCAAAAATGACCACACCACTCTCTTCGCCAGGACCACCCAGACACACGGTGTGGGTTTGAAGAAGATCTGAGGAGGTCACATTTCTCACCCAAAAAAACACTAAGGGGTACCCCTTTGTGTTTTTTAGACTAAATTTTTGACCGTTTCAGATTTCTTCCAAACTCACGATGTTGATTAAGCAGGTCCTGACTTACACAGGGGTGTGATTACTTTCAGCTTATCTCATCCCAAAACTGAGATATGAGGACTAACGTAACTAGGATTTTCTCTCAATAGGTTTATTGGTATTGAGTATATTGGAATTAAATTTATGAGCTTGTTGTACGTCCAATAAAGAAATATACAGATGCAATGTAGGATATATTGGCCTGACTAGGCTTTTCTGATCACCCCCTTCTAATCATGTGTTTACCTAGCTTCACTGGAAGTAGGAATCCCATCATGAAATTTACAGTTATACATTTTATGCAGCACAACATGTCCCTATATCTCAGCTTTGGGATGTAGTAGGGCAAAAATGACCACACCACTCTCTTCGCCAGGACCTCCCTGACACACGGTGTGGGTTTTGAAGAAGATCTGAGGAGGTCACATTTTTCACTCAAAAAAAACTAAGGGGTACCCCTTTGTGTTTTTTAGACTAAATTTTTGACCGTCTCAGATTTCTTCCAAACTCGCGATGTTGATTAAGCAGGTCCTGACTTACACAGAGGTGTGATTATTTTCAGCTTATCTCATCCCAAAGCAGAGATATGAGGACTAACGTAACTGGGATTTTCTCTCAATAGGTTTATTGGTATTGAGTATATTGGAATTAAATTTATGAGCTTGTTGTACGTCCAATAAAGAAATATACAGATGCAATGTAGGATATATTGGCCTGACTAGGCTTTTCTGATCACCCCCTTCTAATCATGTGTTTACCTAGCTTCACTGGAAGTAGGAATCCCATCATGAAATTTACAGTTATACATTTTATGCAGCACAACATGTCCCTATATCTCAGCTTTGGGATGTAGTAGGGCAAAAATGACCACACCACTCTCTTCGCCAGGACCTCCCTGACACACGGTGTGGGTTTTGAAGAAGATCTGAGGAGGTCACATTTCTCACCCAAAAAAACACTAAGGGGTACCCCTTTGTGTTTTTTA
Organism: Hoplias malabaricus; assembly: GCF_029633855.1. Classification (NCBI taxonomy): domain Eukaryota; kingdom Metazoa; phylum Chordata; class Actinopteri; order Characiformes; family Erythrinidae; genus Hoplias; species Hoplias malabaricus. The sequence goes on along the minus strand of NC_089812.1, from coordinate 3,613,818 downwards.
GACTAAATTTTTGACCGTCTCAGATTTCTTCCAAACTCACGATGTTGATTAAGCAGGTCCGGACTTACACAGGGGTGTGATTATTTTCAGCTTATCTCATCCCAAAGCTAATATATGAGGACTAACGTAACTGGGATTTTCTCTCAATAGGTTTATTGGTATTGAGTATATTGGAATTAAATTTATGAGCTTGTTGTACGTCCAATAAAGAAAAATACAGATGCAATGTAGGATATATTGGACTGACTAGGCTTTTCTGATCATACCCTTCTACTCATGTGTTTACCTAGCTTCACTGGAAGTAGGAATCCCATCATGAAATTTACAGTTATACATTTTATGCAGCACAACATGTCCCTATATCTCAGCTTTGGAATGTGGTAGGGCAAAAATGACCACACGACTCTCTTCGCCAGAACCACCCAGACACACGGTGTGGGTTTGAAGAAGATCTGAGGAGGTCACATTTCTCACCCAAAAAAACACTAAGGGGTACCCCTTTGTGTTTTTTAGACTAAATTTTTGACCGTTTCAGATTTCTTCCAAACTCACGATGTTGATTAAGCAGGTCCTGACTTACACAGGGGTGTGATTACTTTCAGCTTATCTCATCCCAAAACTGAGATATGAGGACTAACGTAACTAGGATTTTCTCTCAATAGGTTTATTGGTATTGAGTATATTGGAATTAAATTTATGAGCTTGTTGTACGTCCAATAAAGAAATATACAGATGCAATGTAGGATATATTGGCCTGACTAGGCTTTTCTGATCACCCCCTTCTAATCATGTGTTTACCTAGCTTCACTGGAAGTAGGAATCCCATCATGAAATTTACAGTTATACATTTTATGCAGCACAACATGTCCCTATATCTCAGCTTTGGGATGTAGTAGGGCAAAAATGACCACACCACTCTCTTCGCCAGGACCTCCCTGACACACGGTGTGGGTTTTGAAGAAGATCTGAGGAGGTCACATTTTTCACTCAAAAAAAACTAAGGGGTACCCCTTTGTGTTTTTTAGACTAAATTTTTGACCGTCTCAGATTTCTTCCAAACTCGCGATGTTGATTAAGCAGGTCCTGACTTACACAGAGGTGTGATTATTTTCAGCTTATCTCATCCCAAAGCAGAGATATGAGGACTAACGTAACTGGGATTTTCTCTCAATAGGTTTATTGGTATTGAGTATATTGGAATTAAATTTATGAGCTTGTTGTACGTCCAATAAAGAAAAATACAGATGCAATGTAGGATATATTGGACTGACTTGGCTTTTCTGATCATACCCTTCTACTCATGTGTTTACCTAGCTTCACTGGAAGTAGGAATCCCATCATGAAATTTACAGTTATACATTTTATGCAGCACAACATGTCCCTATATCTCAGCTTTGGGATGTTGTAGGGCAAAAATGACCACACCACTCTCTTCGCCAGGACCTCCCTGACACACTGTGTGGGTTTTGAAGAAGATCTGAGGAGGTCACATTTTTCACCCAAAAAAAACTAAGGGGTACCCCTTTGTGTTTTTTAGACTAAATTTTTGACCGTCTCAGATTTCTTCCAAACTCGCGATGTTGATTAAGCAGGTCTTGACTTACACAGAGGTGTGATTATTTTCAGCTTATCTCATCCCAAAGCAGAGATATGAGGACTAACGTAACTGGGACTTTCTCTCAATAGGCTTATTGGTATTGAGTATATTGGAATTAAATTTATGAGCTTGTTGTACGTCCAATAAAGAAAAATACAGATGCAATGTAGGATATATTGGACTGACTAGGCTTTTCTGATCACACTATTCTAATCATGTGTTTACCTAGCTTCACTGGAAGTTGGAATCCCATCATGAAATTTACAGTTATACATTTTATGCAGCACAACATGTCCCTATATCTCAGCTTTGGGATGTAGTAGGGCAAAAATGACCACACGACTCTCTTCGCCAGGACCACCCAGACACACGGTGTGGGTTTGAAGAAGATCTGAGGAGGTCACATTTCTCACCCAAAAAAACACTAAGGGGTACCCCTTTGTGTTTTTTAGACTAAATTTTTGACCGTCTCAGATTTCTTCCAAACTCACGATGTTGATTAAGCAGGTCCATACTTACACAGAGGTGTGATTATTTTCAGCTTATCTCATCCCAAAGCTAATATATGAGGACTAACGTAACTGGGATTTTCTCTCAATAGGTTTATTGGTATTGAGTATATTGGAATTAAATTTATGAGCTTGTTATACATCCAATAAAGCAAAATACAGATGCAATGTAGGATATATTGGACTGACTAGGCTTTTCTGATCATACCCTTCTACTCATGTGTTTACCTAGCTTCACTGGAAGTAGGAATCCCATCATGAAATTTACAGTTATACATTTTATGCAGCACAACATGTCCCTATATCTCAGCTTTGGGATGTGGTAGGGCAAAAATGATCACACCACTCTCTTCGCCAGGACCACCCAGACACACGGTGTGGGTTTGAAGAAGATCTGAGGAGGTCACATTTCTCACCCAAAAAAACACTAAGGGGTACCCCTTTGTGTTTTTTAGACTAAATTTTTGACCGTCTCAGATTTCTTCCAAACTCACGATGTTGATTAAGCAGGTCCGGACTTACACAGGGGTGTGATTATTTTCAGCTTATCTCATCCCAAAGCTAATATATGAGGACTAACGTAACTGGGATTTTCTCTCAATAGGTTTATTGGTATTGAGTATATTGGAATTAAATTTATGAGCTTGTTGTACGTCCAATAAAGAAAAATACAGATGCAATGTAGGATATATTGGACTGACTAGGCTTTTCTGATCATACCCTTCTACTCATGTGTTTACCTAGCTTCACTGGAAGTAGGAATCCCATCATGAAATTTACAGTTATACATTTTATGCAGCACAACATGTCCCTATATCTCAGCTTTGGAATGTGGTAGGGCAAAAATGACCACACGACTCTCTTCGCCAGAACCACCCAGACACACGGTGTGGGTTTGAAGAAGATCTGAGGAGGTCACATTTCTCACCCAAAAAAACACTAAGGGGTACCCCTTTGTGTTTTTTAGACTAAATTTTTGACCGTTTCAGATTTCTTCCAAACTCACGATGTTGATTAAGCAGGTCCTGACTTACACAGGGGTGTGATTACTTTCAGCTTATCTCATCCCAAAACTGAGATATGAGGACTAACGTAACTAGGATTTTCTCTCAATAGGTTTATTGGTATTGAGTATATTGGAATTAAATTTATGAGCTTGTTGTACGTCCAATAAAGAAATATACAGATGCAATGTAGGATATATTGGCCTGACTAGGCTTTTCTGATCACCCCCTTCTAATCATGTGTTTACCTAGCTTCACTGGAAGTAGAAATCCCATCATGAAATTTACAGTTATACATTTTATGCAGCACAACATGTCCCTATATCTCAGCTTTGGGATGTAGTAGGGCAAAAATGACCACACCACTCTCTTCGCCAGGACCTCCCTGACACACGGTGTGGGTTTTGAAGAAGATCTGAGGAGGTCACATTTTTCACCCAAAAAAAACTAAGGGGTACCCCTTTGTGTTTTTTAGACTAAATTTTTGACCGTCTCAGATTTCTTACAAACTCACGATGTTGATTAAGCAGGTCGGGACTTACACAGGGGTGTGATTATTTTCAGCTTATCTCATCCCAAAGCTAATATATGAGGACTAACGTAACTGGGATTTTCTCTCAATAGGTTTATTGGTATTGAGTATATTGGAATTAAATTTATGAGCTTGTTGTACGTCTAATAAAGAAAAATACAGATGCAATGTAGGATATATTGGACTGACTAGGCTTTTCTGATCACCCCCTTCTAATCATGTGTTTACCTAGCTTCACTGGAAGTAGGAATCCCATCATGAAATTTACAGTTATACATTTTATGCAGCACAACATGTCCCTATATCTCAGCTTTGGGATGTAGTAGGGCAAAAATGACCACACCACTCTCTTCGCCAGGACCTCCCTGACACACGGTGTGGGTTTTGAAGAAGATCTGAGGAGGTCACATTTTTCACTCAAAAAAAACTAAGGGGTACCCCTTTGTGTTTTTTAGACTAAATTTTTGACCGTCTCAGATTTCTTCCAAACTCACGAGGTTGATTAAGCAGGTCCATACTTACACAGGGGTGTGATTATTTTCAGCTTATCTCATCCCAAAGCTGATATATGAGGACTAACGTAACTGGGATTTTCTCTCAATAGGTTTATTGGTATTGAGTATATTGGAATTAAATTTATGAGCTTGTTGTACTTCCAATAAAGAAAAATACAGATGCAATGTAGGATATATTGGACTGACTAGGCTTTTCTGATGACACCCTTCTAATCATGTGTTTACCTAGCTTCACTGGAAGTAGGAATCCCATCATGAAATTTACAGTTATACATTTTATGCAGCACAACATGTCCCTATATCTCAGCTTTGGGATGTGGTAGGGCAAAAATGACCACACCACTCTCTTCGCCAGGACCACCCAGACACACAGTGTGGGTTTGAAGAAGATCTGAGGAGGTCACATTTTTCACCCAAAAAAAACTAAGGGGTACCCCTTTGTGTTTTTTTAGACTAAATTTTTGACCATCTCAGATTTCTTCCAAACTCACGATGTTGATTAAGCAGGTCCTGACTTACACAGGGGTGTGATTATTTTCAGCTTATCTCATCCCAAAGCTGAGATATGAGGACTAACGTAACTAGGATTTTCTCTCAATAGGTTTATTGGTATTGAGTATATTGGAATTAAATTTATGAGCTTGTTGTACGTCCAATAAAGAAAAATACAGATGCAATGTAGGATATATTGGACTGACTTGGCTTTTCTGATCATACCCTTCTACTCATGTGTTTACCTAGCTTCACTGGAAGTAGGAATCCCATCATGAAATTTACAGTTATACATTTTATGCAGCACAACATGTCCCTATATCTCAGCTTTGGGATGTTGTAGGGCAAAAATGACCACACCACTCTCTTCGCCAGGACCTCCCTGACACACTGTGTGGGTTTTGAAGAAGATCTGAGGAGGTCACATTTTTCACCCAAAAAAAACTAAGGGGTACCCCTTTGTGTTTTTTAGACTAAATTTTTGACCATCTCAGATTTCTTCCAAACTCGCGATGTTGATTAAGCAGGTCTTGACTTACACAGAGGTGTGATTATTTTCAGCTTATCTCATCCCAAAGCAGAGATATGAGGACTAACGTAACTGGGACTTTCTCTCAATAGGCTTATTGGTATTGAGTATATTGGAATTAAATTTATGAGCTTGTTGTACGTCCAATAAAGAAAAATACAGATGCAATGTAGGATATATTGGACTGACTAGGCTTTTCTGATCACACTATTCTAATCATGTGTTTACCTAGCTTCACTGGAAGTTGGAATCCCATCATGAAATTTACAGTTATACATTTTATGCAGCACAACATGTCCCTATATCTCAGCTTTGGGATGTAGTAGGGCAAAAATGACCACACGACTCTCTTCGCCAGGACCACCCAGACACACGGTGTGGGTTTGAAGAAGATCTGAGGAGGTCACATTTCTCACCCAAAAAAACACTAAGGGGTACCCCTTTGTGTTTTTTAGACTAAATTTTTGACCGTCTCAGATTTCTTCCAAACTCACGATGTTGATTAAGCAGGTCCTGACTTACACAGAGGTGTGATTATTTTCAGCTTATCTCATCCCAAAGCAGAGATATGAGGACTAACGTAACTGGGATTTTCTCTCAATAGGTTTATTGGTATTGAGTATATTGGAATTAAATTTATGAGCTTGTTGTACGTCCAATAAAGAAAAATACAGATGCAATGTAGGATATATTGGACTGACTAGGCTTTTCTGATCACACTATTCTACTCATGTGTTTACCTAGCTTCACTGGAAGTAGGAATCCCATCATGAAATTTACAGTTATACATTTTATGCAGCACAACATGTCCCTATATCTCAGCTTTGGGATGTGGTAGGGCAAAAATGATCACACCACTCTCTTCGCCAGGACCACCCAGACACACGGTGTGGGTTTGAAGAAGATCTGAGGAGGTCACATTTCTCACCCAAAAAAACACTAAGGGGTACCCCTTTGTGTTTTTTAGACTAAATTTTTGACCGTCTCAGATTTCTTCCAAACTCACGATGTTGATTAAGCAGGTCCGGACTTACACAGGGGTGTGATTATTTTCAGCTTATCTCATCCCAAAGCTAATATATGAGGACTAACGTAACTGGGATTTTCTCTCAATAGGTTTATTGGTATTGAGTATATTGGAATTAAATTTATGAGCTTGTTGTACGACCAATAAAGAAAAATACAGATGCAATGTAGGATATATTGGACTGACTAGGCTTTTCTGATCATACCCTTCTACTCATGTGTTTACCTAGCTTCACTGGAAGTAGGAATCCCATCATGAAATTTACAGTTATACATTTTATGCAGCACAACATGTCCCTATATCTCAGCTTTGGAATGTGGTAGGGCAAAAATGACCACACGACTCTCTTCGCCAGGACCACCCAGACACACGGTGTGGGTTTGAAGAAGATCTGAGGAGGTCACATTTCTCACCCAAAAAAACACTAAGGGGTACCCCTTTGTGTTTTTTAGACTAAATTTTTGACCGTTTCAGATTTCTTCCAAACTCACGATGTTGATTAAGCAGGTCCTGACTTACACAGGGGTGTGATTATTTTCAGCTTATCTCATCCCAAAGCTGATATATGAGGACTAACGTAACTGGGATTTTCTCTCAATAGGTTTATTGGTATTGAGTATATTGGAATTAAATTTATGAGCTTGTTGTACGTCCAATAAAGAAAAATACAGATGCAATGTAGGATATATTGGACTGACTAGGCTTTTCTGATCACACCCTTCTAATCATGTGTTTACCTAGCTTCACTGGAAGTAGGAATCCCATCATGAAATTTACAGTTATACATTTTATGCAGCACAACATGTCCCTATATCTCAGCTTTGGGATGTGGTAGGGCAAAAATGACCACACCACTCTCTTCGCCAGGACCACCCAGACACACGGTGTGGGTTTGAAGAAGATCTGAGGAGGTCACATTTCTCACCCAAAAAAAAACTAAGGGGTACCCCTTTGTGTTTTTTAGACTAAATTTTTGACCGTCTCAGATTTCTTCCAAACTCACGATGTTGATTAAGCAGGTCCATACTTACACAGGGGTGTGATTATTTTCAGCTTATCTCATCCCAAAGCTAATATATGAGGACTAACGTAACTGGGACTTTCTCTCAATAGGTTTATTGATATTGAGTATATTGGAATTAAATTTATGAGCTTGTTGTACGTCCAATAAAGAATAATACAGATGCAATGTAGGATATATTGGACTGACTAGGCTTTTCTGATCATACCCTTCTACTCATGTGTTTACCTAGCTTCACTGGAAGTAGGAATCCCATCATGAAATTTACAGTTATACATTTTATGCAGCACAACATGTCCCTATATCTCAGCTTTGGAATGTGGTAGGGCAAAAATGACCACACCACTCTCTTCGCCAGGACCACCCAGACACACGGTGTGGGTTTGAAGAAGATCTGAGGAGGTCACATTTCTCACCCAAAAAAACACTAAGGGGTACCCCTTTGTGTTTTTTAGACTAAATTTTTGACCGTCTCAGATTTCTTCCAAACTCACGATGTTGATTAAGCAGGTCCGGACTTACACAGGGGTGTGATTATTTTCAGCTTATCTCATCCCAAAGCTAATATATGAGGACTAACGTAACTGGGATTTTCTCTCAATAGGTTTATTGGTATTGAGTATATTGGAATTAAATTTATGAGCTTGTTGTACGACCAATAAAGAAAAATACAGATGCAATGTAGGATATATTGGACTGACTAGGCTTTTCTGATCATACCCTTCTACTCATGTGTTTACCTAGCTTCACTGGAAGTAGGAATCCCATCATGAAATTTACAGTTATACATTTTATGCAGCACAACATGTCCCTATATCTCAGCTTTGGAATGTGGTAGGGCAAAAATGACCACACGACTCTCTTCGCCAGGACCACCCAGACACACGGTGTGGGTTTGAAGAAGATCTGAGGAGGTCACATTTCTCACCCAAAAAAACACTAAGGGGTACCCCTTTGTGTTTTTTAGACTAAATTTTTGACCGTTTCAGATTTCTTCCAAACTCACGATGTTGATTAAGCAGGTCCTGACTTACACAGGGGTGTGATTATTTTCAGCTTATCTCATCCCAAAGCTGATATATGAGGACTAACGTAACTGGGATTTTCTCTCAATAGGTTTATTGGTATTGAGTATATTGGAATTAAATTTATGAGCTTGTTGTACGTCCAATAAAGAAAAATACAGATGCAATGTAGGATATATTGGACTGACTAGGCTTTTCTGATCACACCCTTCTAATCATGTGTTTACCTAGCTTCACTGGAAGTAGGAATCCCATCATGAAATTTACAGTTATACATTTTATGCAGCACAACATGTCCCTATATCTCAGCTTTGGGATGTGGTAGGGCAAAAATGACCACACCACTCTCTTCGCCAGGACCACCCAGACACACGGTGTGGGTTTGAAGAAGATCTGAGGAGGTCACATTTCTCACCCAAAAAAAAACTAAGGGGTACCCCTTTGTGTTTTTTAGACTAAATTTTTGACCGTCTCAGATTTCTTCCAAACTCACGATGTTGATTAAGCAGGTCCATACTTACACAGGGGTGTGATTATTTTCAGCTTATCTCATCCCAAAGCTAATATATGAGGACTAACGTAACTGGGACTTTCTCTCAATAGGTTTATTGATATTGAGTATATTGGAATTAAATTTATGAGCTTGTTGTACGTCCAATAAAGAATAATACAGATGCAATGTAGGATATATTGGACTGACTAGGCTTTTCTGATCATACCCTTCTACTCATGTGTTTACCTAGCTTCACTGGAAGTAGGAATCCCATCATGAAATTTACAGTTATACATTTTATGCAGCACAACATGTCCCTATATCTCAGCTTTGGAATGTGGTAGGGCAAAAATGACCACACCACTCTCTTCGCCAGGACCACCCAGACACACGGTGTGGGTTTGAAGAAGATCTGAGGAGGTCACATTTCTCACCCAAAAAAACACTAAGGGGTACCCCTTTGTGTTTTTTAGACTAAATTTTTGACCGTCTCAGATTTCTTCCAAACTCACGATGTTGATTAAGCAGGTCCATACTTACACAGGGGTGTGATTATTTTCAGCTTATCTCATCCCAAAGCTAATATATGAGGACTAACGTAACTGGGATTTTCTCTCAATAGGTTTATTGGTATTGAGTATATTGGAATTAAATTTATGAGCTTGTTGTACGTCCAATAAAGAAAAATACAGATGCAATGTAGCATATATTGGACTGACTAGGCTTTTCTGATCACATCCTTCTAATCATGTGTTTACCTAGCTTCACTGGAAGTAGGAATCCCATCATGAAATTTACAGTTATACATTTTATGCAGCACAACATGTCCCTATATCTCAGCTTTGGGATGTAGTAGGGCAAAAATGACCACACCACTCTCTTTGCTAGGACCTCCCTGACACACGGTGTGGGTTTTGAAGAAGATCTGAGGAGGTCACATTTCTCACCTAAAAAAACACTAAGGGGTACCCCTTTGTGTTTTTTTAGACTAAATTTTTGACTGTCTAAGATTTCTTCCAAACTCACGAGGTTGATTAAGCAGGTCCATACTTACGCAGGGGTGTGATTATTTTCAGCTTATCTCATCCCAAACCTGAGATATGAGGACTAACGTAACTAGGATTTTCTCTCAATAGGTTTATTGATATTGAGTATATTGGAATTAAATTTATGAGCTTGTTGTACGTCCAATAAAGAAAAATACAGATGCAATGTAGGATATATTGGACTGACTAGGCTTTTCTGATGACACCCTTCTAATCATGTGTTTACCTAGCTTCACTGGAAGTAGGAATCCCATCATGAAATTTACAGTTATACATTTTATGCAGCACAACATGTCCCTATATCTCAGCTTTGGGATGTGGTAGGGCAAAAATGACCACACCACTCTCTTCGCCAGGACCACCCAGACACACGGTGTGGGTTTGAAGAAGATCTGAGGAGGTCACATTTCTCACCCAAAAAAAAACTAAGGGGTACCCCTTTGTGTTTTTTAGACTAAATTTTTGACCGTCTCAGATTTCTTCCAAACTCACGATGTTGATTAAGCAGGTCCATACTTACACAGGGGTGTGATTATTTTCAGCTTATCTCATCCCAAAGCTAATATATGAGGACTAACGTAACTGGGATTTTCTCTCAATAGGTTTATTGATATTGAGTATATTGGAATTAAATTTATGAGCTTGTTGTACGTCCAATAAAGAATAATACAGATGCAATGTAGGATATATTGGACTGACTAGGCTTTTCTGATCATACCCTTCTACTCATGTGTTTACCTAGCTTCACTGGAAGTAGGAATCCCATCATGAAATTTACAGTTATACATTTTATGCAGCACAACATGTCCCTATATCTCAGCTTTGGGATGTAGTAGGGCAAAAATGACCACACCACTCTCTTTGCTAGGACCTCCCTGACACACGGTGTGGGTTTTGAAGAAGATCTGAGGAGGTCACATTTCTCACCTAAAAAAACACTAAGGGGTACCCCTTTGTGTTTTTTTAGACTAAATTTTTGACTGTCTAAGATTTCTTCCAAACTCACGAGGTTGATTAAGCAGGTCCATACTTACGCAGGGGTGTGATTATTTTCAGCTTATCTCATCCCAAACCTGAGATATGAGGACTAACGTAACTAGGATTTTCTCTCAATAGGTTTATTGATATTGAGTATATTGGAATTAAATTTATGAGCTTGTTGTACGTCCAATAAAGAAAAATACAGATGCAATGTAGGATATATTGGACTGACTAGGCTTTTCTGATGACACCCTTCTAATCATGTGTTTACCTAGCTTCACTGGAAGTAGGAATCCCATCATGAAATTTACAGTTATACATTTTATGCAGCACAACATGTCCCTATATCTCAGCTTTGGGATGTGGTAGGGCAAAAATGACCACACCACTCTCTTCGCCAGGACCACCCAGACACACGGTGTGGGTTTGAAGAAGATCTGAGGAGGTCACATTTCTCACCCAAAAAAAAACTAAGGGGTACCCCTTTGTGTTTTTTAGACTAAATTTTTGACCGTCTCAGATTTCTTCCAAACTCACGATGTTGATTAAGCAGGTCCATACTTACACAGGGGTGTGATTATTTTCAGCTTATCTCATCCCAAAGCTAATATATGAGGACTAACGTAACTGGGATTTTCTCTCAATAGGTTTATTGATATTGAGTATATTGGAATTAAATTTATGAGCTTGTTGTACGTCCAATAAAGAATAATACAGATGCAATGTAGGATATATTGGACTGACTAGGCTTTTCTGATCATACCCTTCTACTCATGTGTTTACCTAGCTTCACTGGAAGTAGGAATCCCATCATGAAATTTACAGTTATACATTTTATGCAGCACAACATGTCCCTATATCTCAGCTTTGGAATGTGGTAGGGCAAAAATGACCACACCACTCTCTTCGCCAGGACCACTCAGACACACGGTGTGGGTTTGAAGAAGATCTGAGGAGGTCACATTTCTCACCCAAAAAAACACTAAGGGGTACCCCTTTGTGTTTTTTAGACTAAATTTTTGACCGTTTCAGATTTCTTTCAAACTCGCGATGTTGATTAAGCAGGTCCTGACTTACACAGAGGTGTGATTATTTTCAGCTTATCTCATCCCAAAGCTGAGATATGAGGACTAACGTAACTGGGATTTTCTCTCAATAGGTTTATTGGTATTGAGTATATTGGAATTAAATTTATGAGCTTGTTGTATGTCCAATAAAGAAAAATACAGATGCAATGTAGGATATATTGGACTGACTAGGCTTTTCTGATCACACCCTTCTAATCATGTGTTTACCTAGCTTCACTGGAAGTAGGAATCCCATCATGAAATTTACAGTTATACATTTTATGCAGCACAACATGTCCCTATATCTCAGCTTTGGAATGTGGTACGGCAAAAATTACCACACCACTCTCTTCGCCAGGACCACCCAGACACACGGTGTGGGTTTGAAGAAGATCTGAGGAGGTCACATTTCTCACCCAAAAAAACACTAAGGGGTACCCCTTTGTGTTTTTTAGACTAAATTTTTGACCGTCTCAGATTTCTTCCAAACTCACGATGTTGATTAAGCAGGTCCATACTTACACAGGGGTGTGATTATTTTCAGCTTATCTCATCCCAAAGCTAATATATGAGGACTAACGTAACTGGGATTTTCTCTCAATAGGTTTATTGGAATTGAGTATATTGGAATTAAATTTATGAGCTTGTTGTACGTCCAATAAAGAAAAATACAGATGCAGTGTAGGATATATTGGACTGACTAGGCTTTTCTGATCACACCCTTCTAATCATGTGTTTACCTAGCTTCACTGGAAGTAGGAATCCCATCATGAAATTTACAGTTATACATTTTATGCAGCACAACATGTCCCTATATCTCAGCTTTGGGATGTAGTAGGGCAAAAATGACCACACCACTCTCTTTGCTAGGACCTCCCAGACACACGGTGTGGGTTTTGAAGAAGATCTGAGGAGGTCACATTTCTCACCTAAAAAAACACTAAGGGGTACCCTTTGTGTTTTTTTAGACTAAATTTTTGACTGTCTAAGATTTCTTCCAAACTCACGAGGTTGATTAAGCAGGTCCATACTTACACAGGGGTGTGATTATTTTCAGCTTATCTCATCCCAAACCTGAGATATGAGGACTAACGTAACTAGGATTTTCTCTCAATAGGTTTATTGATATTGAGTATATTGGAATTAAATTTATGAGCTTGTTGTACGTCCAATAAAGAAAAATACAGATGCAATGTAGGATATATTGGACTGACTAGGCTTTTCTGATCACACCCTTCTAATCATGTGTTTACCTAGCTTCACTGGAAGCAGGAATCCCATCATGAAATTTACAGTTATACATTTTATGCAGCACAACATGTCCCTATATCTCAGCTTTGGGATGTAGTAGGGCAAAAATGACCACACCACTCTCTTCGCCAGGACCACCCAGACACACGGTGTGGGTTTGAAGAAGATCTGAGGAGGTCACATTTCTCACCCAAAAAAACACTAAGGGGTACCCCTTTGTGTTTTTAGACTAAATTTTTGACCGTCTCAGATTTCTTCCAAACTCACGATGTTGATTAAGCAGGTCCTGACTTACACAGGGGTGTGATTATTTTCAGCTTATCTCATCCCAAAGCTGAGATATGAGGACTGATGTAACTATGATTTTCTCTCAATAGGTTTATTGGTATTGAGTATATTGGAATTAAATTTATGAGCTTGTTGTACGTCCAATAAAGAAAAATACAGATGCAATGTAGGATATATTGGACTGACTAGGCTTTTCTGATCATACCCTTCTACTCATGTGTTTACCTAGCTTCACTGGAAGTAGGAATCCCATCATGAAATTTACAGTTATACATTTTATGCAGCACAACATGTCCCTATATCTCAGCTTTGGAATGTGGTAGGGCAAAAATGACCACACGACTCTCTTCGCCAGAACCACCCAGACACACGGTGTGGGTTTGAAGAAGATCTGAGGAGGTCACATTTCTCACCCAAAAAAACACTAAGGGGTACCCCTTTGTGTTTTTTAGACTAAATTTTTGACCGTTTCAGATTTCTTCCAAACTCACGATGTTGATTAAGCAGGTCCTGACTTACACAGGGGTGTGATTACTTTCAGCTTATCTCATCCCAAAACTGAGATATGAGGACTAACGTAACTAGGATTTTCTCTCAATAGGTTTATTGGTATTGAGTATATTGGAATTAAATTTATGAGCTTGTTGTACGTCCAATAAAGAAATATACAGATGCAATGTAGGATATATTGGCCTGACTAGGCTTTTCTGATCACCCCCTTCTAATCATGTGTTTACCTAGCTTCACTGGAAGTAGAAATCCCATCATGAAATTTACAGTTATACATTTTATGCAGCACAACATGTCCCTATATCTCAGCTTTGGGATGTAGTAGGGCAAAAATGACCACACCACTCTCTTCGCCAGGACCTCCCTGACACACGGTGTGGGTTTTGAAGAAGATCTGAGGAGGTCACATTTTTCACCCAAAAAAAACTAAGGGGTACCCCTTTGTGTTTTTTAGACTAAATTTTTGACCGTCTCAGATTTCTTACAAACTCGCGATGTTGATTAAGCAGGTCGGGACTTACACAGGGGTGTGATTATTTTCAGCTTATCTCATCCCAAAGCTAATATATGAGGACTAACGTAACTGGGATTTTCTCTCAATAGGTTTATTGGTATTGAGTATATTGGAATTAAATTTATGAGCTTGTTGTACGTCCAATAAAGAAAAATACAGATGCAATGTAGGATATATTGGACTGACTAGGCTTTTCTGATCACCCCCTTCTAATCATGTGTTTACCTAGCTTCACTGGAAGTAGGAATCCCATCATGAAATTTACAGTTATACATTTTATGCAGCACAACATGTCCCTATATCTCAGCTTTGGGATGTAGTAGGGCAAAAATGACCACACCACTCTCTTCGCCAGGACCTCCCTGACACACGGTGTGGGTTTTGAAGAAGATCTGAGGAGGTCACATTTTTCACTCAAAAAAAACTAAGGGGTACCCCTTTGTGTTTTTTAGACTAAATTTTTGACCGTCTCAGATTTCTTCCAAACTCACGAGGTTGATTAAGCAGGTCCATACTTACACAGGGGTGTGATTATTTTCAGCTTATCTCATCCCAAAGCTGATATATGAGGACTAACGTAACTGGGATTTTCTCTCAATAGGTTTATTGGTATTGAGTATATTGGAATTAAATTTATGAGCTTGTTGTACTTCCAATAAAGAAAAATACAGATGCAATGTAGGATATATTGGACTGACTAGGCTTTTCTGATGACACCCTTCTAATCATGTGTTTACCTAGCTTCACTGGAAGTAGGAATCCCATCATGAAATTTACAGTTATACATTTTATGCAGCACAACATGTCCCTATATCTCAGCTTTGGGATGTGGTAGGGCAAAAATGACCACACCACTCTCTTCGCCAGGACCACCCAGACACACAGTGTGGGTTTGAAGAAGATCTGAGGAGGTCACATTTTTCACCCAAAAAAAACTAAGGGGTACCCCTTTGTGTTTTTTTAGACTAAATTTTTGACCATCTCAGATTTCTTCCAAACTCACGATGTTGATTAAGCAGGTCCTGACTTACACAGAGGTGTGATTATTTTCAGCTTATCTCATCCCAAAGCAGAGATATGAGGACTAACGTAACTGGGATTTTCTCTCAATAGGTTTATTGGTATTGAGTATATTGGAATTAAATTTATGAGCTTGTTGTACGTCCAATAAAGAAAAATACAGATGCAATGTAGGATATATTGGACTGACTTGGCTTTTCTGATCATACCCTTCTACTCATGTGTTTACCTAGCTTCACTGGAAGTAGGAATCCCATCATGAAATTTACAGTTATACATTTTATGCAGCACAACATGTCCCTATATCTCAGCTTTGGGATGTTGTAGGGCAAAAATGACCACACCACTCTCTTCGCCAGGACCTCCCTGACACACTGTGTGGGTTTTGAAGAAGATCTGAGGAGGTCACATTTTTCACCCAAAAAAAACTAAGGGGTACCCCTTTGTGTTTTTTAGACTAAATTTTTGACCGTCTCAGATTTCTTCCAAACTCGCGATGTTGATTAAGCAGGTCTTGACTTACACAGAGGTGTGATTATTTTCAGCTTATCTCATCCCAAAGCAGAGATATGAGGACTAACGTAACTGGGACTTTCTCTCAATAGGCTTATTGGTATTGAGTATATTGGAATTAAATTTATGAGCTTGTTGTACGTCCAATAAAGAAAAATACAGATGCAATGTAGGATATATTGGACTGACTAGGCTTTTCTGATCACACTATTCTAATCATGTGTTTACCTAGCTTCACTGGAAGTTGGAATCCCATCATGAAATTTACAGTTATACATTTTATGCAGCACAACATGTCCCTATATCTCAGCTTTGGGATGTAGTAGGGCAAAAATGACCACACGACTCTCTTCGCCAGGACCACCCAGACACACGGTGTGGGTTTGAAGAAGATCTGAGGAGGTCACATTTCTCACCCAAAAAAACACTAAGGGGTACCCCTTTGTGTTTTTTAGACTAAATTTTTGACCGTCTCAGATTTCTTCCAAACTCACGATGTTGATTAAGCAGGTCCATACTTACACAGAGGTGTGATTATTTTCAGCTTATCTCATCCCAAAGCTAATATATGAGGACTAACGTAACTGGGATTTTCTCTCAATAGGTTTATTGGTATTGAGTATATTGGAATTAAATTTATGAGCTTGTTATACATCCAATAAAGCAAAATACAGATGCAATGTAGGATATATTGGACTGACTAGGCTTTTCTGATCATACCCTTCTACTCATGTGTTTACCTAGCTTCACTGGAAGTAGGAATCCCATCATGAAATTTACAGTTATACATTTTATGCAGCACAACATGTCCCTATATCTCAGCTTTGGGATGTGGTAGGGCAAAAATGATCACACCACTCTCTTCGCCAGGACCACCCAGACACACGGTGTGGGTTTGAAGAAGATCTGAGGAGGTCACATTTCTCACCCAAAAAAACACTAAGGGGTACCCCTTTGTGTTTTTTAGACTAAATTTTTGACCGTCTCAGATTTCTTCCAAACTCACGATGTTGATTAAGCAGGTCCGGACTTACACAGGGGTGTGATTATTTTCAGCTTATCTCATCCCAAAGCTAATATATGAGGACTAACGTAACTGGGATTTTCTCTCAATAGGTTTATTGGTATTGAGTATATTGGAATTAAATTTATGAGCTTGTTGTACGTCCAATAAAGAAAAATACAGATGCAATGTAGGATATATTGGACTGACTAGGCTTTTCTGATCATACCCTTCTACTCATGTGTTTACCTAGCTTCACTGGAAGTAGGAATCCCATCATGAAATTTACAGTTATACATTTTATGCAGCACAACATGTCCCTATATCTAAGCTTTGGGATGTGGTAGGGCAAAAATGATCACACCACTCTCTTCGCCAGGACCACCCAGACACACGGTGTGGGTTTGAAGAAGATCTGAGGAGGTCACATTTCTCACCCAAAAAAACACTAAGGGGTACCCCTTTGTGTTTTTTAGACTAAATTTTTGACCGTCTCAGATTTCTTCCAAACTCACGATGTTGATTAAGCAGGTCCGGACTTACACAGGGGTGTGATTATTTTCAGCTTATCTCATCCCAAAGCTGATATATGAGGACTAACGTAACTGGGATTTTCTCTCAATAGGTTTATTGGTATTGAGTATATTGGAATTAAATTTATGAGCTTGTTGTACGTCCAATAAAGAAAAATACAGATGCAATGTAGGATATATTGGACTGACTAGGCTTTTCTGATCACACCCTTCTAATCATGTGTTTACCTAGCTTCACTGGAAGTAGGAATCCCATCATGAAATTTACAGTTATACATTTTATGCAGCACAACATGTCCCTATATCTCAGCTTTGGGATGTGGTAGGGCAAAAATGACCACACCACTCTCTTCGCCAGGACCACCCAGACACACGGTGTGGGTTTGAAGAAGATCTGAGGAGGTCACATTTCTCACCCAAAAAAAAATTAAGGGGTACCCCTTTGTGTTTTTTAGACTAAATTTTTGACCGTCTCAGATTTCTTCCAAACTCACGATGTTGATTAAGCAGGTCCATACTTACACAGGGGTGTGATTATTTTCAGCTTATCTCATCCCAAAGCTAATATATGAGGACTAACGTAACTGGGACTTTCTCTCAATAGGTTTATTGATATTGAGTATATTGGAATTAAATTTATGAGCTTGTTGTACGTCCAATAAAGAATAATACAGATGCAATGTAGGATATATTGGACTGACTAGGCTTTTCTGATCATACCCTTCTACTCATGTGTTTACCTAGCTTCACTGGAAGTAGGAATCCCATCATGAAATTTACAGTTATACATTTTATGCAGCACAACATGTCCCTATATCTCAGCTTTGGAATGTGGTAGGGCAAAAATGACCACACCACTCTCTTCGCCAGGACCACCCAGACACACGGTGTGGGTTTGAAGAAGATCTGAGGAGGTCACATTTCTCACCCAAAAAAACACTAAGGGGTACCCCTTTGTGTTTTTTAGACTAAATTTTTGACCGTCTCAGATTTCTTCCAAACTCACGATGTTGATTAAGCAGGTCCATACTTACACAGGGGTGTGATTATTTTCAGCTTATCTCATCCCAAAGCTAATATTTGAGGACTAACGTAACTGGGATTTTCTCTCAATAGGTTTATTGGTATTGAGTATATTGGAATTAAATTTATGAGCTTGTTGTACGTCCAATAAAGAAAAATACAGATGCAATGTAGGATATATTGGACTGACTAGGCTTTTCTGATCACATCCTTCTAATCATGTGTTTACCTAGCTTCACTGGAAGTAGGAATCCCATCATGAAATTTACAGTTATACATTTTATGCAGCACAACATGTCCCTATATCTCAGCTTTGGGATGTAGTAGGGCAAAAATGACCACACCACTCTCTTTGCTAGGACCTCCCTGACACACGGTGTGGGTTTTGAAGAAGATCTGAGGAGGTCACATTTCTCACCTAAAAAAACACTAAGGGGTACCCCTTTGTGTTTTTTTAGACTAAATTTTTGACTGTCTAAGATTTCTTCCAAACTCACGAGGTTGATTAAGCAGGTCCATACTTACGCAGGGGTGTGATTATTTTCAGCTTATCTCATCCCAAACCTGAGATATGAGGACTAACGTAACTAGGATTTTCTCTCAATAGGTTTATTGATATTGAGTATATTGGAATTAAATTTATGAGCTTGTTGTACGTCCAATAAAGAAAAATACAGATGCAATGTAGGATATATTGGACTGACTAGGCTTTTCTGATGACACCCTTCTAATCATGTGTTTACCTAGCTTCACTGGAAGTAGGAATCCCATCATGAAATTTACAGTTATACATTTTATGCAGCACAACATGTCCCTATATCTCAGCTTTGGGATGTGGTAGGGCAAAAATGACCACACCACTCTCTTCGCCAGGACCACCCAGACACACGGTGTGGGTTTGAAGAAGATCTGAGGAGGTCACATTTCTCACCCAAAAAAAAACTAAGGGGTACCCCTTTGTGTTTTTTAGACTAAATTTTTGACCGTCTCAGATTTCTTCCAAACTCACGATGTTGATTAAGCAGGTCCATACTTACACAGGGGTGTGATTATTTTCAGCTTATCTCATCCCAAAGCTAATATATGAGGACTAACGTAACTGGGATTTTCTCTCAATAGGTTTATTGATATTGAGTATATTGGAATTAAATTTATGAGCTTGTTGTACGTCCAATAAAGAATAATACAGATGCAATGTAGGATATATTGGACTGACTAGGCTTTTCTGATCATACCCTTCTACTCATGTGTTTACCTAGCTTCACTGGAAGTAGGAATCCCATCATGAAATTTACAGTTATACATTTTATGCAGCACAACATGTCCCTATATCTCAGCTTTGGAATGTGGTAGGGCAAAAATGACCACACCACTCTCTTCGCCAGGACCACTCAGACACACGGTGTGGGTTTGAAGAAGATCTGAGGAGGTCACATTTCTCACCCAAAAAAACACTAAGGGGTACCCCTTTGTGTTTTTTAGACTAAATTTTTGACCGTTTCAGATTTCTTTCAAACTCGCGATGTTGATTAAGCAGGTCCTGACTTACACAGAGGTGTGATTATTTTCAGCTTATCTCATCCCAAAGCTGAGATATGAGGACTAACGTAACTGGGATTTTCTCTCAATAGGTTTATTGGTATTGAGTATATTGGAATTAAATTTATGAGCTTGTTGTACGTCCAATAAAGAAAAATACAGATGCAATGTAGGATATATTGGACTGACTAGGCTTTTCTGATCACACCCTTCTAATCATGTGTTTACCTAGCTTCACTGGAAGTAGGAATCCCATCATGAAATTTACAGTTATACATTTTATGCAGCACAACATGTCCCTATATCTCAGCTTTGGAATGTGGTACGGCAAAAATGACCACACCACTCTCTTCGCCAGGACCACCCAGACACACGGTGTGGGTTTGAAGAAGATCTGAGGAGGTCACATTTCTCACCCAAAACAACACTAAGGGGTACCCCTTTGTGTTTTTTAGACTAAATTTTTGACCGTCTCAGATTTCTTCCAAACTCACGATGTTGATTAAGCAGGTCCATACTTACACAGGGGTGTGATTATTTTCAGCTTATCTCATCCCAAAGCTAATATATGAGGACTAACGTAACTGGGATTTTCTCTCAATAGGTTTATTGGAATTGAGTATATTGGAATTAAATTTATGAGCTTGTTGTACGTCCAATAAAGAAAAATACAGATGCAATGTAGGATATATTGGACTGACTAGGCTTTTCTGATCACACCCTTCTAATCATGTGTTTACCTAGCTTCACTGGAAGTAGGAATCCCATCATGAAATTTACAGTTATACATTTTATGCAGCACAACATGTCCCTATATCTCAGCTTTGGGATGTAGTAGGGCAAAAATGACCACACCACTCTCTTTGCTAGGACCTCCCAGACACACGGTGTGGGTTTTGAAGAAGATCTGAGGAGGTCACATTTCTCACCTAAAAAAACACTAAGGGGTACCCCTTTGTGTTTTTTTAGACTAAATTTTTGACTGTCTAAGATTTCTTCCAAACTCACGAGGTTGATTAAGCAGGTCCATACTTACACAGGGGTGTGATTATTTTCAGCTTATCTCATCCCAAAGCTGAGATATGAGGACTAACGTAACTAGGATTTTCTCTCAATAGGTTTATTGGTATTGAGTATATTGGAATTAAATTTATGAGCTTGTTGTACGTCCAATAAAGAAAAATACAGATGCAATGTAGGATATATTGGACTGACTAGGCTTTTCTGATCACCCCCTTCTAATCATGTGTTTACCTAGCTTCACTGGAAGTAGGAATCCCATCATGAAATTTACAGTTATACATTTTATGCAGCACAACATGTCCCTATATCTCAGCTTTGGGATGTAATAGGGCAAAAATGACCACACATCTCTCTTCGCCAGGACCACCCAGACACACGGTGTGGGTTTGAAGAAGATCTGAGGAGGTCACATTTCTCACCCAAAAAAACACTAAGGGGTACCCCTTTGTGTTTTTTAGACTAAATTTTTGACCGTCTCAGATTTCTTCCAAACTCACGATGTTGATTAAGCAGGTCCATACTTACACAGGGGTGTGATTATTTTCAGCTTTTCTCATCCCAAAGCAGAGATATGAGGACTAACGTAACTGGGATTTTCTCTCAATAGGTTTATTGGTATTGAGTATATTGGAATTAAATTTATGAGCTTGTTGTACGTCCAATAAAGAAAAATACAGATGCAATGTAGGATATATTGGACTGACTAGGCTTTTCTGATCACACCCTTCTAATCATGTGTTTACCTAGCTTCACTGGAAGTTGGAATCCCATCATGAAATTTACAGTTATACATTTTATGCAGCACAACATGTCCCTATATCTCAGCTTTGGGATGTAGTAGGGCAAAAATGACCACACCACTCTCTTCGCCAGGACCTCCCTGACACACGGTGTGGGTTTTGAAGAAGATCTGAGGAGGTCACATTTTTCACCCAAAAAAAACTAAGGGGTACCCCTTTGTGTTTTTTTAGACTAAATTTTTGACCGTCTCAGATTTCTTCCAAACTCACGATGTTGATTAAGCAGGTCCTGACTTACACAGAGGTGTGATTATTTTCAGCTTATCTCATCCCAAAGCAGAGATATGAGGACTAACGTAACTGGGATTTTCTCTCAATAGGTTTGTTGGTATTGAGTATATTGGAATTAAATTTATGAGCTTGTTGTACGTCCAATAAAGAAAAATACAGATGCAATGTAGGATATATTGGACTGACTAGGCTTTTCTGATCATACCCTTCTACTCATGTGTTTACCTAGCTTCACTGGAAGTAGGAATCCCATCATGAAATTTACAGTTATACATTTTATGCAGCACAACATGTCCCTATATCTCAGCTTTGGGATGTAGTAGGGCAAAAATGACCACACCACTCTCTTCGCCAGGACCTCCCTGACACACTGTGTGGGTTTTGAAGAAGATCTGAGGAGGTCACATTTTTCACCCAAAAAAAACTAAGGGGTACCCCTTTGTGTTTTTTTAGACTAAATTTTTGACCGTCTCAGATTTCTTCCAAACTCACGATGTTGATTAAGCAGGTCCTGACTTACACAGAGGTGTGATTATTTTCAGCTTATCTCATCCCAAAGCAGAGATATGAGGACTAACGTAACTGGGATTTTCTCTCAATAGGTTTATTGGTATTGAGTATATTGGAATTAAATTTATGAGCTTGTTGTACGTCCAATAAAGAAAAATACAGATGCAATGTAGGATATATTGGACTGACTAGGCTTTTCTGATCACACCCTTCTAATCATGTGTTTACCTAGCTTCACTGGAAGTAGGAATCCCATCATGAAATTTACAGTTATACATTTTATGCAGCACAACATGTCCCTATATCTCAGCTTTGGGATGTAGTAGGGCAAAAATGACCACACCACTCTCTTTGCTAGGACCTCCCAGACACACGGTGTGGGTTTTGAAGAAGATCTGAGGAGGTCACATTTCTCACCTAAAAAAACACTAAGGGGTACCCCTTTGTGTTTTTTTAGACTAAATTTTTGACCGTCTAAGATTTCTTCCAAACTCACGAGGTTGATTAAGCAGGTCCATACTTACACAGGGGTGTGATTATTTTCAGCTTATCTCATCCCAAACCTGAGATATGAGGACTAACGTAACTAGGATTTTCTCTCAATAGGTTTATTGATATTGAGTATATTGGAATTAAATTTATGAGCTTGTTGTACGTCCAATAAAGAAAAATACAGATGCAATGTAGGATATATTGGACTGACTAGGCTTTTCTGATGACACCCTTCTAATCATGTGTTTACCTAGCTTCACTGGAAGTAGGAATCCCATCATGAAATTTACAGTTATACATTTTATGCAGCACAACATGTCCCTATATCTCAGCTTTGGGATGTGGTAGGGCAAAAATGACCACACCACTCTCTTCGCCAGGACCTCCCTGACACACGGTGTGGGTTTTGAAGAAGATCTGAGGAGGTCACATTTTTCACCCCAAAAAAAAACTAAGGGGTACCCCTTTGTGCTTTTTAGACTAAATTTTTGACCGTTTCAGATTTCTTTCAAACTCGCGATGTTGATTAAACAGGTCCTGACTTACACAGAGGTGTGATTATTTTCAGCTTATCTCATCCCAAAGCTGAGATATGAGGACTAACGTAACTGGGATTTTCTCTCAATAGGTTTATTGGTATTGAGTATATTGGAATTAAATTTATGAGCTTGTTGTACGTCCAATAAAGAAAAATACAGATGCAATGTAGGATATATTGGACTGACTAGGCTTTTCTGATCACACCCTTCTAATCATGTGTTTACCTAGCTTCACTGGAAGTAGGAATCCCATCATGAAATTTACAGTTATACATTTTATGCAGCACAACATGTCCCTATATCTCAGCTTTGGGATGTGGTAGGGCAAAAATGACCACACCACTCTCTTCGCCAGGACCACCCAGACACACAGTGTGGGTTTGAAGAAGATCTGAGGAGGTCACATTTCTCACCCAAAAAAACACTAAGGGGTACCCCTTTGTGTTTTTTAGTCTAAATCTTTGACCGTCTCAGATTTCTTCCAAACTCACGATGTTGATTAAGCAGGTCCATACTTACACAGGGGTGTGATTATTTTCAGCTTATCTCATCCCAAAGCTAATATATGAGGACTAACGTAACTGGGATTTTCTCTCAATATGTTTATTGGTATTGAGTATATTGGAATTAAATTTATGAGCTTGTTATACATCCAATAAAGCAAAATACAGATGCAATGTAGGATATATTGGACTGACTAGGCTTTTCTGATCATACCCTTCTACTCATGTGTTTACCTAGCTTCACTGGAAGTAGGAATCCCATCATGAAATTTACAGTTATACATTTTATGCAGCACAACATGTCCCTATATCTCAGCTTTGGGATGTGGTAGGGCAAAAATGACCACACCACTCTCTTCGCCAGGACCACCCAGACACACGGTGTGGGTTTGAAGAAGATCTGAGGAGGTCACATTTCTCACCCAAAAATACACTAAGGGGTACCCCTTTGTGTTTTTTAGACTAAATTTTTGACCATCTCAGATTTCTTCCAAACTCACGATGTTGATTAAGCAGGTCCTGACTTACACAGGGGTGTGATTACTTTCAGCTTATCTCATTCCAAAGCTGAGATATGAGGACTAACGTAACTAGGATTTTCTCTCAATAGGTTTATTGGTATTGAGTATATTGGAATTAAATTTATGAGCTTGTTGTACGTCCAATAAAGAAAAATACAGATGCAATGTAGGATATATTGGACTGACTAGGCTTTTCTGATCACCCCCTTCTAATCATGTGTTTACCTAGCTTCACTGAAAGTAGGAATCCCATCATGAAATTTACAGTTATACATTTTATGCAGCACAACATGTCCCTATATCTCAGCTTTGGGATGTAGTAGGGCAAAAATGACCACACCACTCTCTTCGCCAGGACCTCCCTGACACACGGTGTGGGTTTTGAAGAAGATCTGAGGAGGTCACATTTTTCACCCAAAAAAAACTAAGGGGTACCCCTTTGTGTTTTTTTAGACTAAATTTTTGACCGTCTCAGATTTCTTCCAAACTCACAATTTTGTTTAAGCAGGTCCATACTTACACAGGGGTGTGATTATTTTCAGCTTATCTCATCCCAAAGCTGAGATATGAGGACTAATGTAACTATGACTATAACTGGGATTTTCTCTCAATATGTTTATTGGTATTGAGTATATTGGAATTAAATTTATGAGCTTGTTATACATCCAATAAAGCAAAATACAGATGCAATGTAGGATATATTGGACTGACTAGGCTTTTCTGATCATACCCTTCTACTCATGTGTTTACCTAGCTTCACTGGAAGTAGGAATCCCATCATGAAATTTACAGTTATACATTTTATGCAGCACAACATGTCCCTATATCTCAGCTTTGGGATGTGGTAGGGCAAAAATGATCACACCACTCTCTTCGCCAGGACCACCCAGACACACGGTGTGGGTTTGAAGAAGATCTGAGGAGGTCACATTTCTCACCCAAAAAAACACTAAGGGGTACCCCTTTGTGTTTTTAGACTAAATTTTTGACCGTCTCAGATTTCTTCCAAACTCACGATGTTGATTAAGCAGGTCCTGACTTACACAGGGGTGTGATTATTTTCAGCTTATCTCATCCCAAAGCTGAGATATGAGGACTAATGTAACTATGATTTTCTCTCAATAGGTTTATTGGTATTGAGTATATTGGAATTAAATTTATGAGCTTGTTGTACGTCCAATAAAGAAAAATACAGATGCAATGTAGGATATATTGGACTGACTAGGCTTTTCTGATCATACCCTTCTACTCATGTGTTTACCTAGCTTCACTGGAAGTAGGAATCCCATCATGAAATTTACAGTTATACATTTTATGCAGCACAACATGTCCCTATATCTCAGCTTTGGAATGTGGTAGGGCAAAAATGACCACACGACTCTCTTCGCCAGGACCACCCAGACACACGGTGTTGGTTTGAAGAAGATCTGAGGAGGTCACATTTCTCACCCAAAAAAACACTAAGGGGTACCCCTTTGTGTTTTTTAGACTAAATTTTTGACCGTTTCAGATTTCTTCCAAACTCACGATGTTGATTAAGCAGGTCCTGACTTACACAGGGGTGTGATTACTTTCAGCTTATCTCATCCCAAAGCTGAGATATGAGGACTAACATAACTAGGATTTTCTCTCAATAGGTTTATTGGTATTGAGTATATTGGAACTAAATTTATGAGCTTGTTGTACGTCCAATACAGAAATATACAGATGCAAAGTAGGATATATTGGCCAGACTAGGCTTTTCTGATCACCCCCTTCTAATCATGTGTTTACCTAGCTTCACTGGAAGTAGGAATCCCATCATGAAATTTACAGTTATACATTTTATGCAGCACAACATGTCCCTATATCTCAGCTTTGGGATGTAGTAGGGCAAAAATGACCACACCACTCTCTTCGCCAGGACCTCCCTGACACACGGTGTGGGTTTTGAAGAAGATCTGAGGAGGTCACATTTTTCACCCAAAAAAAAACTAAGGGGTACCCCTTTGTGTTTTTTTAGACTAAATTTTTGACCGTCTCAGATTTCTTCCAAACTCACAATTTTGATTAAGCAGGTCCATACTTACACAGGGGTGTGATTATTTTCAGCTTATCTCATTCCAAAGCTAATATATGAGGACTAACGTAACTGGGATTTTCTCTCAATAGGTTTATTGGTATTGAGTATATTGGAATTAAATTTATGAGCTTGTTATACGTCCAATAAAGAAAAATACAGATGCAATGTAGGATATATTGGACTGACTAGGCTTTTCTGATCACCCCGTTCTAATCATGTGTTTACCTAGCTTCACTGAAAGTAGGAATCCCATCATGAAATTTACAGTTATACATTTTATGCAGCACAACATGTCCCTATATCTCAGCTTTGGGATGTAGTAGGGCAAAAATGACCACACCACTCTCTTCGCCAGGACCTCCCTGACACACGGTGTGGGTTTTGAAGAAGATCTGAGGAGGTCACATTTTTCACCCAAAAAAAACTAAGGGGTACCCCTTTGTGTTTTTTTAGACTAAATTTTTGACCGTCTCAGATTTCTTCCAAACTCACAATTTTGATTAAGCAGGTCCATACTTACACAGGGGTGTGATTATTTTCAGCTTATCTCATCCCAAAGCTAATATATGAGGACTAACGTAACTGGGATTTTCTCTCAATAGGTTTATTGGTATTGAGTATATTGGAATTAAATTTATGAGCTTGTTATACATCCAATAAAGCAAAATACAGATGCAATGTAGGATATATTGGACTGACTAGGCTTTTCTGATCATACCCTTCTACTCATGTGTTTACCTAGCTTCACTGGAAGTAGGAATCCCATCATGAAATTTACAGTTATACATTTTATGCAGCACAACATGTCCCTATATCTCAGCTTTGGGATGTGGTAGGGCAAAAATGATCACACCACTCTCTTCGCCAGGACCACCCAGACACACGGTGTGGGTTTGAAGAAGATCTGAGGAGGTCACATTTCTCACCCAAAAAAACACTAAGGGGTACCCCTTTGTGTTTTTAGACTAAATTGTTGACCGTCTCAGATTTCTTCCAAACTCACGATGTTGATTAAGCAGGTCCTGACTTACACAGGGGTGTGATTATTTTCAGCTTATCTCATCCCAAAGCTGAGATATGAGGACTAATGTAACTATGATTTTCTCTCAATAGGTTTATTGGTATTGAGTATATTGGAATTAAATTTATGAGCTTGTTGTACGTCCAATAAAGAAAAATACAGATGCAATGTAGGATATATTGGACTGACTAGGCTTTTCTGATCATATCCTTCTACTCATGTGTTTACCTAGCTTCACTGGAAGTAGGAATCCAATCATGAAATTTACAGTTATACATTTTATGCAGCACAACATGTCCCTATATCTCAGCTTTGGGATGTGGTAGGGCAAAAATGACCACACGACTCTCTTCGCCAGGGCCACCCAGACACACGGTGTGGGTTTGAAGAAGATCTGAGGAGGTCACATTTCTCACCCAAAAAAACACTAAGGGGTACCCCTTTGTGTTTTTAGACTAAATTGTTGACCGTCTCAGATTTCTTCCAAACTCACGATGTTGATTAAGCAGGTCCTGACTTACACAGGGGTGTGATTATTTTCAGCTTATCTCATCCCAAAGCTGAGATATGAGGACTAATGTAACTATGATTTTCTCTCAATAGGTTTATTGGTATTGAGTATATTGGAATTAAATTTATGAGCTTGTTGTACGTCCAATAAAGAAAAATACAGATGCAATGTAGGATATATTGGACTGACTAGGCTTTTCTGATGACACCCTTCTAATCATGTGTTTACCTAGCTTCACTGGAAGTAGGAATCCCATCATGAAATTTACAGTTATACATTTTATGCAGCACAACATGTCCCTATATCTCAGCTTTGGAATGTGGTAGGGCAAAAATGACCACACGACTCTCTTCGCCAGGACCACCCAGACACACGGTGTGGGTTTGAAGAAGATCTGAGGAGGTCACATTTCTCACCCAAAAAAACACTAAGGGGTACCCCTTTGTGTTTTTTAGACTAAATTTTTGACCGTTTCAGATTTCTTCCAAACTCACGATGTTGATTAAGCAGGTCCTGACTTACACAGGGGTGTGATTACTTTCAGCTTATCTCATCCCAAAGCTGAGATATGAGGACTAACATAACTAGGATTTTCTCTCAATAGGTTTATTGGTATTGAGTATATTGGAACTAAATTTATGAGCTTGTTGTACGTCCAATACAGAAATATACAGATGCAATGTAGGATATATTGGCCAGACTAGGCTTTTCTGATCACCCCCTTCTAATCATGTGTTTACCTAGCTTCACTGGAAGTAGAAATCCCATCATGAAATTTACAGTTATACATTTTATGCAGCACAACATGTCCCTATATCTCAGCTTTGGGATGTAGTAGGGCAAAAATGACCACACCACTCTCTTCGCCAGGACCACCCAGACACACGGTGTGGGTTTGAAGAAGATCTGAGGAGGTCACATTTCTCACCCAAAAAAACACTAAGGGGTACCCCTTTGTGTTTTTTAGACTAAATTTTTGACCATCTCAGATTTCTTCCAAACTCACGATGTTGATTAAGCAGGTCCTGACTTACACAGGGGTGTGATTATTTTCAGCTTATCTCATCCCAAAGCTGAGATATGAGGACTAACGTAACTAGGATTTTCTCTCAATAGGTTTATTGGTATTGAGTATATTGGAATTAAATTTATGAGCTTGTTGTACGTCCAATAAAGAAAAATACAGATGCAATGTAGGATATATTGGACTGACTAGGCTTTTCTGATCACCCCCTTCTAATCATGTGTTTACCTAGCTTCACTGGAAGTAGGAATCCCATCATGAAATTTACAGTTATACATTTTATGCAGCACAACATGTCCCTATATCTCAGCTTTGGGATGTGGTAGGGCAAAAATGACCACACGACTCTCTTCGCCAGGGCCACCCAGACACACGGTGTGGGTTTGAAGAAGATCTGAGGAGGTCACATTTCTCACCCAAAAAAACACTAAGGGGTACCCCTTTGTGTTTTTAGACTAAATTGTTGACCGTCTCAGATTTCTTCCAAACTCACGATGTTGATTAAGCAGGTCCTGACTTACACAGGGGTGTGATTATTTTCAGCTTATCTCATCCCAAAGCTGAGATATGAGGACTAATGTAACTATGATTTTCTCTCAATAGGTTTATTGGTATTGAGTATATTGGAATTAAATTTATGAGCTTGTTGTACGTCCAATAAAGAAAAATACAGATGCAATGTAGGATATATTGGACTGACTAGGCTTTTCTGATCATACCCTTCTACTCATGTGTTTACCTAGCTTCACTGGAAGTAGGAATCCCATCATGAAATTTACAGTTATACATTTTATGCAGCACAACATGTCCCTATATCTCAGCTTTGGGATGTAGTAGGGCAAAAATGACCACACGACTCTCTTCGCCAGGACCACCCAGACACACGGTGTGGGTTTGAAGAAGATCTGAGGAGGTCACATTTCTCACCCAAAAAAACACTAAGGGGTACCCCTTTGTGTTTTTTAGACTAAATTTTTGACCGTCTCAGATTTCTTCCAAACTCACGATGTTGATTAAGCAGGTCCATACTTACACAGGGGTGTGATTATTTTCAGCTTATCTCATCCCAAAGCAGAGATATGAGGACTAACGTAACTGGGATTTTCTCTCAATAGGTTTATTGGTATTGAGTATATTGGAATTAAATTTATGAGCTTGTTATACATCCAATAAAGCAAAATACAGATGCAATGTAGGATATATTGGACTGACTAGGCTTTTCTGATCATACCCTTCTACTCATGTGTTTACCTAGCTTCACTGGAAGTAGGAATCCCATCATGAAATTTACAGTTATACATTTTATGCAGCACAACATGTCCCTATATCTCAGCTTTGGGATGTGGTAGGGCAAAAATGATCACACCACTCTCTTCGCCAGGACCACCCAGACACACGGTGTGGGTTTGAAGAAGATCTGAGGAGGTCACATTTCTCACCCAAAAAAACACTAAGGGGTACCCCTTTGTGTTTTTAGACTAAATTTTTGACCGTCTCAGATTTCTTCCAAACTCACGATGTTGATTAAGCAGGTCCTGACTTACACAGGGGTGTGATTATTTTCAGCTTATCTCATCCCAAAGCTGAGATATGAGGACTAATGTAACTATGATTTTCTCTCAATAGGTTTATTGGTATTGAGTATATTGGAATTAAATTTATGAGCTTGTTGTACGTCCAATAAAGAAAAATACAGATGCAATGTAGGATATATTGGACTGACTAGGCTTTTCTGATCACCCCCTTCTAATCATGTGTTTACCTAGCTTCACTGGAAGTAGGAATCCCATCATGAAATTTACAGTTATACATTTTATGCAGCACAACATGTCCCTATATCTCAGCTTTGGGATGTAGTAGGGCAAAAATGACCACACCACTCTCTTCGCCAGGACCTCCCTGACACACGGTGTGGGTTTTGAAGAAGATCTGAGGAGGTCACATTTTTCACCCAAAAAAAAACTAAGGGGTACCCCTTTGTGTTTTTTTAGACTAAATTTTTGACCGTCTCAGATTTCTTCCAAACTCACAATTTTGATTAAGCAGGTCCATACTTACACAGGGGTGTGATTATTTTCAGCTTATCTCATTCCAAAGCTAATATATGAGGACTAACGTAACTGGGATTTTCTCTCAATAGGTTTATTGGTATTGAGTATATTGGAATTAAATTTATGAGCTTGTTATACGTCCAATAAAGAAAAATACAGATGCAATGTAGGATATATTGGACTGACTAGGCTTTTCTGATCACCCCGTTCTAATCATGTGTTTACCTAGCTTCACTGAAAGTAGGAATCCCATCATGAAATTTACAGTTATACATTTTATGCAGCACAACATGTCCCTATATCTCAGCTTTGGGATGTAGTAGGGCAAAAATGACCACACCACTCTCTTCGCCAGGACCTCCCTGACACACGGTGTGGGTTTTGAAGAAGATCTGAGGAGGTCACATTTTTCACCCAAAAAAAACTAAGGGGTACCCCTTTGTGTTTTTTTAGACTAAATTTTTGACCGTCTCAGATTTCTTCCAAACTCACAATTTTGATTAAGCAGGTCCATACTTACACAGGGGTGTGATTATTTTCAGCTTATCTCATCCCAAAGCTAATATATGAGGACTAACGTAACTGGGATTTTCTCTCAATAGGTTTATTGGTATTGAGTATATTGGAATTAAATTTATGAGCTTGTTATACATCCAATAAAGCAAAATACAGATGCAATGTAGGATATATTGGACTGACTAGGCTTTTCTGATCATACCCTTCTACTCATGTGTTTACCTAGCTTCACTGGAAGTAGGAATCCCATCATGAAATTTACAGTTATACATTTTATGCAGCACAACATGTCCCTATATCTCAGCTTTGGGATGTGGTAGGGCAAAAATGACCACACGACTCTCTTCGCCAGGGCCACCCAGACACACGGTGTGGGTTTGAAGAAGATCTGAGGAGGTCACATTTCTCACCCAAAAAAACACTAAGGGGTACCCCTTTGTGTTTTTAGACTAAATTGTTGACCGTCTCAGATTTCTTCCAAACTCACGATGTTGATTAAGCAGGTCCTGACTTACACAGGGGTGTGATTATTTTCAGCTTATCTCATCCCAAAGCTGAGATATGAGGACTAATGTAACTATGATTTTCTCTCAATAGGTTTATTGGTATTGAGTATATTGGAATTAAATTTATGAGCTTGTTGTACGTCCAATAAAGAAAAATACAGATGCAATGTAGGATATATTGGACTGACTAGGCTTTTCTGATCATATCCTTCTACTCATGTGTTTACCTAGCTTCACTGGAAGTAGGAATCCCATCATGAAATTTACAGTTATACATTTTATGCAGCACAACATGTCCCTATATCTCAGCTTTGGGATGTGGTAGGGCAAAAATGACCACACGACTCTCTTCGCCAGGGCCACCCAGACACACGGTGTGGGTTTGAAGAAGATCTGAGGAGGTCACATTTCTCACCCAAAAAAACACTAAGGGGTACCCCTTTGTGTTTTTAGACTAAATTGTTGACCGTCTCAGATTTCTTCCAAACTCACGATGTTGATTAAGCAGGTCCTGACTTACACAGGGGTGTGATTATTTTCAGCTTATCTCATCCCAAAGCTGAGATATGAGGACTAATGTAACTATGATTTTCTCTCAATAGGTTTATTGGTATTGAGTATATTGGAATTAAATTTATGAGCTTGTTGTACGTCCAATAAAGAAAAATACAGATGCAATGTAGGATATATTGGACTGACTAGGCTTTTCTGATGACACCCTTCTAATCATGTGTTTACCTAGCTTCACTGGAAGTAGGAATCCCATCATGAAATTTACAGTTATACATTTTATGCAGCACAACATGTCCCTATATCTCAGCTTTGGAATGTGGTAGGGCAAAAATGACCACACGACTCTCTTCGCCAGGACCACCCAGACACACGGTGTGGGTTTGAAGAAGATCTGAGGAGGTCACATTTCTCACCCAAAAAAACACTAAGGGGTACCCCTTTGTGTTTTTTAGACTAAATTTTTGACCGTTTCAGATTTCTTCCAAACTCACGATGTTGATTAAGCAGGTCCTGACTTACACAGGGGTGTGATTACTTTCAGCTTATCTCATCCCAAAGCTGAGATATGAGGACTAACATAACTAGGATTTTCTCTCAATAGGTTTATTGGTATTGAGTATATTGGAACTAAATTTATGAGCTTGTTGTACGTCCAATACAGAAATATACAGATGCAATGTAGGATATATTGGCCAGACTAGGCTTTTCTGATCACCCCCTTCTAATCATGTGTTTACCTAGCTTCACTGGAAGTAGAAATCCCATCATGAAATTTACAGTTATACATTTTATGCAGCACAACATGTCCCTATATCTCAGCTTTGGGATGTAGTAGGGCAAAAATGACCACACCACTCTCTTCGCCAGGACCACCCAGACACACGGTGTGGGTTTGAAGAAGATCTGAGGAGGTCACATTTCTCACCCAAAAAAACACTAAGGGGTACCCCTTTGTGTTTTTTAGACTAAATTTTTGACCATCTCAGATTTCTTCCAAACTCACGATGTTGATTAAGCAGGTCCTGACTTACACAGGGGTGTGATTATTTTCAGCTTATCTCATCCCAAAGCTGAGATATGAGGACTAACGTAACTAGGATTTTCTCTCAATAGGTTTATTGGTATTGAGTATATTGGAATTAAATTTATGAGCTTGTTGTACGTCCAATAAAGAAAAATACAGATGCAATGTAGGATATATTGGACTGACTAGGCTTTTCTGATCACCCCCTTCTAATCATGTGTTTACCTAGCTTCACTGGAAGTAGGAATCCCATCATGAAATTTACAGTTATACATTTTATGCAGCACAACATGTCCCTATATCTCAGCTTTGGGATGTGGTAGGGCAAAAATGACCACACGACTCTCTTCGCCAGGGCCACCCAGACACACGGTGTGGGTTTGAAGAAGATCTGAGGAGGTCACATTTCTCACCCAAAAAAACACTAAGGGGTACCCCTTTGTGTTTTTAGACTAAATTGTTGACCGTCTCAGATTTCTTCCAAACTCACGATGTTGATTAAGCAGGTCCTGACTTACACAGGGGTGTGATTATTTTCAGCTTATCTCATCCCAAAGCAGAGATATGAGGACTAACGTAACTGGGATTTTCTCTCAATAGGTTTATTGGTATTGAGTATATTGGAATTAAATTTATGAGCTTGTTATACATCCAATAAAGCAAAATACAGATGCAATGTAGGATATATTGGACTGACTAGGCTTTTCTGATCATACCCTTCTACTCATGTGTTTACCTAGCTTCACTGGAAGTAGGAATCCCATCATGAAATTTACAGTTATACATTTTATGCAGCACAACATGTCCCTATATCTCAGCTTTGGGATGTGGTAGGGCAAAAATGATCACACCACTCTCTTCGCCAGGACCACCCAGACACACGGTGTGGGTTTGAAGAAGATCTGAGGAGGTCACATTTCTCACCCAAAAAAACACTAAGGGGTACCCCTTTGTGTTTTTAGACTAAATTTTTGACCGTCTCAGATTTCTTCCAAACTCACGATGTTGATTAAGCAGGTCCTGACTTACACAGGGGTGTGATTATTTTCAGCTTATCTCATCCCAAAGCTGAGATATGAGGACTAATGTAACTATGATTTTCTCTCAATAGGTTTATTGGTATTGAGTATATTGGAATTAAATTTATGAGCTTGTTGTACGTCCAATAAAGAAAAATACAGATGCAATGTAGGATATATTGGACTGACTAGGCTTTTCTGATCACCCCCTTCTAATCATGTGTTTACCTAGCTTCACTGGAAGTAGGAATCCCATCATGAAATTTACAGTTATACATTTTATGCAGCACAACATGTCCCTATATCTCAGCTTTGGGATGTAGTAGGGCAAAAATGACCACACCACTCTCTTCGCCAGGACCTCCCTGACACACGGTGTGGGTTTTGAAGAAGATCTGAGGAGGTCACATTTTTCACCCAAAAAAAAACTAAGGGGTACCCCTTTGTGTTTTTTTAGACTAAATTTTTGACCGTCTCAGATTTCTTCCAAACTCACAATTTTGATTAAGCAGGTCCATACTTACACAGGGGTGTGATTATTTTCAGCTTATCTCATCCCAAAGCTGAGATATGAGGACTAATGTAACTATGATTTTCTCTCAATAGGTTTATTGGTATTGAGTATATTGGAATTAAATTTATGAGCTTGTTGTACGTCCAATAAAGAAAAATACAGATGCAATGTAGGATATATTGGACTGACTAGGCTTTTCTGATCATATCCTTCTACTCATGTGTTTACCTAGCTTCACTGGAAGTAGGAATCCCATCATGAAATTTACAGTTATACATTTTATGCAGCACAACATGTCCCTATATCTCAGCTTTGGGATGTGGTAGGGCAAAAATGACCACACGACTCTCTTCGCCAGGGCCACCCAGACACACGGTGTGGGTTTGAAGAAGATCTGAGGAGGTCACATTTCTCACCCAAAAAAACACTAAGGGGTACCCCTTTGTGTTTTTAGACTAAATTGTTGACCGTCTCAGATTTCTTCCAAACTCACGATGTTGATTAAGCAGGTCCTGACTTACACAGGGGTGTGATTATTTTCAGCTTATCTCATCCCAAAGCTGAGATATGAGGACTAATGTAACTATGATTTTCTCTCAATAGGTTTATTGGTATTGAGTATATTGGAATTAAATTTATGAGCTTGTTGTACGTCCAATAAAGAAAAATACAGATGCAATGTAGGATATATTGGACTGACTAGGCTTTTCTGATGACACCCTTCTAATCATGTGTTTACCTAGCTTCACTGGAAGTAGGAATCCCATCATGAAATTTACAGTTATACATTTTATGCAGCACAACATGTCCCTATATCTCAGCTTTGGAATGTGGTAGGCCAAAAATGACCACACGACTCTCTTCGCCAGGACCACCCAGACACACGGTGTGGGTTTGAAGAAGATCTGAGGAGGTCACATTTCTCACCCAAAAAAACACTAAGGGGTACCCCTTTGTGTTTTTTAGACTAAATTTTTGACCGTTTCAGATTTCTTCCAAACTCACGATGTTGATTAAGCAGGTCCTGACTTACACAGGGGTGTGATTACTTTCAGCTTATCTCATCCCAAAGCTGAGATATGAGGACTAACATAACTAGGATTTTCTCTCAATAGGTTTATTGGTATTGAGTATATTGGAACTAAATTTATGAGCTTGTTGTACGTCCAATACAGAAATATACAGATGCAATGTAGGATATATTGGCCAGACTAGGCTTTTCTGATCACCCCCTTCTAATCATGTGTTTACCTAGCTTCACTGGAAGTAGAAATCCCATCATGAAATTTACAGTTATACATTTTATGCAGCACAACATGTCCCTATATCTCAGCTTTGGGATGTAGTAGGGCAAAAATGACCACACCACTCTCTTCGCCAGGACCACCCAGACACACGGTGTGGGTTTGAAGAAGATCTGAGGAGGTCACATTTCTCACCCAAAAAAACACTAAGGGGTACCCCTTTGTGTTTTTTAGACTAAATTTTTGACCATCTCAGATTTCTTCCAAACTCACGATGTTGATTAAGCAGGTCCTGACTTACACAGGGGTGTGATTATTTTCAGCTTATCTCATCCCAAAGCTGAGATATGAGGACTAACGTAACTAGGATTTTCTCTCAATAGGTTTATTGGTATTGAGTATATTGGAATTAAATTTATGAGCTTGTTGTACGTCCAATAAAGAAAAATACAGATGCAATGTAGGATATATTGGACTGACTAGGCTTTTCTGATCACCCCCTTCTAATCATGTGTTTACCTAGCTTCACTGGAAGTAGGAATCCCATCATGAAATTTACAGTTATACATTTTATGCAGCACAACATGTCCCTATATCTCAGCTTTGGGATGTGGTAGGGCAAAAATGACCACACGACTCTCTTCGCCAGGGCCACCCAGACACACGGTGTGGGTTTGAAGAAGATCTGAGGAGGTCACATTTCTCACCCAAAAAAACACTAAGGGGTACCCCTTTGTGTTTTTAGACTAAATTGTTGACCGTCTCAGATTTCTTCCAAACTCACGATGTTGATTAAGCAGGTCCTGACTTACACAGGGGTGTGATTATTTTCAGCTTATCTCATCCCAAAGCTGAGATATGAGGACTAATGTAACTATGATTTTCTCTCAATAGGTTTATTGGTATTGAGTATATTGGAATTAAATTTATGTGCTTGTTGTACGTCCAATAAAGAAAAATACAGATGCAATGTAGGATATATTGGACTGACTAGGCTTTTCTGATCATACCCTTCTACTCATGTGTTTACCTAGCTTCACTGGAAGTAGGAATCCCATCATGAAATTTACAGTTATACATTTTATGCAGCACAACATGTCCCTATATCTCAGCTTTGGGATGTAGTAGGGCAAAAATGACCACACGACTCTCTTCGCCAGGACCACCCAGACACACGGTGTGGGTTTGAAGAAGATCTGAGGAGGTCACATTTCTCACCCAAAAAAACACTAAGGGGTACCCCTTTGTGTTTTTTAGACTAAATTTTTGACCGTCTCAGATTTCTTCCAAACTCACGATGTTGATTAAGCAGGTCCATACTTACACAGGGGTGTGATTATTTTCAGCTTATCTCATCCCAAAGCAGAGATATGAGGACTAACGTAACTGGGATTTTCTCTCAATAGGTTTATTGGTATTGAGTATATTGGAATTAAATTTATGAGCTTGTTATACATCCAATAAAGCAAAATACAGATGCAATGTAGGATCAATTGGACTGACTAGGCTTTTCTGATCATACCCTTCTACTCATGTGTTTACCTAGCTTCACTGGAAGTAGGAATCCCATCATGAAATTTACAGTTATACATTTTATGCAGCACAACATGTCCCTATATCTCAGCTTTGGGATGTGGTAGGGCAAAAATGATCACACCACTCTCTTCGCCAGGACCACCCAGACACACGGTGTGGGTTTGAAGAAGATCTGAGGAGGTCACATTTCTCACCCAAAAAAACACTAAGGGGTACCCCTTTGTGTTTTTAGACTAAATTTTTGACCGTCTCAGATTTCTTCCAAACTCACGATGTTCATTAAGCAGGTCCTGACTTACACAGGGGTGTGATTATTTTCAGCTTATCTCATCCCAAAGCTGAGATATGAGGACTAATGTAACTATGATTTTCTCTCAATAGGTTTATTGGTATTGAGTATATTGGAATTAAATTTATGAGCTTGTTGTACGTCCAATAAAGAAAAATACAGATGCAATGTAGGATATATTGGACTGACTAGGCTTTTCTGATCATACCCTTCTACTCATGTGTTTACCTAGCTTCACTGGAAGTAGGAATCCCATCATGAAATTTACAGTTATACATTTTATGCAGCACAACATGTCCCTATATCTCAGCTTTGGAATGTGGTAGGGCAAAAATGACCACAAGACTCTCTTCGCCAGGACCACCCAGACACACGGTGTGGGTTTGAAGAAGATCTGAGGAGGTCACATTTCTCACCCAAAAAAAACTAAGGGGTACCCCTTTGTGTTTTTTAGACTAAATTTTTGACCGTCTCAGATTTCTTACAAACACACGATGTTGATTAAGCAGGTCCGGACTTACACAGGGGTGTGATTATTTTCAGCTTATCTCATCCCAAAGCTAATATATGAGGACTAACGTAACTGGGATTTTCTCTCAATAGGTTTATTGGTATTGAGTATATTGGAATTAAGTTTATGAGCTTGTTGTACGTCCAATAAAGAAAAATACAGATGCAATGTAGGATATATTGGACTGACTAGGCTTTTCTGAACACCCCCTTCTAATCATGTGTTTACCTAGCTTCACTGGAAGTAGGAATCCCATCATAAAATTTACAGTTATACATTTTATGCAGCACAACATGTCCCTATATCTCAGCTTTGGGATGTAGTAGGGCAAAAATGACCACACCACTCTCTTCGCCAGGACCTCCCTGACACACGGTGTGGGTTTTGAAGAAGATCTGAGGAGGTCACATTTTTCACCCAAAAAAACACTAAGGGGTACCCTTTTGTGTTTTTTAGACTAAATTTTTGACCGTCTCAGATTTCTTCCAAACTCGCGATGTTGATTAAGCAGGTCCTGACTTACACAGAGGTGTGATTATTTTCAGCTTATCTCATCCCAAAGCAGAGATATGAGGACTAACGTAACTGGGATTTTCTCTCAATAGGTTTGTTGGTATTGAGTATATTGGAATTAAATTTATGAGCTTGTTGTACGTCCAATAAAGAAAAATACAGATGCAATGTAGGATATATTGGACTGACTAGGCTTTTCTGATCATACCCTTCTACTCATGTGTTTACCTAGCTTCACTGGAAGTAGGAATCCCATCATGAAATTTACAGTTATACATTTTATGCAGCACAACATGTCCCTATATCTCAGCTTTGGGATGTAGTAGGGCAAAAATGACCACACCACTCTCTTCGCCAGGACCACCCAGACACACGGTGTGGGTTTGAAGAAGATCTGAGGAGGTCACATTTCTCACCCAAAAAAACACTAAGGGGTACCCCTTTGTGTTTTTTAGACTAAATTTTTGACCGTCTCAGATTTCTTCCAAACTCACGATGTTGATTAAGCAGGTCCATACTTACACAGGGGTGTGATTATTTTCAGCTTATCTCATCCCAAAGCTAATATATGAGGACTAACGTAACTGGGATTTTCTCTCAATAGGTTTATTGGTATTGAGTATATTGGAATTAAATTTATGAGCTTGTTATACATCCAATAAAGCAAAATACAGATGCAATGTAGGATATATTGGACTGACTAGGCTTTTCTGATCATACCCTTCTACTCATGTGTTTACCTAGCTTCACTGGAAGTAGGAATCCCATCATGAAATTTACAGTTATACATTTTATGCAGCACAACATGTCCCTATATCTCAGCTTTGGGATGTGGTAGGGCAAAAATGATCACACCACTCTCTTCGCCAGGACCACCCAGACACACGGTGTGGGTTTGAAGAAGATCTGAGGAGGTCACATTTCTCACCCAAAAAAACACTAAGGGGTACCCCTTTGTGTTTTTAGACTAAATTTTTGACCGTCTCAGATTTCTTCCAAACTCACGATGTTGATTAAGCAGGTCCTGACTTACACAGGGGTGTGATTATTTTCAGCTTATCTCATCCCAAAGCTGAGATATGAGGACTAATGTAACTATGATTTTCTCTCAATAGGTTTATTGGTATTGAGTATATTGGAATTAAATTTATGAGCTTGTTGTACGTCCAATAAAGAAAAATACAGATGCAATGTAGGATATATTGGACTGACTAGGCTTTTCTGATCATACCCTTCTACTCATGTGTTTACCTAGCTTCACTGGAAGTAGGAATCCCATCATGAAATTTACAGTTATACATTTTATGCAGCACAACATGTCCCTATATCTCAGCTTTGGAATGTGGTAGGGCAAAAATGACCACACGACTCTCTTCGCCAGGACCACCCAGACACACGGTGTGGGTTTGAAGAAGATCTGAGGAGGTCACATTTCTCACCCAAAAAAAACTAAGGGGTACCCCTTTGTGTTTTTTAGACTAAATTTTTGACCGTCTCAGATTTCTTACAAACTCACGATGTTGATTAAGCAGGTCCGGACTTACACAGGGGTGTGATTATTTTCAGCTTATCTCATCCCAAAGCTAATATATGAGGACTAACGTAACTGGGATTTTCTCTCAATAGGTTTATTGGTATTGAGTATATTGGAATTAAGTTTATGAGCTTGTTGTACGTCCAATAAAGAAAAATACAGATGCAATGTAGGATATATTGGACTGACTAGGCTTTTCTGAACACCCCCTTCTAATCATGTGTTTACCTAGCTTCACTGGAAGTAGGAATCCCATCATGAAATTTACAGTTATACATTTTATGCAGCACAACATGTCCCTATATCTCAGCTTTGGGATGTAGTAGGGCAAAAATGACCACACCACTCTCTTCGCCAGAACCTCCCTGACACACGGTGTGCGTTTTGAAGAAGATCTGAGGAGGTCACATTTTTCACCCAAAAAAACACTAAGGGGTACC
The DNA here is from genome assembly GCF_029633855.1 of Hoplias malabaricus. Classification (NCBI taxonomy): domain Eukaryota; kingdom Metazoa; phylum Chordata; class Actinopteri; order Characiformes; family Erythrinidae; genus Hoplias; species Hoplias malabaricus. Next base: position 3,572,339 of record NC_089812.1, on the reverse strand, counting down.
CTTTTGTGTTTTTTAGACTAAATTTTTGACCGTCTCAGATTTCTTCCAAACTCGCGATGTTGATTAAGCAGGTCCTGACTTACACAGAGGTGTGATTATTTTCAGCTTATCTCATCCCAAAGCAGAGATATGAGGACTAACGTAACTGGGATTTTCTCTCAATAGGTTTGTTGGTATTGAGTATATTGGAATTAAATTTATGAGCTTGTTGTACGTCCAATAAAGAAAAATACAGATGCAATGTAGGATATATTGGACTGACTAGGCTTTTCTGATCATACCCTTCTACTCATGTGTTTACCTAGCTTCACTGGAAGTAGGAATCCCATCATGAAATTTACAGTTATACATTTTATGCAGCACAACATGTCCCTATATCTCAGCTTTGGGATGTTGTAGGGCAAAAATGACCACACCACTCTTTTCGCCAGGACCTCCCTGACACACTGTGTGGGTTTTGAAGAAGATCTGAGGAGGTCACATTTTTCACCAAAAAAAAACTAAGGGGTACCCCTTTGTGTTTTTTAGACTAAATTTTTGACCGTCTCAGATTTCTTCCAAACTCACGATGTTGATTAAGCAGGTCCTGACTTACACAGAGGTGTGATTATTTTCAGCTTATCTCATCCCAAAGCAGAGATATGAGGACTAACGTAACTGGGATTTTCTCTCAATAGGTTTATTGGTATTGAGTATATTGGAATTAAATTTATGAGCTTGTTGTACGTCCAATAAAGAAAAATACAGATGCAATGTAGGATATATTGGACTGACTAGGCTTTTCTGATCACACCCTTCTAATCATGTGTTTACCTAGCTTCACTGGAAGTTGGAATCCCATCATGAAATTTACAGTTATACATTTTATGCAGCACAACATGTCCCTATATCTCAGCTTTGGGATGTGGTAGGGCAAAAATGACCACACCACTCTCTTCGCCAGGACCTTCCTGACACACGGTGTGGGTTTTGAAGAAGATCTGAGGAGGTCACATTTCTCACCCAAAAAAACACTAAGGGGTACCCCTTTGTGTTTTTTAGACTAAATTTTTGACCGTCTCAGATTTCTTCCAAACTCACGATGTTGATTAAGCAGGTCCTGACTTACACAGAGGTGTGATTATTTTCAGCTTATCTCATCCCAAAGCAGAGATATGAGGACTAACGTAACTGGGATTTTCTCTCAATAGGTTTATTGGTATTGAGTATATTGGAATTAAATTTATGAGCTTGTTGTACGTCCAATAAGGAAAAATACAGATGCAATGTAGGATATATTGGACTGACTAGGCTTTTCTGATCACACCCTTCTAATCATGTGTTTACCTAGCTTCACTGGAAGTTGGAATCCCATCATGAAATTTACAGTTATACATTTTATGCAGCACAACATGTCCCTATATCTCAGCTTTGGGATGTAGTAGGGCAAAAATGACCACACCACTCTCTTCGCCAGGACCTCCCTGACACACGGTGTGGGTTTTGAAGAAGATCTGAGGAGGTCACATTTTTCACCCAAAAAAAACTAAGGGGTACCCCTTTGTGTTTTTTTAGACTAAATTTTTGACCGTCTCAGATTTCTTCCAAACTCACGATGTTGATTAAGCAGGTCCTGACTTACACAGAGGTGTGATTATTTTCAGCTTATCTCATCCCAAAGCAGAGATATGAGGACTAACGTAACTGGGATTTTCTCTCAATAGGTTTATTGGTATTGAGTATATTGGAATTAAATTTATGAGCTTGTTGTACGTCCAATAAAGAAAAATACAGATGCAATGTAGGATATATTGGACTGACTAGGCTTTTCTGATCATACCCTTCTACTCATGTGTTTACCTAGCTTCACTGGAAGTAGGAATCCCATCATGAAATTTACAGTTATACATTTTATGCAGCACAACATGTCCCTATATCTCAGCTTTGGGATGTTGTAGGGCAAAAATGACCACACCACTCTTTTCGCCAGGACCTCCCTGACACACTGTGTGGGTTTTGAAGAAGATCTGAGGAGGTCACATTTTTCACCCAAAAAAAACTACCCTTTGTGTTTTTTAGACTAAATTTTTGACCGTCTCAGATTTCTTCCAAACTCGCGATGTTGATTAAGCAGGTCTTGACTTACACAGAGGTGTGATTATTTTCAGCTTATCTCATCCCAAAGCAGAGATATGAGGACTAACGTAACTGGGACTTTCTCTCAATAGGTTTATTGGTATTGAGTATATTGGAATTAAATTTATGAGCTTGTTGTACGTCCAATAAAGAAAAATACAGATGCAATGTAGGATATATTGGACTGACTAGGCTTTTCTGATCACACCCTTCTAATCATGTGTTTACCTAGCTTCACTGGAAGTTGGAATCCCATCATGAAATTTACAGTTATACATTTTATGCAGCACAACATGTCCCTATATCTCAGCTTTGGAATGTGGTAGGGCAAAAATGACCACACCACTCTCTTCTCCAGGACCAACCAGACACACGGTGTGGGTTTGAAGAAGATCTGAGGAGGTCACATTTCTCACCCCAAAAAAAACTAAGGGGTACCCCTTTGTGTTTTTTAGACTAAATTTTTGACCGTCTCAGATTTCTACCAAACTCACGATGTTGATTAAGCAGGTCCAGACTTACACAGGGGTGTGATTATTTTCAGCTTATCTCATCCCAAAGCTGACATATGAGGACTAATGTAACTAGGATTTTCTCTCAATAGGTTTATTGGTATTGAGTATATTGGAATTAAATTTATGAGCTTGTTGTACGTCCAATAAAGAAAAATACAGATGCAATGTAGGATATATTGGACTGACTAGGCTTTTCTGATGACACCCTTTTAATCATGTGTTTACCTAGCTTCACTGGAAGTAGGAATCCCATCATGAAATTTACAGTTATACATTTTATGCAGCACAACATGTCCCTATATCTCAGCTTTGGGATGTGGTAGGGCAAAAATGACCACACCACTCTCTTCGCCAGGACCTCCCTGACACACGGTGTGGGTTTTGAAGAAGATCTGAGGAGGTCACATTTTTCACCCCAAAAAAACTAAGGGGTACCCCTTTGTGTTTTTTTAGACTAAATTTTTGACCATCTCACATTTCTTCCAAACTCGCGATGTTGCTTAAGCAGGTCCTGACTTACACAGAGGTGTGATTATTTTCAGCTTATCTCATCCCAAAGCAGAGATATGAGGACTAACGTAACTGGGATTTTCTCTCAATAGGTTTATTGGTATTGAGTATATTGGAATTAAATTTATGAGCTTGTTGTACGTCCAATAAAGAAAAATACAGATGCAATGTAGGATATATTGGACTGACTAGGCTTTTCTGATGACACCCTTCTAATCATGTGTTTACCTAGCTTCACTGGAAGTAGGAATCCCATCATGAAATTTACAGTTATACATTTTATGCAGCACAACATGTCCCTATATCTCAGCTTTGGGATGTGGTAGGGCAAAAATGACCACACCACTCTCTTCGCCAGGACCTCCCTGACACACGGTGTGGGTTTTGAAGAAGATCTGAGGAGGTCACATTTTTCACCCCAAAAAAACTAAGGGGTACCCCTTTGTGTTTTTTTAGACTAAATTTTTGACCATCTCACATTTCTTCCAAACTCGCGATGTTGCTTAAGCAGGTCCTGACTTACACAGAGGTGTGATTATTTTCAGCTTATCTCATCCCAAAGCAGAGATATGAGGACTAACGTAACTGGGATTTTCTCTCAATAGGTTTATTGGTATTGAGTATATTGGAATTAAATTTATGAGCTTGTTGTACGTCCAATAAAGAAAAATACAGATGCAATGTAGGATATATTGGACTGACTAGGCTTTTCTGATGACACCCTTCTAATCATGTGTTTACCTAGCTTCACTGGAAGTAGGAATCCCATCATGAAATTTACAGTTATACATTTTATGCAGCACAACATGTCCCTATATCTCAGCTTTGGGATGTGGTAGGGCAAAAATGACCACACCACTCTCTTCGCCAGGACCTCCCTGACACACGGTGTGGGTTTTGAAGAAGATCTGAGGAGGTCACATTTTTCACCCCAAAAAAACTAAGGGGTACCCCTTTGTGTTTTTTTAGACTAAATTTTTGACCATCTCACATTTCTTCCAAACTCGCGATGTTGCTTAAGCAGGTCCTGACTTACACAGAGGTGTGATTATTTTCAGCTTATCTCATCCCAAAGCAGAGATATGAGGACTAACGTAACTGGGATTTTCTCTCAATAGGTTTATTGGTATTGAGTATATTGGAATTAAATTTATGAGCTTGTTGTACATCCAATAAAGAAAAATACAGATGCAATGTAGGATATATTGGACTGACTAGGCTTTGCTGATGAAACCCTTCTAATCATGTGTTTACCTAGCTTCACTGGAAGTAGGAATCCCATCATGAAATTTACAGTTATACATTTTATGCAGCACAACATGTCCCTATATCTCAGCTTTGGAATGTGGTAGGGCAAAAATGACTACACCACTCTCTTCGCCAGGACCACCCAGACACACGGTGTGGGTTTTGAAGAAGATCTGAGGAGGTCACATTTTTCACCCAAAAAAAACTAAGGGGTACCCCTTTGTGTTTTTTAGACTAAATTTTTGACCATCTCAGATTTCTTCCAAACTCACGATGTTGATTAAGCAGGTCCATACTTACACAGCGGTGTGATTATTTTCAGCTTATCTCATCCCAAAGCTAATATATGAGGACTAACGTAACTGGGATTTTCTCTCAATAGGTTTACTGATATTGATTATATTGGAATTAAATTTATGAGCTTGTTGTACGTCCAATAAAGAAAAATACAGATGCAATGTAGGATATATTGGACTGACTAGGCTTTTCTGATGACACCCTTCTAATCATGTGTTTACCTAGCTTCACTGGAAGTAGGAATCCCATCATGAAATTTACAGTTATACATTTTATGCAGCACAACATGTCCCTATATCTCAGCTTTGGGATGTGGTAGGGCAAAAATGACCACACCACTCTCTTCGCCAGGACCTCCCTGACACACGGTGTGGGTTTTGAAGAAGATCTGAGGAGGTCACATTTTTCACCCCAAAAAAACTAAGGGGTACCCCTTTGTGTTTTTTTAGACTAAATTTTTGACCATCTCACATTTCTTCCAAACTCGCGATGTTGCTTAAGCAGGTCCTGACTTACACAGAGGTGTGATTATTTTCAGCTTATCTCATCCCAAAGCAGAGATATGAGGACTAACGTAACTGGGATTTTCTCTCAATAGGTTTATTGGTATTGAGTATATTGGAATTAAATTTATGAGCTTGTTGTACGTCCAATAAAGAAAAATACAGATGCAATGTAGGATATATTGGACTGACTAGGCTTTTCTGATGACACCCTTCTAATCATGTGTTTACCTAGCTTCACTGGAAGTAGGAATCCCATCATGAAATTTACAGTTATACATTTTATGCAGCACAACATGTCCCTATATCTCAGCTTTGGGATGTGGTAGGGCAAAAATGACCACACCACTCTCTTCGCCAGGACCTCCCTGACACACGGTGTGGGTTTTGAAGAAGATCTGAGGAGGTCACATTTTTCACCCCAAAAAAACTAAGGGGTACCCCTTTGTGTTTTTTTAGACTAAATTTTTGACCATCTCACATTTCTTCCAAACTCGCGATGTTGCTTAAGCAGGTCCTGACTTACACAGAGGTGTGATTATTTTCAGCTTATCTCATCCCAAAGCAGAGATATGAGGACTAACGTAACTGGGATTTTCTCTCAATAGGTTTATTGGTATTGAGTATATTGGAATTAAATTTATGAGCTTGTTGTACATCCAATAAAGAAAAATACAGATGCAATGTAGGATATATTGGACTGACTAGGCTTTGCTGATGAAACCCTTCTAATCATGTGTTTACCTAGCTTCACTGGAAGTAGGAATCCCATCATGAAATTTACAGTTATACATTTTATGCAGCACAACATGTCCCTATATCTCAGCTTTGGAATGTGGTAGGGCAAAAATGACTACACCACTCTCTTCGCCAGGACCACCCAGACACACGGTGTGGGTTTTGAAGAAGATCTGAGGAGGTCACATTTTTCACCCAAAAAAAACTAAGGGGTACCCCTTTGTGTTTTTTAGACTAAATTTTTGACCATCTCAGATTTCTTCCAAACTCACGATGTTGATTAAGCAGGTCCATACTTACACAGCGGTGTGATTATTTTCAGCTTATCTCATCCCAAAGCTAATATATGAGGACTAACGTAACTGGGATTTTCTCTCAATAGGTTTACTGATATTGATTATATTGGAATTAAATTTATGAGCTTGTTGTACGTCCAATAAAGAAAAATACAGATGCAATGTAGGATATATTGGACTGACTAGGCTTTTCTGATGACACCCTTCTAATCATGTGTTTAACTAGCTTCACTGGAAGTAGGAATCCCATCATGAAATTTACAGTTATACATTTTATGCAGCACAACATGTCCCTATATCTCAGCTTTGGGATGTGGTAGGGCAAAAATGACCACACCACTCTCTTCGCCAGGACCTCCCTGACACACGGTGTGGGTTTTGAAGAAGATCTGAGGAGGTCACATTTTTCACCCCAAAAAAACTAAGGGGTACCCCTTTGTGTTTTTTTAGACTAAATTTTTGACCATCTCACATTTCTTCCAAACTCGCGATGTTGCTTAAGCAGGTCCTGACTTACACAGAGGTGTGATTATTTTCAGCTTATCTCATCCCAAAGCAGAGATATGAGGACTAACGTAACTGGGATTTTCTCTCAATAGGTTTATTGGTATTGAGTATATTGGAATTAAATTTATGAGCTTGTTGTACGTCCAATAAAGAAAAATACAGATGCAATGTAGGATATATTGGACTGACTAGGCTTTTCTGATGACACCCTTCTAATCATGTGTTTACCTAGCTTCACTGGAAGTAGGAATCCCATCATGAAATTTACAGTTATACATTTTATGCAGCACAACATGTCCCTATATCTCAGCTTTGGGATGTGGTAGGGCAAAAATGACCACACCACTCTCTTCGCCAGGACCTCCCTGACACACGGTGTGGGTTTTGAAGAAGATCTGAGGAGGTCACATTTTTCACCCCAAAAAAACTAAGGGGTACCCCTTTGTGTTTTTTTAGACTAAATTTTTGACCATCTCACATTTCTTCCAAACTCGCGATGTTGCTTAAGCAGGTCCTGACTTACACAGAGGTGTGATTATTTTCAGCTTATCTCATCCCAAAGCAGAGATATGAGGACTAACGTAACTGGGATTTTCTCTCAATAGGTTTATTGGTATTGAGTATATTGGAATTAAATTTATGAGCTTGTTGTACATCCAATAAAGAAAAATACAGATGCAATGTAGGATATATTGGACTGACTAGGCTTTGCTGATGAAACCCTTCTAATCATGTGTTTACCTAGCTTCACTGGAAGTAGGAATCCCATCATGAAATTTACAGTTATACATTTTATGCAGCACAACATGTCCCTATATCTCAGCTTTGGGATGTAGTAGGGCAAAAATGACCACACCACTCTCTTCGCCAGGACCTCCCTGACACACGGTGTGGGTTTTGAAGAAGATCTGAGGAGGTCACATTTTTCACCCAAAAAAAAACTAAGGGGTACCCCTTTGTGTTTTTTTAGACTAAATTTTTGACCGTCTCAGATTTCTTCCAAACTCACTATGTTGATTAAGCAGGTCCTGACTTACACAGAGGTGTGATTATTTTCAGCTTATCTCATCCCAAAGCTGTGATATGAGGACTAACGTAACTGGGATTTTCTCTCAATAGGTTTATTGGTATTGAGTATATTGGAATTAAATTCATGAGCTTGTTGTTCGTCCAATAAAGAAAAATACAGATGCAATGTAGGATATATTGGACTGACTAGGCTTTTCTGATCATACCCTTCTACTCATGTGTTTACCTAGCTTCACTGGAAGCAGGAATCCCATCATGAAATTTACAGTTATACATTATATGCAGCACAACATGTCCCTATATCTCAGCTTTGGAATGTGGTAGGGCAAGACACACGGTGTGGGTTTGAAGAAGATCTGAGGAGGTCACATTTCTCACCCAAAAAAACACTAAGGGGTACCCCTTTGTGTTTTTTAGACTAAATTTTTGACCGTCTCAGATTTCTTCCAAACTCACGATGTTGATTAAGCAGGTCCTGACTTACACAGGGGTGTGATTACTTTCAGCTTATCTCATCCCAAAGCTGAGATATGAGGACTAACGTAACTAGGATTTTCTCTCAATAGGTTTACTGGTATTGAGTATATTGGAATTAAATTTATGAGCTTGTTGTACGTCCAATAAAGAAAAATACAGATGCAATGTAGGATATATTGGACTGACTAGGCATTTCTGATCATACCCTTCTACTCATGTGTTTACCTAGCTTCACTGGAAGTAGGAATCCCATCATGAAATTTACAGTTATACATTTTATGCAGCACAACATGTCCCTATATCTCAGCTTTGGAATGTGGTAGGGCAAAAATGACTACACCACTCTCTTCGCCAGGACCACCCAGACACACGGTGTGGGTTTGAAGAAGATCTGAGGAGGTCACATTTCTCACCCAAAAAAACACTAAGGGGTACCCCTTTGTGTTTTTTAGACTAAATTTTTGACCGTCTCAGATTTCTTCCAAACTCACGATGTTGATTAAGCAGGTCCTGACTTACACAGGGGTGTGATTATTTTCAGCTTATCTCATCCCAAAGCTGAGATATGAGGACTAACGTAACTAGGATTTTCTCTCAATAGGTTTATTGGTATTGAGTATATTGGAATTAAATTTAATGAGCTTGTTGTACGTCCAATAAAGAAAAATACAGATGCAATGTAGGATATATTGGACTGACTAGGCTTTTCTGATGACACCCTTCTAATCATGTGTTTACCTAGCTTCACTGGAAGTAGGAATCCCATCATGAAATTTACAGTTATACATTTTATGCAGCACAACATGTCCCTATATCTCAGCTTTGGGATGTGGTAGGGCAAAAATGACCACACCACTCTCTTCGCCAGGACCTTCCTGACACACGGTGTGGGTTTTGAAGAAGATCTGAGGAGGTCACATTTCTCACCCAAAAAAACACTAAGGGGTACCCCTTTGTGTTTTTTAGACTAAATTTTTGACCGTCTCAGATTTCTTCCAAACTCACGATGTTGATTAAGCAGGTCCTGACTTACACAGGGGTGTGATTATTTTCAGCTTATCTCATCCCAAAGCTGAGATATGAGGACTAACGTAACTAGGATTTTCTCTCAATAGGTTTATTGGTATTGAGTATATTGGAATTAAATTTAATGAGCTTGTTGTACGTCCAATAAAGAAAAATACAGATGCAATGTAGGATATATTGGACTGACTAGGCTTTTCTGATGACACCCTTCTAATCATGTGTTTACCTAGCTTCACTGGAAGTAGGAATCCCATCATGAAATTTACAGTTATACATTTTATGCAGCACAACATGTCCCTATATCTCAGCTTTGGGATGTGGTAGGGCAAAAATGACCACACCACTCTCTTCGCCAGGACCTTCCTGACACACGGTGTGGGTTTTGAAGAAGATCTGAGGAGGTCACATTTCTCACCCAAAAAAACACTAAGGGGTACCCCTTTGTGTTTTTTAGACTAAATTTTTGACCGTCTCAGATTTCTTCCAAACTCACGATGTTGATTAAGCAGGTCCTGACTTACACAGGGGTGTGATTATTTTCAGCTTATCTCATCCCAAAGCTGAGATATGAGGACTAACATAACTAGGATTTTCTCTTAATAGGTTTATTGGTATTGAGTATATTGGAATTAAATTTAATGAGCTTGTTTTACGTCCAATAAAGAAAAATACAGATGCAATGTAGGATATATTGGACTGACTAGGCTTTTCTGATGACACCCTTCTAATCATGTGTTTACCTAGCTTCACTGGAAGTAGGAATCCCATCATGAAATTTACAGTTATACATTTTATGCAGCACAACATGTCCCTATATCTCAGCTTTGGGATGTGGTAGGGCAAAAATGACCACACCACTCTCTTCGCCAGGACCTTCCTGACACACGGTGTGGGTTTTGAAGAAGATCTGAGGAGGTCACATTTCTCACCCAAAAAAACACTAAGGGGTACCCCTTTGTGTTTTTTAGACTAAATTTTTGACCATCTCACATTTCTTCCAAACTGGCGATGTTGATTAAGCAGGTCCTGACTTACACATAGGTGTGATTATTTTCAGCTTATCTCATCCCAAAGCAGAGATATGAGGACTAACGTAACTGGGATTTTCTCTAAATAGGTTTATTGGTATTGAGTATATTGGAATTAAATTTATGAGCTTGTTGTACGTCCACTAAAGAAAAATACAGATGCAATGTAGGATATATTGGACTGACTAGGCTTTTCTGATGACACCCTTCTAATCATGTGTTTACCTAGCTTCACTGGAAGTAGGAATCCCATCATGAAATTTACAGTTATACATTTTATGCAGCACAACATGTCCCTATATCTCAGCTTTGGGATGTGGTAGGGCAAAAATGACCACACCACTCTCTTCGCCAGGACCTCCCAGACACACGGTGTGGGTTTGAAGAAGATCTGAGGAGGTCACATTTCTCACCCAAAAAAACACTAAGGGGTACCCCTTTGTGTTTTTTTAGACTAAATTTTTGACCATCTCACATTTCTTCCAAACTCGCGATGTTGCTTAAGCAGGTCCTGACTTACACAGAGGTGTGATTATTTTCAGCTCATCTAATCCCAAAGCAGAGATATGAGGACTAACGTAACTGGGATTTTCTCTCAATAGGTTTATTGGTATTGAGTATATTGGAATTAAATTTATGAGCTTGTTGTACGTCCAATAAAGAAAAATACAGATGCAATGTAGGATATATTGGACTGACTAGGCTTTTCTGATGACACCCTTCTAATCATGTGTTTACCTAGCTTCACTGGAAGTAGGAATCCCATCATGAAATTTACAGTTATACATTTTATGCAGCACAACATGTCCCTATATCTCAGCTTTGTGATGTGGTAGGGCAAAAATAACCACACCACTCTCTTCGCCAGGACCTCCCTGACACACGATGTGGGTTTTGAAGAAGATCTGAGGAGGTCACATTTTTCACCCAAAAAAAACTAAGGGGTACCCCTTTGTGTTTTTTAGACTAAATTTTTGACCGTCTCAGATTTCTTCCAAACTCGCGATGTTGATTAAGCAGGTCCTGACTTACACAGAGGTGTGATTATTTTCAGCTTATCTCATCCCAAAGCAGAGATATGAGGACTAACGTAACTGGGATTTTCTCTCAATAGGTTTATTGGTATTGAGTATATTTGAATTAAATTTATGAGCTTGTTGTACATCCAATAAAGAAAAATACAGATGCAATGTAGGATATATTGGACTGACTAGGCTTTGCTGATGAAACCCTTCTAATCATGTGTTTACCTAGCTTCACTGGAAGTAGGAATCCCATCATGAAATTTACAGTTATACATTTTATGCAGCACAACATGTCCCTATATCTCAGCTTTGGAATGTGGTAGGGCAAAAATGACTACACCACTCTCTTCGACAGGACCACCCAGACACACGGTGTGGGTTTTGAAGAAGATCTGAGGAGGTCACATTTTTCACCCAAAAAAAACTAAGGGGTACCCCTTTGTGTTTTTTAGACTAAATTTTTGACCGTCTCAGATTTCTTCCAAACTCGCGATGTTGATTAAGCAGGTCCTGACTTACACAGAGCTGTGATTATTTTCAGCTTATCTCATCCCAAAGCAGAGATATGAGGACTAACGTAACTGGGATTTTCTCTCATTAGGTTTATTGGTATTGAGTATATTGGAATTAAATTTATGAGCTTGTTGTACGTCCAATAAAGAAAAATACAGATGCAATGTAGGATATATTGGACTGACTAGGCTTTTCTGATCACCCCCTTCTAATCATGTGTTTACCTAGCTTCACTGGAAGTTGGAATCCCATCATGAAATTTAGAGTTATACATTTTATGCAGCACAACATGTCCCTATATCTCAGCTTTGGGATGTAGTAGGGCAAAAATGACCACACCACTCTCTTCGCCAGGACCTCCCTGACACACGGTGTGGGTTTTGAAGAAGATCTGAGGAGGTCACATTTTTCACCCAAAAAAAACTAAGGGGTACCCCTTTGTGTTTTTTTAGACTAAATTTTTGACCGTCTCAGATTTCTTCCAAACTCACTATGTTGATTAAGCAGGTCCTGACTTACACAGAGGTGTGATTATTTTCAGCTTATCTCATCCCAAAGCTGTGATATGAGGACTAACGTAACTGGGATTTTCTCTCAATAGGTTTATTGGTATTGAGAATACTGGAATTAAATTCATGAGCTTGTTGTACGTCCAATAAAGAAAAATACAGATGCAATGTAGGATATATTGGACTGACTAGGCTTTTCTGATCATACCCTTCTACTCATGTGTTTACCTAGCTTCACTGGAAGCAGGAATCCCATCATGAAATTTACAGTTATACATTATATGCAGCACAACATGTCCCTATATCTCAGCTTTGGAATGTGGTAGGGCAAAAATGACCACACCACTCTCTTCTCCAGGACCACCCAGACACACGGTGTGGGTTTGAAGAAGATCTGAGGAGGTCACATTTCTCACCCAAAAAAACACTAAGGGGTACCCCTTTGTGTTTTTTAGACAAAATTTTTGACCGTCTCAGATTTCTTCCAAACTCACGATGTTGATTAAGCAGGTCCTGACTTACACAGGGGTGTGATTACTTTCAGCTTATCTCATCCCAAAGCTGAGATATGAGGACTAACGTAATTAGGATTTTCTCTCAATAGGTTTACTGGTATTGAGTATATTGGAATTAAATTTATGAGCTTGTTGTACGTCCAATAAAGAAAAATACAGATGCAATGTAGGATATATTGGACTGACTAGGCTTTTCTGATCACCCCCTTCTAATCATGTGTTTACCTAGCTTCACTGGAAGTAGGAATCCCATCATGAAATTTACAGTTATACATTTTATGCAGCATAACATGTCCCTATATCTCAGCTTTGGAATGTGGTAGGGCAAAAATGACTACACCACTCTCTTCGCCAGGACCACCCAGACACACGGTGTGGGTTTGAAGAAGATCTGAGGAGGTCACATTTCTCACCCAAAAAAACACTAAGGGGTACCCCTTTGTGTTTTTTAGACTAAATTTTTGACCGTCTCAGATTTCTTCCAAACTCACGATGTTGATTAAGCAGGTCCTGACTTACACATAGGTGTGATTATTTTCAGCTTATCTCATCCCAAAGCAGAGATATGAGGACTAACGTAACTGGGATTTTCTCTAAATAGGTTTATTGGTATTGAGTATATTGGAATTAAATTTATGAGCTTGTTGTACGTCCAATAAAGAAAAATACAGATGCAATGTAGGATATATTGGACTGACTAGGCTTTTCTGATGACACCCTTCTAATCATGTGTTTACCTAGCTTCACTGGAAGTAGGAATCCCATCATGAAATTTACAGTTATACATTTTATGCAGCACAACATGTCCCTATATCTCAGCTTTGGGATGTGGTAGGGCAAAAATGACCACACCACTCTCTTCGCCAGGTCCTCCCTGACACACGGTGTGGGTTTTGAAGAAGATCTGAGGAGGTCACATTTTTCACCCCAAAAAAACTAAGGGGTACCCCTTTGTGTTTTTTTAGACTAAATTTTTGACCATCTCACATTTCTTCCAAACTCGCGATGTTGCTTAAGCAGGTCCTGACTTACACAGAGGTGTGATTATTTTCAGCTCATCTAATCCCAAAGCAGAGATATGAGGACTAACGTAACTGGGATTTTCTCTCAATAGGTTTATTGGTATTGAGTATATTGGAATTAAATTTATGAGCTTGTTGTACGTCCAATAAAGAAAAATACAGATGCAATGTAGGATATATTGGACTGACTAGGCTTTTCTGATGACACCCTTCTAATCATGTGTTTACCTAGCTTCACTGGAAGTAGGAATCCCATCATGAAATTTAGAGTTATACATTTTATGCAGCACAACATGTCCCTATATCTCAGCTTTGGGATGTAGTAGGGCAAAAATGACCACACCACTCTCTTCGCCAGGACCTCCCTGACACACGATGTGGGTTTTGAAGAAGATCTGAGGAGGTCACATTTTTCACCCAAAAAAAACTAAGGGTACCCCTTTGTGTTTTTTAGACTAAATTTTTGACCGTCTCAGATTTCTTCCAAACTCGCGATGTTGATTAAGCAGGTCCTGACTTACACAGAGGTGTGATTATTTTCAGCTTATCTCATCCCAAAGCAGAGATATGAGGACTAACGTAACTGGGATTTTCTCTCAATAGGTTTATTGGTATTGAGTATATTGGAATTAAATTTATGAGCTTGTTGTACATCCAATAAAGAAAAATACAGATGCAATGTAGGATATATTGGACTGACTAGGCTTTGCTGATGAAACCCTTCTAATCATGTGTTTACCTAGCTTCACTGGAAGTAGGAATCCCATCATGAAATTTACAGTTATACATTTTATGCAGCACAACATGTCCCTATATCTCAGCTTTGGAATGTGGTAGGGCAAAAATGACTACACCACTCTCTTCGCCAGGACCACCCAGACACACGGTGTGGGTTTTGAAGAAGATCTGAGGAGGTCACATTTTTCACCCAAAAAAAACTAAGGGGTACCCCTTTGTGTTTTTTAGACTAAATTTTTGACCGTCTCAGATTTCTTCCAAACTCACTATGTTGATTAAGCAGGTCCTGACTTACACAGAGGTGTGATTATTTTCAGCTTATCTCATCCCAAAGCTGTGATATGAGGACTAACGTAACTGGGATTTTCTCTCAATAGGTTTATTGGTATTGAGTATATTGGAATTAAATTCATGAGCTTGTTGTACGTCCAATAAAGAAAAATACAGATGCAATGTAGGATATATTGGACTGACTAGGCTTTTCTGATCATACCCTTCTACTCATGTGTTTACCTAGCTTCACTGGAAGCAGGAATCCCATCATGAAATTTACAGTTATACATTATATGCAGCACAACATGTCCCTATATCTCAGCTTTGGAATGTGGTAGGGCAAAAATGACCACACCACTCTCTTCTCCAGGACCACCCAGACACACGGTGTGGGTTTGAAGAAGATCTGAGGAGGTCACATTTCTCACCCAAAAAAACACTAAGGGGTACCCCTTTGTGTTTTTTAGACAAAATTTTTGACCGTCTCAGATTTCTTCCAAACTCACGATGTTGATTAAGCAGGTCCTGACTTACACAGGGGTGTGATTACTTTCAGCTTATCTCATCCCAAAGCTGAGATATGAGGACTAACGTAACTAGGATTTTCTCTCAATAGGTTTACTGGTATTGAGTATATTGGAATTAAATGTATGAGCTTGTTGTACGTCCAATAAAGAAAAATACAGATGCAATGTAGGATATATTGGACTGACTAGGCTTTTCTGATCACCCCCTTTTAATCATGTGTTTACCTAGCTTCACTGGAAGTAGGAATCCCATCATGAAATTTACAGTTATACATTTTATGCAGCATAACATGTCCCTATATCTCAGCTTTGGAATGTGGTAGGGCAAAAATGACTACACCACTCTCTTCGCCAGGACCACCCAGACACACGGTGTGGGTTTGAAGAAGATCTGAGGAGGTCACATTTCTCACCCAAAAAAACACTAAGGGGTACCCCTTTGTGTTTTTTAGACTAAATTTTTGACCGTCTCAGATTTCTTCCAAACTCACGATGTTGATTAAGCAGGTCCTGACTTACACAGGGGTGTGATTACTTTCAGCTTATCTCATCCCAAAGCTGAGATATGAGGACTAACGTAACTAGGATTTTCTCTCAATAGGTTTACTGGTGTTGAGTATATTGGAATTAAATGTATGAGCTTGTTGTACGTCCAATAAAGAAAAATACAGATGCAATGTAGGATATATTGGACTGACTAGGCTTTTCTGATCACCCCCTTTTAATCATGTGTTTACCTAGCTTCACTGGAAGTAGGAATCCCATCATGAAATTTACAGTTATACATTTTATGCAGCATAACATGTCCCTATATCTCAGCTTTGGAATGTGGTAGGGCAAAAATGACTACACCACTCTCTTCGCCAGGACCACCCAGACACACGGTGTGGGTTTGAAGAAGATCTGAGGAGGTCACATTTCTCACCCAAAAAAACACTAAGGGGTACCCCTTTGTGTTTTTTAGACTAAATTTTTGACCGTCTCAGATTTCTTCCAAACTCACGATGTTGATTAAGCAGGTCCTGACTTACACAGGGGTGTGATTATTTTCAGCTTATCTCATCCCAAAGCTGAGATATGAGGACTAACGTAACTAGGATTTTCTCTCAATAGGTTTATTGGTATTGAGTATATTGGAATTAAATTTATGAGCTTGTACGTCCAATAAAGAAAAATACAGATGCAATGTAGGATATATTGGACTGACTAGGCATTTCTGATCATACCCTTCTACTCATGTGTTTACCTAGCTTCACTGGAAGTAGGAATCCCATCATGAAATTTACAGTTATACATTTTATGCAGCACAACATGTCCCTATATCTCAGCTTTGGGATGTGGTAGGGCAAAAATGACCACACCACTCTCTTCGCCAGGACCTCCCTGACACACGGTG
The DNA here is from genome assembly GCF_029633855.1 of Hoplias malabaricus. Taxonomy (NCBI): domain Eukaryota; kingdom Metazoa; phylum Chordata; class Actinopteri; order Characiformes; family Erythrinidae; genus Hoplias; species Hoplias malabaricus. Next base: position 3,555,532 of record NC_089812.1, on the reverse strand, counting down.
TGGTTTTGAAGAAGATCTGAGGAGGTCACATTTCTCACCCAAAAAAACACTAAGGGGTACCCCTTTGTGTTTTTTAGACTAAATTTTTGACCGTCTCAGATTTCTTCCAAACTGGCGATGTTGATTAAGCAGGTCCTGACTTACACATAGGTGTGATTATTTTCAGCTTATCTCATCCCAAAGCAGAGATATGAGGACTAACGTAACTGGGATTTTCTCTAAATAGGTTTATTGGTATTGAGTATATTGGAATTAAATTTATGAGCTTGTTGTACGTCCAATAAAGAAAAATACAGATGCAATGTAGGATATATTGGACTGACTAGGCTTTTCTGATCACACCCTTCTAATCATGTGTTTACCTAGCTTCACTGGAAGTAGGAATCCCATCATGAAATTTACAGTTATACATTTTATGCAGCATAACATGTCCCTATATCTCAGCTTTGGGATGTGGTAGGGCAAAAATTACCACAGCACTGTCTTCGTCAGGACCTCTCTGACACACGGTGTGGGTTTGAAGAAGAGCTGAGGAGGTGAAATATTTCACCCAAAAAAACACTAAGGGGTACCCCTTTGTGTTTTTTTAGACTAAATTTTTGACCGTCTCAGATTTCTTCCAAACTCGCAATGTTGATTAGGCAGGTCCTGACTTACACAAAGGTGTGATTATTTTCAGCCTATCTCATCCCAAAGCTGAGATATGAGGACAAACTTAACTGGGATTTTCTCTCAATAGGTTTATTGGTGTTGAATATATTGGAATTCAATTTATGAGCTTTTTATACATCCAATAAAGCAAAATACAGATGCAACGTAGGATATATTGGACTGACTAGGCTTTTCTGATCGCACCCTTCTACTCATGTGTTTACCTTGCTTCACTGGAAGTAGGAATCCCATCATGAAATTTACAGTTATTAATTTTATGCAGCACAGGATGTCCCTATATCTTAGCTTTGGGATGTGGTAGGGCAAAAATTACCACACCACTGTCTTCGTCAGGACCTCTCTGACACACGGTGTGGGTTTGAAGAAGATCTGAGGAGGTCACATATTTCACCCAAAAAAACACTAAGGGGTACCCATTTGTGTTTTTTTAGACTAAATTTTTGACCGTCTCAGATTTCTTCCAAACTCACGATGTTGATTAGGCAGGTCCTGACTTACACAAATGTGTGATTATTTTCAGCCTATCTCATCCCAAAGCTGAGATATGAGGACAAACTTAACTGGGATTTTCTCTCAATAGGTTTATTGGTGTTGAATATATTGGAATTCAATTTATGAGCTTTTTATACATCCAATAAAGCAAAATACAGATGCAATGTAGGATATATTGGACTGACTAGGCTTTTCTGATCGCACCCTTCTACTCATGTGTTTACCTAGCTTCACTGGAAGTAGGAATCCCATCATGAAATTTACAGTTATATATTTTATGCAGCACAACATGTCCCTATATCTCAGCTTTGGTATGTAGTAGGGCAACAATTACCACACCACTGTCTTTGTCAGGACCTCCCTGACACATTGTGTGGGTTTGAAGAAGATCTGAGGAGGTCACATATTTCACCCAAAAAAACCACTAAGGGGTACCCCTTGATGTTTTTTCAGACTAAATTTTTGACCGTCTCAGATTTCTTCCAAACTCACGATGTTGATTAAGCAGGTCCTGACTTACACAAAGGTGTGATTATTTTCAGCCTATCTCATCCCAAAGCTGAGATATGAGGACAAACTTAACTGGGATTTTCTCTCAATAGGTTTATTGGTGTTGAATATATTGGAATTCAATTTATGAGCTTGTTATATGTCCAATAAAGCAAAATACAGATGCAATGTAGGATATATTGGACTGACTAGGCTTTTCTGATCGCACCCTTCTACTCATGTGTTTACCTTGCTTCACTGGAAGTAGGAATCCCATCATGAAATTTACATTTATATATTTTATGCAGCACAACATGTCCCTATATCTCAGCTTTGGGATGTGGTAGGGAAACAATTACTACACCACTGTCTTCGTCAGGACCTCTCTGACACACGGTGTGGGCTTGAAGAAGAGCTGAGGAGGTCACATATTTCACCCAAAAAAACACTAAGGGGTACCCCTTTGTGTTTTTTTAGACTAAATTTTTGACCGTCTCAGATTTCTTCCAAACTCACGATGTTGATTAGGCAGGTCCTGACTTACACAAAGGTGTGATTATTTTCAGCCTATCTCATCCCAAAGCTGAGATATGAGGACAAACTTAACTGGGATTTTCTCTCAATAGGTTTATTGGTGTTGAATATATTGGAATTCAATTTATGAGCTTTTTATACGTCCAATAAAGCAAAATACAGATGCAATGTAGGATATATTGGACTGACTAGGCTTTTCTGATCGCACCCTTCTACTCTTGTGTTTACCTAGCTTCACTGGAAGTAGGAATCCCATCATGAAATTTACAGTTATATATTTTATGCAGCACAACATGTCCCTATATCTCAGCTTTGGGATGTGGTAGGGCAACAATTACCACACCACTGTCTTCGTCAGGAACTCTCTGACACACGGTGTGGGTTTGAAGAAGAGCTGAGGAGGTCAAATATTTCACCCAAAAAAACACTAAGGGGTTCCCCTTTGTGTTTTTTAGACTAAATTTTTGACCGTCTCAGATTTCTTCCAAACTCGCGATGTTGATTAGGCAGGTCCTGACTTACACAAAGGTGTGATTATTTTCAGCCTATCTCATCCCAAAGCTGAGATATGAGGACAAACTTAACTGGGATTTTCTCTCAATAGGTTTATTGGTGTTGAATATATTGGAATTAAATTCATGAGCTTTTTATACGTCCAATAAAGCAAAATACAGATGTAATGTAGGATATATTGGACTGACTAGGCTTTTCTGATCGCACCCTTCTACTCTTGTGTTTACCTAGCTTCACTGGAAGTAGGAATCCCATCATGAAATTTACAGTTATATATTTTATGCAGCACAACATGTCCCTATATCTCAGCTTTGGGATGTGGTAGGGCAACAATTACCACAAAACTGTCTTTGTCAGGACCTCCCTGACACACGGTGTGGGTTTGAAGAAGAGCTGATGAGGTCACATATTTCACCCAAAAAAACACTAAGGGGTACCCCTTTGTGCTTTTTATAGACTAAAATTTTGACCATCTCAGATTTCTTCCAAACTCACAATGTTGATTAGGCAGGTCCTGACTTACACAAAGGTGTGATTATTTTCAGCCTATCTCATCCCAAAGCTGAGATATGAGGACAAACTTAACTGGGATTTTCTCTCAATAGGTTTATTGGTGTTGAACATATTGGAATTCAATTTATGAGCTTTTTATACGTCCAATAAAGCAAAATACAGATGCAATGTAGGATATATTGGACTGACTAGGCTTTTCTGATCGCATCCTTCTACTCATGTGTTTACCTAGCTTCACTGGAAGTAGGAATCCCATCATGAAATTTACAGTTATACATTTTATGCAGCACAACATGTCCCTATATCTCAGCTTTGGGATGTGGTAGGGCAACAATTACTACACCACTGTCTTCGTCAGGACCTCTCTGACACACGGTGTGGGCTTGAAGAAGAGCTGAGGAGGTCACATATTTCACCCAAAAAAACACTAAGGGGTACCCCTTTGTGTTTTTTTAGACTAAATTTTTGACCGTCTCAGATTTCTTCCAAACTCACGATGTTGATTAGGCAGGTCCTGACTTACACAAAGGTGTGATTATTTTCAGCCTATCTCATCCCAAAGCTGAGATATGAGGACAAACTTAACTGGGATTTTCTCTCAATAGGTTTATTGGTGTTGAATATATTGGAATTCAATTTATGAGCTTTTTATACGTCCAATAAAGCAAAATACAGATGCATTGTAGGATTTATTGGACTGACTAGGCTTTTCTGATCACATCCTTCTACTCATGTGTTTACCTAGCTTCACTGGAAGTAGGAATCCCACCATGAAATTTACAGTTATACATTTTATGCAGCACAACATGTCCCTATATCTCAGCTTTGGGATGTGGTAGGGCAACAATTACCACACCACTGTCTTCGTCAGGAACTCTCTGACACACAGTGTGGGTTTGAAGAAGAGCTGAGGAGGTCAAATATTTCACCCAAAAAAACACTAACCCCTTAGGGTGCGATCAGAAAAGCCTAGTCAGTCCAATATATCCTACATTGCATCTGTATTTTGCTTTATTGGACGTATAAAAAGCTCATAAATTGAATTCCAATATATTCAACACCAATAAACCTATTGAGAGAAAATCCCAGTTAAGTTTGTCCTCATATCTCAGCTTTGGGATGAGATAGGCTGAAAATAATCACACCTTTGTGTAAGTCAGGACCTGCCTAATCAACATCGCGAGTTTGGAAGAAATCTGAGACGGTCAAAAATTTAGTTTAAAAAACACAAAGGGGTACCCCTTAGTGTTTTTTTGGGTGAAATATTTTACCTCCTCAGCTCTTCTTCAAACCCACACTGTGTGTCAGAGAGGTCCTGACGAAGACAGTGGTGTGGTAATTGTTGCCCTACCACATCCCAAAGCTGAGATATAGGGACATGTTGTGCTGCATAAAATGTATAACTGTAAATTTCATGATGGGATTCCTACTTCCAGTGAAGCTAGGTAAACACAAGAGTAGAAGGGTGCGATCAGAAAAGCCTAGTCAGTCCAATATATCCTACATTGCATCTGTATTTTGCTTTATTGGACATATAACAAGCTCATAAATTTAATTCCAAAATATTCAAGACCAATAAACCTATTGAGAGAAAATCCCAGTTAAGTTTGTCCTCATATCTCAGCTTTGGGATGAGATAGGCTGAAAATAATCACACCTTTGTGTAAGTCAGGACCTGCCTAATCAACATCATGAGTTTGGAAGAAATCTGAGACGGTCGAAAATTTAGTCTAAAAAAACACAAAGGGGAACCCCTTAGTGTTTTTTGGGTGAAATATGTGACCTCCTCAGCTCTTCTTCAAAAAAACAAACCGTGTGTCAGAGAGGTCCTGACGAAGACAGTGGTGTGGTAATTTTTGCCCTAACACATCCCAAAGCTAAGACATAGGGACATGCTGTGCTGCATAAAATTAATAACTGTAAATTTCATGATGGGATTCCTACTTCCAGTGAAGCTAGGTAAACACATGAGTAGAAGGGTGCGATCAGAAAATCCTAGTCAGTCCAATATATCCTACATTGCATCTGTATTTTGCTTTATTGGACGTATAAAAAGCTCATAAATTTAATTCCAATATATTCAACACCAATAAACCTATTGAGAGAAAATCCCAGTTAAGTTTGTCCTCATATCTCAGCTTTGGGATGAGATAGGCTGAAAATAATCACACCTTTGTGTAAGTCAGGACCTGCCTAATCAACATAGCGAGTTTGGAAGAAATCTGAGACGGTCAAAAATTTAGTCTAAAAAAACACAAAGGGGAACCCCTTAGTGTTTTTTTGGGGTGAAATATGTGACCTCCTCAGATCTTCTTCAAACCCACACCGTGTATCAGGGAGGTCCTAACAAAGACAGTGGTGTGGTAATTTTTGCCCTACCACATCCCAAAGCTGAGATATAGGGACATGTTGTGCTGCATAAAATGTATAACTGTAAATTTCATGATGGGATTCCTACTTCCAGTAAAGCTAGGTAAACACAAGAGTAGACGGGTGCGATCAGAAAAGCCTAGTCAGTCCAATATATCCTACATTGCATCTGTATTTTGCTTTATTGGACGTATAAAAAGCTCATAAATTTAATTCCAATATATTCAACACCAATAAACCTATTGAGAGAAAATCCCAGTTAAGTTTGTCCTCATATCTCAGCTTTGGGATGAGATAGGCTGAAAATAATCACACCTTTGTGTAAGTCAGGACCTGCCTAATCAACATCGCGAGTTTGGAAGAAATCTGAGACGGTCAAAAATTTAGTTTAAAAAAACAAAAAGGGGTACCCCTTAGTGTTTTTTTGGGTGAAATATGTGACCTCCTCAGCTCTTCTTTAAAAAAACAAACTGTGTGTCAGAGAGGTCCTGACGAAGACAGTGGTGTAGTAATTGTTGCCCTACCACATCCCAAAGCTGAGATATAGGGACATGTTGTGCTGCATAAAATATATAAATGTAAATTTCATGATGGGATTCCTACTTCCAGTGAAGCTAGGTAAACACAAGAGTAGAAGGGTGCGATCAGAAAAGCCTAGTCACTCCAATATATCCTACATTGCATCTGTACTTTGCTTTATTGGACGTATAAAAAGCTCATAAATTGAATTCCAATATATTCAACACCAATAAACCTATTGAGAGAAAATCCCAGTTAAGTTTGTCCTCATATCTCAGCTTTGGGATGAGATAGGCTGAAAATAATCACACCTTTGTGTAAGTCAGGATCTGCCTAATCAACATCGTGAGTTTGGAAGAAATCTGAGACGGTCAAAATTTTAGTCTATAAAAAACACAAAGGGGTACCCCTTAGTGTTTTTTTGGGTGAAATATGTGACCTCCTCAGCTCTTCTTCAAACCCACACCGTGTGTCAGGGAGGTCCTGACAAAGACAGTTTTGTGGTAATTGTTGCCCTACCACATCCCAAAGCTGAGATATAGGGACATGTTGTGCTGCATAAAATATATAACTGTAAATTTCATGATGGGATTCCTACTTCCAGTGAAGCTAGGTAAACACAAGAGTAGAAGGGTGCGATCAGAAAAGCCTAGTCAGTCCAATATATCCTTCATTGCATCTGTATTTTGCTTTATTGGACGTATAAAAAGCTCATAAATTTAATTCCAATATATTCAACACCAATAAACCTATTGAGAGAAAATCCCAGTTAAGTTTGTCCTCATATCTCAGCTTTGGGATGAGATAGGCTGAAAATAATCACACCTTTGTGTAAGTCAGGACCTGCCTAATCAACATCGCGAGTTTGGAAGAAATCTGAGACGGTCAAAAATTTAGTCTAAAAAACACAAAGAATGAGCTTTTTTTACGTCCAATAAAGCAAAATACAGATGCAATGTAGGATATATTGGACTGACTAGGCTTTTCTGATCGCACCCTTCTACTCTTGTGTTTACCTAGCTTCACTGGAAGTAGGAATCCCATCATGAAATTTACAGTTATTAATTTTATGCAGCACAACATGTCCCTATGTCTTAGCTTTGGGATGTGGTAGGGCAAAAATTACCACACCACTGTCTTCGTCAGGACCTCTCTGACACACGGTTTGTTTTTTTGAAGAAGAGCTGAGGAGGTCACATATTTCACCCAAAAAACACTAAGGGGTTCCCCTTTGTGTTTTTTTAGACTAAATTTTCGACCGTCTCAGATTTCTTCCAAACTCATGATGTTGATTAGGCAGGTCCTGACTTACACAAAGGTGTGATTATTTTCAGCCTATCTCATCCCAAAGCTGAGATATGAGGACAAACTTAACTGGGATTTTCTCTCAATAGGTTTATTGGTGTTGAATATATTGGAATTAAATTTATGAGCTTTTTATACGTCCAATAAAGCAAAATACAGATGCAATGTAGGATATATTGGACTGACTAGGCTTTTCTGATCGCACCCTTCTACTCTTGTGTTTACCTAGCTTCACTGGAAGTAGGAATCCCATCATGAAATTTACAGTTATATATTTTATGCAGCACAACATGTCCCTATATCTCAGCTTTGGGATGTGGTAGGGCAACAATTACCACACCACTGTCTTTGTCAGGACCTCCCTGACACACGGTGTGGGTTTGAAGAAGATCTGAGGAGGTCACATATTTCACCCAAAAAAACACTAAGGGGTACCCCTTTGTGTTTTTTAGACTAAATTTTTGACCGTCTCAGATTTCTTCCTATCTCACGATGTTGATTAGGCAGGTCCTGACTTCCACAAAGGTGTGAATATTTTCAGCCTATCTCATCCCAAAGCTGAGATATGAGGACAAACTTAACTGGGATTTTCTCTCAATAGGTTTATTGGTGTTGAATATATTGGAATTAAATTTATGAGCTTTTTATACGTCCAATAAAGCAAAATACAGATGCAATGTAGGATATATTGGACTGACTAGGATTTTCTGATCGCACCCTTCTACTCATGTGTTTACCTAGCTTCACTGGAAGTAGGAATCCCATCATGAAATTTACAGTTATTAATTTTATGCAGCACAGCATGTCCCTATGTCTTAGCTTTGGGATGTGGTAGGGCAAAAATTACCACACCACTGTCTTCGTCAGGACCTCTCTGACACACGGTTTGTTTTTTTGAAGAAGAGCTGAGGAGGTCACATATTTCACCCAAAAAACACTAAGGGGTTCCCCTTTGTGTTTTTTTAGACTAAATTTTCGACCGTCTCAGATTTCTTCCAAACTCATGATGTTGATTAGGCAGGTCCTGACTTACACAAAGGTGTGATTATTTTCAGCCTATCTCATCCCAAAGCTGAGATATGAGGACAAACTTAACTGGGATTTTCTCTCAATAGGTTTATTGGTCTTGAATATTTTGGAATTAAATTTATGAGCTTGTTATATGTCCAATAAAGCAAAATACAGATGCAATGTAGGATATATTGGACTGACTAGGCTTTTCTGATCGCACCCTTCTACTCTTGTGTTTACCTAGCTTCACTGGAAGTAGGAATCCCATCATGAAATTTACAGTTATACATTTTATGCAGCACAACATGTCCCTATATCTCAGCTTTGGGATGTGGTAGGGCAACAATTACCACACCACTGTCTTCGTCAGGACCTCTCTGACACACAGTGTGGGTTTGAAGAAGAGCTGAGGAGGTAAAATATTTCACCCAAAAAAACACTAAGGGGTACCCCTTTGTGTTTTTTAAACTAAATTTTTGACCGTCTCAGATTTCTTCCAAACTCGCGATGTTGATTAGGCAGGTCCTGACTTACACAAAGGTGTGATTATTTTCAGCCTATCTCATCCCAAAGCTGAGATATGAGGACAAACTTAACTGGGATTTTCTCTCAATAGGTTTATTGGTGTTGAATATATTGGAATTCAATTTATGAGCTTTTTATACGTCCAATAAAGCAAAATACAGATGCAATGTAGGATATATTGGACTGACTAGGCTTTTCTGATCGCACCCTTCTACTCTTGTGTTTACCTAGCTTCACTGGAAGTAGGAATCCCATCATGAAATTTACAGTTATACATTTTATGCAGCACAACATGTCCCTATATCTCAGCTTTGGGATGTGGTAGGGCAACAATTACCACACAACTGTCTTCGTCAGGAACTCTCTGACACACGGTGTGGGTTTGAAGAAGAGCTGAGGAGGTCAAATATTTCACCCAAAAAAACACTAAGGGGATCCCCTTTGTGTTTTTTAGACTAAATTTTTGACCGTCTCAGATTTCTTCCAAACTCGCGATGTTGATTAGGCAGGTCCTGACTTACACAAAGGTGTGATTATTTTCAGCCTATCTCATCCCAAAGCTGAGATATGAGGACAAACTTAACTGGGATTTTCTCTCAATAGGTTTATTGGTGTTGAATATATTGGAATTCAATTTATGAGCTTTTTATACGTCCAATAAAGCAAAATACAGATGCAATGTAGGATATATTGGACTGACTAGGCTTTTCTGATCGCACCCTTCTACTCTTGTGTTTACCTAGCTTCACTGGAAGTAGGAATCCCATCATGAAATTTACAGTTATATATTTTATGCAGCACAACATGTCCCTATATCTCAGCTTTGGGATGTGGTAGGGCAACAATTACCACACCACTTTCTTCGTCAGGAACTCTCTGACACACGGTGTGGGTTTGAAGAAGAGCTGAGGAGGTCAAATATTTCACCCAAAAAAACACTAAGGGGTTCCCCTTTGTGTTTTTTAGACTAAATTTTTGACCGTCTCAGATTTCTTCCAAACTCGCGATGTTGATTAGGCAGGTCCTGACTTACACAAAGGTGTGATTATTTTCAGCCTATCTCATCCCAAAGCTGAGATATGAGGACAAACTTAACTGGGATTTTCTCTCAATAGGTTTATTGGTGTTAAATATATTGGAATTCAATTTATGAGCTTTTTATACGTCCAATAAAGCAAAATACAGATGCAATGTAGGATATATTGGAGTGACTAGGCTTTTCTGATCGCACCCTTCTACTCTTGTGTTTACCTAGCTTCACTGGAAGTAGGAATCCCATCATGAAATTTACATTTATATATTTTATGCAGCACAACATGTCCCTATATCTCAGCTTTGGGATGTGGTAGGGCAACAATTACTACACCACTGTCTTCGTCAGGACCTCTCTGACACACAGTTTGTTTTTTTGAAGAAGAGCTGAGGAGGTCACATATTTCACCCCAAAAAACACTAAGGGGTTCCCCTTTGTGTTTTTTTAGACTAAATTTTTGACCGTCTCAGATTTCTTCCAAACTCGCGATGTTGATTAGGCAGGTCCTGACTTCCACAAAGGTGTGAATATTTTCAGCCTATCTCATCCCAAAGCTGAGATATGAGGACAAACTTAACTGGGATTTTCTCTCAATAGGTTTATTGGTGTTGAATATATTGGAATTCAATTAATGAGCTTTTTATACGTCCAATAAAGCAAAATACAGATGCAATGTAGGATATATTGGACTGACTAGGATTTTCTGATCGCACCCTTCTACTCATGTGTTTACCTAGCTTCACTGGAAGTAGGAATCCCATCATGAAATTTACAGTTATTAATTTTATGCAGCACAGCATGTCCCTATATCTTAGCTTTGGGATGTGGTAGGGCAAAAATTACCACACCACTGTCTTCGTCAGGACCTCTCTGACACATGGTGTGGGTTTGAAGAAGAGCTGAGGAGGTCACATAATTCACCCAAAAAAACACTAAAGGGTACCCCTTTGTGTTTTTTCAGACTAAATTTTTGACCGTCTCAGATTTCTTCCAAACTCACGATGTTGATTAAGCAGGTCCTGACTTACACAAAGGTGTGATTATTTTCAGCCTATCTCATCCCAAAGCTGAGATATGAGGACAAACTTAACTGGGATTTTCTCTCAATAGGTTTATTGGTGTTGAATATATTGGAATTCAATTTATGAGCTTTTTATACGTCCAATAAAGCAAAATACAGATGCAATGTAGGATATATTGGACTGACTAGGCTTTTCTGATCGCACCCTTCTACTCTTGTGTTTACCTAGCTTCACTGGAAGTAGGAATCCCATCATGAAATTTACAGTTATACATTTTATGCAGCACAACATGTCCCTATATCTCAGCTTTGGGATGTGGTAGGGCAACAATTACCACACAACTGTCTTCGTCAGGACCTCTCTGACACACGGTGTGGGTTTGAAGAAGAGCTGAGGAGGTCAAATATTTCACCCAAAAAAACACTAAGGGGTTCCCCTTTTTGTTTTTTAGACTAAATTTTTGACCGTCTCAGATTTCTTCCAAACTCGCGATGTTGATTAGGCAGGTCCTGACTTACACAAAGGTGTGATTATTTTCAGCCTATCTCATCCCAAAGCTGAGATATGAGGACAAACTTAACTGGGATTTTCTCTCAATAGGTTTATTGGTGTTGAATATATTGGAATTCAATTTATGAGATTTTTATACGTCCAATAAAGCAAAATACAGATGCAATGTAGGATATATTGGACTGACTAGGCTTTTCTGATCGCACCCTTCTACTCTTGTGTTTACCTAGCTTCACTGGAAGTAGGAATCCCATCATGAAATTTACAGTTATATATTTTATGCAGCACAACATGTCCCTATATCTCAGCTTTGGGATGTGGTAGGGCAACAATTACCACACCACTGTCTTCGTCAGGAACTCTCTGACACACGGTGTGGGTTTGAAGAAGAGCTGTGGAGGTCAAATATTTCACCCAAAAAAACACTAAGGGGTTCCCCTTTGTGTTTTTTAGACTAAATTTTTGACCGTCTCAGATTTCTTCCAAACTCGCGATGTTGATTAGGCAGGTCCTGACTTACACAAAGGTGTGATTATTTTCAGCCTATCTCATCCCAAAGCTGAGATATGAGGACAAACTTAACTGGGATTTTCTCTCAATAGGTTTATTGGTGTTGAACATATTGGAATTCAATTTATGAGCTTTTTATACGTCCAATAAAGCAAAATACAGATGCAATGTAGGATATATTGGACTGACTAGGCTTTTCTGATCGCATCCTTCTACTCATGTGTTTACCTAGCTTCACTGGAAGTAGGAATCCCATCATGAAATTTACAGTTATATATTTTATGCAGCACAACATGTCCCTATATCTCAGCTTTGGGATGTGGTAGGGCAAAAATTACCACACCATTGTCTTCGTCAGGACCTCTCTGACACACAGTTTGTTTTTTTGAAGAAGAGCTGAGGAGGTCACATATTTCACCCAAAAAAACACTAAGGGGTTCCCCTTTGTGTTTTTTTAGACAAAATTTTTGACCGTCTCAGATTTCTTCCAAACTCACGATGTTGATTAGGCAGGTCCTGACTTACACAAAGGTGTGATTATTTTCAGCCTATCTCATCCCAAAGCTGAGATATGAGGACAAACTTAACTGGGATTTTCTCTCAATAGGTTTATTGGTGTTAAATATATTGGAATTCAATTTATGAGCTTTTTATACGTCCAATAAAGCAAAATACAGATGCAATGTAGGATATATTGGAGTGACTAGGCTTTTCTGATCGCACCCTTCTACTCTTGTGTTTACCTAGCTTCACTGGAAGTAGGAATCCCATCATGAAATTTACATTTATATATTTTATGCAGCACAACATGTCCCTATATCTCAGCTTTGGGATGTGGTAGGGCAACAATTACTACACCACTGTCTTCGTCAGGACCTCTCTGACACACAGTTTGTTTTTTTGAAGAAGAGCTGAGGAGGTCACATATTTCACCCCAAAAAACACTAAGGGGTACCCCTTTTTGTTTTTTTAGACTAAATTTTTGACCGTCTCAGATTTCTTCCAAACTCGCGATGTTGATTAGGCAGGTCCTGACTTCCACAAAGGTGTGAATATTTTCAGCCTATCTCATCCCAAAGCTGAGATATGAGGACAAACTTAACTGGGATTTTCTCTCAATAGGTTTATTGGTGTTGAATATATTGGAATTCAATTTATGAGCTTTTTATACGTCCAATAAAGCAAAATACAGATGCAATGTAGGATATATTGGACTGACTAGGATTTTCTGATCGCACCCTTCTACTCATGTGTTTACCTAGCTTCACTGGAAGTAGGAATCCCATCATGAAATTTACAGTTATTAATTTTATGCAGCACAGCATGTCCCTATATCTTAGCTTTGGGATGTGGTAGGGCAAAAATTACCACACCACTGTCTTCGTCAGGACCTCTCTGACACATGGTGTGGGTTTGAAGAAGAGCTGAGGAGGTCACATAATTCACCCAAAAAAACACTAAAGGGTACCCCTTTGTGTTTTTTCAGACTAAATTTTTGACCGTCTCAGATTTCTTCCAAACTCACGATGTTGATTAAACGGGTCCTGACTTACACAAAGGTGTGATTATTTTCAGCCTATCTCATCCCAAAGCTGAGATGTGAGGACTAACATAACTTGGATTTTCTCTCAATAGGTTTATTGGTCTTGAATATTTTGGAATTAAATTTATGAGCTTGTTATATGTCCAATAAAGCAAAATACAGATGCAATGTAGGATATATTGGACTGACTAGGCTTTTCTGATCGCACCCTTCTACTCTTGTGTTTACCTAGCTTCACTGGAAGTAGGAATCCCATCATGAAATTTACAGTTATACATTTTTTGCAGCACAACATGTCCCTATATCTCAGCTTTGGGATGTGGTAGGGCAACATATACCACACCACTGTCTTCGTCAGGACCTCTCTGACACACGGTGTGGGTTTGAAGAAGAGCTGATGAGGTCACATATTTCACCCAAAAAAACACTAAGGGGTACCCCTTTTTATTTTTTTAGACTAAATTTTTGACCGTCTCAGATTTCTTCCAAACTCGCGATGTTGATTAGGCAGGTCCTGACTTACACAAAGGTGTGATTATTTTTTAGCCTATCTCATCCCAAAGCTGAGATATGAGGACAAACTTAACTGGGATTTTCTCTCAATAGGTTTATTGGTGTTGAATATATTGAAATCAATTTATGAGCTTTTTATACGTCCAATAAAGCAAAATACAGATGCAATGTAGGATATATTGGACTGACTAGGCTTTTCTGATCACACCCTTCTAATCATGTGTTTACCTAGCTTCACTGGAAGTTGGAATCCCATCATGAAATTTACAGTTATACATTTTATGCAGCACAACATGTCCCTATTTCTCAGCTTTGGGATGTGGTAGGGCAAAAATTACCACACCACTGTCTTTGTCAGGACCTCCCTGACACACGGTGTGGGTTTGAAGAAGATCTGAGGAGGTCACATATTTCACCCAAAAAAACACTAAGGGGATCCCCTTTGTGTTTTTTTTGACCTAATTTTTGACCGTCTCAGATTTCTTCCAAACTCACGATGTTGATTAAGCAGGTCCTGACTTACACAAAGGTGTGATTATTTTCAGCCTATCTCATCCCAAAGCTGAGATATGAGGACAAACTTAACTGGGATTTTCTCTCAATAGGTTTATTGGTGTTGAATATATTGGAAATCAATTTATGAGCTTTTTATACGTCCAATAAAGCAAAATACAGATGCAATGTAGGATATATTGGACTGACTAGGCTTTTCTGATCGCACCCTTCTACTCATGTGTTTACCTAGCTTCACTGGAAGTAGGAATCCCATCATGAAATTTACAGTTATTAATTATATGCAGCACAGCATGTCCCTATATCTTAGCTTTGGGATGTGGTAGGGCAAAAATTACCACACCACTGTCTTTGTCAGGACCTCTCTGACACACGGTGTGGGTTTGAAGAAGAGCTGATGAGGTCACATATTTCACCCAAAAAAACACTAAGGGGTTCCCCTTTGTGTTTTTTTAGACTAAATTTTTGACCGTCTCAGATTTCTTCCAAACTCGCGATGTTGATTAGGCAGGTCCTGACTTACACAAAGGTGTGATTATTTTCAGCCTATCTCATCCCAAAGCTGAGATATGAGGACAAACTTAACTGGGATTTTCTCTCAATAGGTTTATTGGTGTTGAATATATTGGAAATCAATTTATGAGCTTTTTATACGTCCAATAAAGCAATATACAGATGCAATGTAGGATATATTGGACTGACTAGGCTTTTCTGATCGCACCCTTCTACTCATGTGTTTACCTAGCTTCACTGGAAGTAGGAATCCCATCATGAAATTTACAGTTATACATTTTATGCAGCACAACATGTCCCTATATCTCAGCTTTGGGATGTGGTAGGGCAAAAATTACCACACCACTGTCTTTGTCAGGACCTCCCTGATACACGGTGTGGGTTTGAAGAAGATCGGAGGAGGTCACATATTTCACCCCAAAAAAACACTAAGGGGTTCCCCTTTGTGTTTTTTTAGACTAAATTTTTGACCGTCTCAGATTTCTTCCAAACTCACGATGTTGATTAGGCAGGTCCTGACTTACACAAAGGTGTGATTATTTTCAGCCTATCTCATCCCAAAGCTGAGATATGAGGACAAACTTAACTGGGATTTTCTCTCAATAGGTTTATTGGTGTTGAATATATTGGAATTCAATTTATGAGCTTTTTATATGTCCAATAAAGCAAAATACAGATGCAATGTAGGATATATTGGACTGACTAGGCTTTTCTGATCGCATCCTTCTACTCATGTGTTTACCTAGCTTCACTGGAAGTAGGAATCCCACCATGAAATTTACAGTTATTAATTATATGCAGCACAGCATGTCCCTATATCTTAGCTTTGGGATGTGGTAGGGCAAAAATTACCACACCACTGTCTTCGTCAGGACCTCTCTGACACATGGTGTGGGTTTGAAGAAGAGCTGAGGAGGTCACATATTTCACCCAAAAAAACACTAAAGGGTACCCCTTTGTGTTTTTTCAGACTAAATTTTTGACCGTCTCAGATTTCTTCCAAACTCACGATGTTGATTAAGTAGGTCCTGACTTACACAAAGGTGTGATTATTTTCAGCCTATCTCATCCCAAAGCTGAGATATGAGGACTAACGTAACTTGGATTTTCTCTCAATAGGTTTATTGGTGTTGAATATATTGAAATCAATTTATGAGCTTTTTATACGTCCAATAAAGCAAAATACAGATGCAATGTAGGATATATTGGACTGACTAGGCTTTTCTGATCGCATCCTTCTACTCATGTGTTTACCTAGCTTCACTGAAATTAGGAATCCCATCATGAAATTTACAGTTATATATTTTATGCAGCAGAGCATGTCCCTATATCTTAGCTTTGGGATGTGGTAGGGCAAAAATTACCACACCACTGTCTTTGTCAGGACCTCCCTGATACACGGTGTTGGTTTGAAGAAGAGCTGAGGAGGTCACATATTTCACCCAAAAAACACTAAGGGGTACCCCTTTGTGTTTTTTCAGACTAAATTTTTGACCGTCTCAGATTTCTTCCAAACTCACGATGTTGATTAAGCAGGTCCTGACTTACACAAAGGTGTGATTATTTTCAGCCTATCTCATCCCAAAGCTGAGATATGAGGACTAACGTAACTTGGATTTTCTCTCAATAGGTTTATTGGTGTTGAATATTTTGGAATTAAATTTATGAGCTTGTTATATGTCCAATAAAGCAAAATACAGATGCATTGTAGGATATATTGGACTGACTAGGCTTTTCTGATCGCACCCTTTTACTCTTGTGTTTACCTAGCTTCACTGGAAGTAGGAATCCTATCATGAAATTTGCAGTTATACATTTTATGGAGCACAACATGTCCCTATATCTCAGCTTTGGGATGTGGTAGGACAACAATTACCACACCACTGTCTTCGTCAGGACCTCTCTGACACACGGTGTGGGTTTGAAGAAGAGCTGAGGAGGTCACATATTTCACCCAAAAAAACACTAAGGGGTACCCCTTTGTGTTTTTTAGACTAAATTTTCGACCGTCTCAGATTTCTTCCAAACTTGCGATGTTGATTAGGCAGGTCCTGACTTACACAAAGGTGTGATTATTTTCAGCCTATCTCATCCCAAAGCTGAGATATGAGGACAAACTTAACTGGGATTTTCTCTCAATAGGTTTATTGGTGTTGAATATATTGAAATCAATTTATGAGCTTTTTATACGTCCAATAAAGCAAAATACAGATGCAATGTAGGATATATTGGACTGACTAGGCTTTTCTGATCGCACCCTTCTACTCTTGTGTTTACCTAGCTTCACTGGAAGTAGGAATCCCATCATGAAATTTACAGTTATATATTTTATGCAGCACAACATGTCCCTATATCTCAGCTTTTGGATGTGGTAGGGCAACAATTACCACACCACTGTCTTTGTCAGGACCTCCCTGACACACGGTGTGGGTTTGAAGAAGATCTGAGAAGGTCACATATTTCACCCAAAAAAACTCTAAGGGGTACCCCTTTGTGTTTTTTAGACTAAATTTTTGACCGTCTCAGATTTCTTCCAATCTCACGATGTTGATTAGGCAGGTCCTGACTTCCACAAAGGTGTGATTATTTTCAGCCTATCTCATCCCAAAGCTGAGATATGAGGACTAACGTAACTTGGATTTTCTCTCAATAGGTTTATTGGTGTTGAATATTTTGGAATTAAATTTATGAGCTTGTTATATGTCCAATAAAGCAAAATACAGATGCATTGTAGGATATATTGGACTGACTAGGCTTTTCTGATCGCACCCTTTTACTCTTGTGTTTACCTAGCTTCACTGGAAGTAGGAATCCTATCATGAAATTTACAGTTATACATTTTATGGAGCACAACATGTCCCTATATCTCAGCTTTGGGATGTGGTAGGACAACAATTACCACACAACTGTCTTCGTCAGGACCTCTCTGACACACGGTGTGGGTTTGAAGAAGAGCTGAGGAGGTGAAATATTTCACCCAAAAAAACACTAAGGGTTACCCCTTTGTGTTTTTTTAGACTAAATTTTTGACCGTCTCAGATTTCTTCCAAACTCACGATGTTGATTAGGCAGGTCCTGACTTACACAAAGGTGTGATTATTTTCAGCCTATCTCATCCCAAAGCTGAGATATGAGAATAAACTTAACTGGGATTTTCTCTCAATAGGTTTACTGGTGTTGAATATATTGGAATTCAATTCATGAGCTTTTTATACGTCCAATAAAGCAAAATACAGATGCAATGTAGGATATATTGGACTGACTAGGCTTTTCTGATCGCACCCTTTTACTCTTGTGTTTACCTAGCTTCACTGGAAGTAGGAATCCTATCATGAAATTTACAGTTATACATTTTATGGAGCACAACATGTCCCTATATCTCAGCTTTGGGATGTGGTAGGACAACAATTACCACACAACTGTCTTCGTCAGGACCTCTCTGACACACGGTGTGGGTTTGAAGAAGAGCTGAGGAGGTGAAATATTTCACCCAAAAAAACACTAAGGGTTACCCCTTTGTGTTTTTTTAGACTAAATTTTTGACCGTCTCAGATTTCTTCCAAACTCACGATGTTGATTAGGCAGGTCCTGACTTACACAAAGGTGTGATTATTTTCAGCCTATCTCATCCCAAAGCTGAGATATGAGAATAAACTTAACTGGGATTTTCTCTCAATAGGTTTACTGGTGTTGAATATATTGGAATTCAATTCATGAGCTTTTTATACGTCCAATAAAGCAAAATACAGATGCAATGTAGGATATATTGGACTGACTAGGCTTTTCTGATCGCATCCTTCTACTCTTGTGTTTACCTAGCTTCACTGGAAGTAGGAATCCCATCATGAAATTTACAGTTATATATTTTATGCAGCACAACATGTCCCTATATCTCAGCTTTGGGATGTGGTGGGGCAACAATTACCACAAAACTGTCTTTGTCAGGACCTCCCTGACACACGGTGTGGGTTTGAAGAAGATCTGAGGAGGTCACATATTTCACCCAAAAAAACACTAAGGGGTTCCCCTTTGTGTTTTTTTAGACCTAATTTTTGACCGTCTCAGATTTCTTCCAAACTCGTGATGTTGATTAGGCAGGTCCTGACTTACACAAAGGTGTGATTATTTTCAGCCTATCTCATCCCAAAGCTGAGATATGAGGACAAACTTAACTGGGATTTTCTCTCAATAGGTTTATTGGTGTTGAATATATTGAAATCAATTTATGAGCTTTTTATACGTCCAATAAAGCAAAATACAGATGCAATGTAGGATATATTGGACTGACTAGGCTTTTCTGATCGCACCCTTCTACTCTTGTGTTTACCTAGCTTCACTGGAAGTAGGAATCCCATCATGAAATTTACAGTTATATATTTTATGCAGCACAACATGTCCCTATATCTCAGCTTTTGGATGTGGTAGGGCAACAATTACCACACCACTGTCTTTGTCAGGACCTCCCTGACACACGGTGTGGGTTTGAAGAAGATCTGAGAAGGTCACATATTTCACCCAAAAAAACTCTAAGGGGTACCCCTTTGTGTTTTTTAGACTAAATTTTCGACCGTCTCAGATTTCTTCCAAACTTGCGATGTTGATTAGGCAGGTCCTGACTTACACAAAGGTGTGATTATTTTCAGCCTATCTCATCCCAAAGCTGAGATATGAGGACAAACTTAACTGGGATTTTCTCTCAATAGGTTTATTGGTGTTGAATATATTGGAATTCAATTCATGAGCTTTTTATACGTCCAATAAAGCAAAATACAGATGCAATGTAGGATATATTGGACTGACTAGGCTTTTCTGATCGCATCCTTCTACTCTTGTGTTTACCTAGCTTCACTGGAAGTAGGAATCCCATCATGAAATTTACAGTTATATATTTTATGCAGCACAACATGTCCCTATATCTCAGCTTTGGGATGTGGTGGGGCAACAATTACCACAAAACTGTCTTTGTCAGGACCTCCCTGACACACGGTGTGGGTTTGAAGAAGATCTGAGGAGGTCACATATTTCACCCAAAAAAACACTAAGGGGTTCCCCTTTGTGTTTTTTTAGACCTAATTTTTGACCGTCTCAGATTTCTTCCAAACTCATGATGTTGATTAGGCAGGTCCTGACTTACACAAAGGTGTGATTTTTTTCAGCCTATCTCATCCCAAAGCTGAGATATGAGGACAAACTTAACTGGGATTTTCTCTCAATAGGTTTATTGGTGTTGAATATATTGAAATCAATTTATGAGCTTTTTATACGTCCAATAAAGCAAAATACAGATGCAATGTAGGATATATTGGACTGACTAGGCTTTTCTGATCGCACCCTTCTACTCTTGTGTTTACCTAGCTTCACTGGAAGTAGGAATCCCATCATGAAATTTACAGTTATATATTTTATGCAGCACAACATGTCCCTATATCTCAGCTTTTGGATGTGGTAGGGCAACAATTACCACACCACTGTCTTTGTCAGGACCTCCCTGACACACGGTGTGGGTTTGAAGAAGATCTGAGAAGGTCACATATTTCACCCAAAAAAACACTAAAGGGGTACCCCTTTGTGTTTTTTAGACTAAATTTTTGACCGTCTCAGATTTCTTCCAATCTCACGATGTTGATTAGGCAGGTCCTGACTTCCACAAAGGTGTGATTATTTTCAGCCTATCTCATCCCAAAGCTGAGATATGAGGACTAACGTAACTTGGATTTTCTCTCAATAG
The DNA here is from genome assembly GCF_029633855.1 of Hoplias malabaricus. Taxonomy (NCBI): domain Eukaryota; kingdom Metazoa; phylum Chordata; class Actinopteri; order Characiformes; family Erythrinidae; genus Hoplias; species Hoplias malabaricus. Next base: position 3,534,704 of record NC_089812.1, on the reverse strand, counting down.
GTTTATTGGTGTTGAATATTTTGGAATTAAATTTATGAGCTTGTTATATGTCCAATAAAGCAAAATACAGATGCATTGTAGGATATATTGGACTGACTAGGCTTTTCTGATCGCACCCTTTTACTCTTGTGTTTACCTAGCTTCACTGGAAGTAGGAATCCTATCATGAAATTTACAGTTATACATTTTATGGAGCACAACATGTCCCTATATCTCAGCTTTGGGATGTGGTAGGACAACAATTACCACACAACTGTCTTCGTCAGGACCTCTCTGACACACGGTGTGGGTTTGAAGAAGAGCTGAGGAGGTGAAATATTTCACCCAAAAAAACACTAAGGGTTACCCCTTTGTGTTTTTTTAGACTAAATTTTTGACCGTCTCAGATTTCTTCCAAACTCACGATGTTGATTAGGCAGGTCCTGACTTACACAAAGGTGTGATTATTTTCAGCCTATCTCATCCCAAAGCTGAGATATGAGAATAAACTTAACTGGGATTTTCTCTCAATAGGTTTACTGGTGTTGAATATATTGGAATTCAATTCATGAGCTTTTTATACGTCCAATAAAGCAAAATACAGATGCAATGTAGGATATATTGGACTGACTAGGCTTTTCTGATCGCATCCTTCTACTCATGTGTTTACCTAGCTTCACTGAAAGTAGGAATCCCATCATGAAATTTACAGTTATATATTTTATGCAGCACAACATGTCCCTATATCTTAGCTTTGGGATGTGGTAGGGCAAAAATTACCACACCACTGTCTTCGTCAGGACCTCTCTGACACACGGTGTGGGTTTGAAGAAGAGCTGATGAGGTCACATATTTCACCCAAAAAAACACTAAGGGGTACCCCTTTGTGTTTTTTAGACTAAATTTTTGACTGTCTCAGATTTCTTCCAAACTCGCAATGTTGATTAGGCAGGTCCTGACTTACACAAAGTTGTGATTATTTTCAGCCTATCTCATCCCAAAGCTGAGATATGAGGACAAACTTAACTGGGATTTTCTCTCAATAGGTTTATTGGTGTTGAATATATTGGAAATCAATTTATGAGCTTTTTATACGTCCAATAAAGCAAAATACAGATGCAATGTAGGATATATTGGACTGACTAGGATTTTCTGATCGCACCCTTCTACTCATGTGTTTACCTAGCTTCACTGGAAGTAGGAATCCCATCATGAAATTTACAGTTATTAATTTTATGCAGCACAGCATGTCCCTATATCTTAGCTTTGGGATGTGGTAGGGCAAAAATTACCACACCACTGTCTTTGTCAGGACCTCCCTGATACACGGTGTGGGTTTGAAGAAGAGCTGAGGAGGTCACATATTTCACCCAAAAAACACTAAGGGGTACCCCTTTGTGTTTTTTCAGACTAAATTTTTGACCGTCTCAGATTTCTTCCAAACTCACGATGTTGATTAAGCAGGTCCTGACTTACACAAAGGTGTGATTATTTTCAGCCTATCTCATCCCAAAGCTGAGATATGAGGACTAACAAAACTTGGATTTTCTCTCAATAGGTTTATTGGTGTTGAATATATTGGAATTCAATTCATGAGCTTTTTATACATCCAATAAAGCAAAATACAGATGCAATGTAGGATATATTGGACTGACTAGGCTTTTCTGATCGCATCCTTCTACTCTTGTGTTTACCTAGCTTCACTGGAAGTAGGAATCCCATCATGAAATTTACATTTATATATTTTATGCAGCACAACATGTCCCTATATCTCAGCTTTGGGATGTGGTAGGGCAACAATTACTACACCACTGTCTTCGTCAGGACCTCTCTGACACACGGTGTGGGTTTGAAGAAGAGCTGAGGAGGTCACATATTTCACCCAAAAAAACACTAAGGGGTACCCCTTTGTGTTTTTTAGACTAAATTTTCGACTGTCTCAGATTCCTTCCAAACTTGCGATGTTGATTAGTCAGGTCCTGACTTACACAAAGGTGTGATTATTTTCAGCCTATCTCATCCCAAAGCTGAGATATGAGGACAAACTTAACTGGGATTTTCTCTCAATAGGTTTATTGGTGTTGAATATATTGGAATTCAATTCATGAGCTTTTTATACGTCCAATAAAGCAAAATACAGATGCAATGTAGGATATATTGGACTGACTAGGCTTTTCTGATCGCATCCTTCTACTCTTGTGTTTACCTAGCTTCACTGGAAGTAGGAATCCCATCATGAAATTTACATTTATATATTTTATGCAGCACAACATGTCCCTATATCTCAGCTTTGGGATGTGGTAGGGCAACAATTACTACACCACTGTCTTCGTCAGGACCTCTCTGACACACGGTGTGGGTTTGAAGAAGAGCTGAGGAGGTCACATATTTCACGCAAAAAAACACTAAGGGGTACCCCTTTGTGTTTTTTAGACTAAATTTTCGACCGTCTCAGATTTCTTCCAAACTTGCGATGTTGATTAGGCAGGTCCTGACTTACACAAAGGTGTGATTATTTTCAGCCTATCTCATCCCAAAGCTGAGATATGAGGACAAACTTAACTGGGATTTTCTCTCAACAGGTTTATTGGTGTTGAATATATTGGAATTCAATTCATGAGCTTTTTATACGTCCAATAAAGCAAAATACAGATGCAATGTAGGATATATTGGACTGACTAGGCTTTTCTGATCACATCCTTCTACTCTTGTGTTTACCTAGCTTCACTGGAAGTAGGAATCCCATCATGAAATTTACATTTATATATATTATGCAGCACAACATGTCCCTATATCTCAGCTTTGGGATGTGGTAGGGCAACAATTACTACACCACTGTCTTCGTCAGGACCTCTCTGACACACGGTGTGGGTTTGAAGAAGAGCTGAGGAGGTCACATATTTCACCCAAAAAAACACTAAGGGGTACCCCTTTGTGTTTTTTAGACTAAATTTTCGACTGTCTCAGATTCCTTCCAAACTTGCGATGTTGATTAGGCAGGTCCTGACTTACACAAAGGTGTGATTATTTTCAGCCTATCTCATCCCAAAGCTGAGATATGAGGACAAACTTAACTGGGATTATCTCTCAATAGGTTTATTGGTGTTGAATATATTGGAATTCAATTCATGAGCTTTTTATACGTCCAATAAAGCAAAATACAGATGCAATGTAGGATATATTGGACTGACTAGGCTTTTCTGATCGCATCCTTCTACTCTTGTGTTTACCTAGCTTCACTGGAAGTAGGAATCCCATCATGAAATTTACATTTATATATTTTATGCAGCACAACATGTCCCTATATCTCAGCTTTGGGATGTGGTAGGGCAACAATTACTACACCACTGTCTTCGTCAGGACCTCTCTGACACACGGTGTGGGTTTGAAGAAGAGCTGAGGAGGTCACATATTTCACCCAAAAAAACACTAAGGGGTACCCCTTTGTGTTTTTTAGACTAAATTTTCGACTGTCTCAGATTCCTTCCAAACTTGCGATGTTGATTAGGCAGGTCCTGACTTACACAAAGGTGTGATTATTTTCAGCCTATCTCATCCCAAAGCTGAGATATGAGGACAAACTTAACTGGGATTATCTCTCAATAGGTTTATTGGTGTTGAATATATTGGAATTCAATTCATGAGCTTTTTATACGTCCAATAAAGCAAAATACAGATGCAATGTAGGATATATTGGACTGACTAGGCTTTTCTGATCGCATCCTTCTACTCTTGTGTTTACCTAGCTTCACTGGAAGTAGGAATCCCATCATGAAATTTACATTTATATATTTTATGCAGCACAACATGTCCCTATATCTCAGCTTTGGGATGTGGTAGGGCAACAATTACTACACCACTGTCTTCGTCAGGACCTCTCTGACACACGGTGTGGGTTTGAAGAAGAGCTGAGGAGGTCACATATTTCACCCAAAAAAACACTAAGGGGTACCCCTTTGTGTTTTTTAGACTAAATTTTCGACCGTCTCAGATTTCTTCCAAACTTGCGATGTTGATTAGGCAGGTCCTGACTTACACAAAGGTGTGATTATTTTCAGCCTATCTCATCCCAAAGCTGAGATATGAGGACAAACTTAACTGGGATTTTCTCTCAATAGGTTTATTGGTGTTGAATATATTGGAATTCAATTCATGAGCTTTTTATACATCCAATAAAGCAAAATACAGATGCAATGTAGGATATATTGGACTGACTAGGCTTTTCTGATCGCATCCTTCTACTCTTGTGTTTACCTAGCTTCACTGGAAGTAGGAATCCCATCATGAAATTTACAGTTATATATTTTATGCAGCACAACATGTCCCTATATCTTAGCTTTGGGATGTGGTAGGGCAAAAATTACCACACCACTGTCTTCGTCAGGACCTCTCTGACACATGTTGTGGGTTTGAAGAAGAGCTGAGGAGGTCACATATTTCACCCAAAAAAACACTAAAGGGTACCCCTTTGTGTTTTTTCAGACTAAATTTTTGACCGTCTCAGATTTCTTCCAAACTCGCAATGTTGATTAGGCAGGTCCTGACTTACACAAAGGTGTGATTATTTTCAGCCTATCTCATCCCAAAGCTGAGATATGAGGACAAACTTAACTGGGATTTTCTCTCAATAGGTTTATTGGTGTTGAATATATTGGAAATCAATTTATGAGCTTTTTATACGTCCAATAAAGCAAAATACAGATGCAATGTAGGATATATTGGACTGACTAGGCTTTTCTGATCGCACCCTTCTACTCTTGTGTTTACCTAGCTTCACTGGAAGTAGGAATCCCATCATGAAATTTACAGTTATACATTTTATGCAGCACAACATGTCCCTATATCTTAGCTTTGGGATGTGGTAGGGCAAAAATTACTACACCACTGTCTTCGTCAGGACCTCTCTGACACACGGTGTGGGTTTGAAGAAGAGCTGAGGAGGTCACATATTTCACCCAAAAAAACACTAAGGGGTACCCCTTTGTGTTTTTTAGACTAAATTTTCGACCGTCTCAGATTTCTTCCAAACTTGCGATGTTGATTAGGCAGGTCCTGACTTACACAAAGGTGTGATTATTTTCAGCCTATCTCATCCCAAAGCTGAGATATGAGGACAAACTTAACTGGGATTTTCTCTCAATAGGTTTATTGGTGTTGAATATATTGGAATTCAATTCATGAGCTTTTTATACGTCCAATAAAGCAAAATACAGATGCAATGTAGGATATATTGGACTGACTAGGCTTTTCTGATCGCATCCTTCTACTCTTGTGTTTACCTAGCTTCACTGGAAGTAGGAATCCCATCATGAAATTTACATTTATATATTTTATGCAGCACAACATGTCCCTATATCTCAGCTTTGGGATGTGGTAGGGCAACAATTACTACACCACTGTCTTCGTCAGGACCTCTCTGACACACGGTGTGGGTTTGAAGAAGAGCTGAGGAGGTCACATATTTCACCCAAAAAAACACTAAGGGGTACCCCTTTGTGTTTTTTAGACTAAATTTTCGACCGTCTCAGATTTCTTCCAAACTTGCGATGTTGATTAGGCAGGTCCTGACTTACACAAAGGTGTGATTATTTTCAGCCTATCTCATCCCAAAGCTGAGATATGAGGACAAACTTAACTGGGATTTTCTCTCAATAGATTTATTGGTGTTGAATATATTGGAATTCAATTCATGAGCTTTTTATACGTCCAATAAAGCAAAATACAGATGCAATGTAGGATATATTGGACTGACTAGGCTTTTCTGATCGCATCCTTCTACTCTTGTGTTTACCTAGCTTCACTGGAAGTAGGAATCCCATCATGAAATTTACAGTTATATATTTTATGCAGCACAACATGTCCCTATATCTTAGCTTTGGGATGTGGTAGGGCAAAAATTACCACACCACTGTCTTCGTCAGGACCTCTCTGACATATGTTGTGGGTTTGAAGAAGAGCTGAGGAGGTCACATATTTCACCCAAAAAAACACTAAAGGGTACCCCTTTGTGTTTTTTCAGACTAAATTTTTGACCGTCTCAGATTTCTTCCAAACTCGCAATGTTGATTAGGCAGGTCCTGACTTACACAAAGGTGTGATTATTTTCAGCCTATCTCATCCCAAAGCTGAGATATGAGGACAAACTTAACTGGGATTTTCTCTCAATAGGTTTATTGGTGTTGAATATATTGGAAATCAATTTATGAGCTTTTTATACGTCCAATAAAGCAAAATACAGATGCAATGTAGGATATATTGGACTGACTAGGCTTTTCTGATCGCACCCTTCTACTCTTGTGTTTACCTAGCTTCACTGGAAGTAGGAATCCCATCATGAAATTTACAGTTATATATTTTATGCAGCACAACATGTCCCTATATCTCAGCTTTTGGATGTGGTAGGGCAACAATTACCACACCACTGTCTTTGTCAGGACCTCCCTGACACACGGTGTGGGTTTGAAGAAGATCTGAGAAGGTCACATATTTCACCCAAAAAAACTCTAAGGGGTACCCCTTTGTGTTTTTTAGACTAAATTTTTGACCGTCTCAGATTTCTTCCAATCTCACGATGTTGATTAGGCAGGTCCTGACTTCCACAAAGGTGTGATTATTTTCAGCCTATCTCATCCCAAAGCTGAGATATGAGGACTAACGTAACTTGGATTTTCTCTCAATAGGTTTATTGGTGTTGAATATTTTGGAATTAAATTTATGAGCTTGTTATATGTCCAATAAAGCAAAATACAGATGCCTTGTAGGATATATTGGACTGACTAGGCTTTTCTGATCGCACCCTTTTACGCTTGTGTTTACCTAGCTTCACTGGAAGTAGGAATCCTATCATGAAATTTACAGTTATACATTTTATGGAGCACAACATGTCCCTATATCTTAGCTTTGGGATGTGGTAGGGCAAAAATTACCACACCACTGTCTTCGTCAGGACCTCTCTGACACACGGTGTGGGTTTGAAGAAGAGCTGATGAGGTCACATATTTCACCCAAAAAAACACTAAGGGGTACCCCTTTGTGTTTTTTAGACTAAATTTTTGACCGTCTCAGATTTCTTCCAAACTCGCAATGTTGATTAGGCAGGTCCTGACTTCCACAAAGGTGTGAATATTTTCAGCCTATCTCATCCCAAAGCTGAGATATGAGGACAAACTTAACTGGGATTTTCTCTCAATAGGTTTATTGGTGTTGAATATATTGGAATTAAATTTATGAGCTTTTTATACGTCCAATAAAGCAAAATATAGATGCAATGTAGGATATATTGGACTGACTAGGATTTTCTGATCGCACCCTTCTACTCATGTGTTTACCTAGCTTCACTGGAAGTATGAATCCCATCATGAAATTTACAGTTATTAATTTTATGCAGCAGAGCATGTCCCTATATCTTAGCTTTGGGATGTGGTAGGGCAAAAATTACCACACCACTGTCTTTGTCAGGACCTCCCTGATACACGGTGTGGGTTTGAAGAAGAGCTGAGGAGGTCACATATTTCACCCAAAAAACACTAAGGGGTACCCCTTTGTGTTTTTTCAGACTAAATTTTTGACCATCTCAGATTTCTTCCAAACTCACGATGTTGATTAAGCAGGTCCTGACTTACACAAAGGTGTGATTATTTTCAGCCTATCTCATCCCAAAACTGAGATATGAGGACTAACAAAACTTGGATTTTCTCTCAATAGGTTTATTGGTGTTGAATACTTTGGAAATAAATTTATGAGCTTGTTATATGTCCAATAAAGCAAAATACAGATGCATTGTAGGATATATTGGACTGACTAGGCTTTTCTGATCGCATCCTTCTACTCTTGTGTTTACCTAGCTTCACTGGAAGTAGGAATCCCATCATGAAATTTACAGTTATATATTTTATGCAGCACAACATGTCCCTATATCTTAGCTTTGGGATGTGGTAGGGCAAAAATTACCACACCACTGTCTTCGTCAGGACCTCTCTGACACATGTTGTGGGTTTGAAGAAGAGCTGAGGAGGTCACATATTTCACCCAAAAAAACACTAAGGGGTACCCCTTTGTGTTTTTTAGACTAAATTTTTGACCGTCTCAGATTTCTTCCAAACTCGCAATGTTGATTAGGCAGGTCCTGACTTACACAAAGTTGTGATTATTTTCAGCCTATCTCATCCCAAAGCTGAGATATGAGGACAAACTTAACTGGGATTTTCTCTCAATAGGTTTATTGGTGTTGAATATATTGGAAATCAATTTATGAGCTTTTTATACGTCCAATAAAGCAAAATACAGATGCAATGTAGGATATATTGGACTGACTAGGCTTTTCTGATCGCACCCTTCTACTCTTGTGTTTACCTAGCTTCACTGGAAGTAGGAATCCCATCATGAAATTTACAGTTATATATTTTATGCAGCACAGGATGTCCCTATATCTTAGCTTTGGGATGTGGTAGGGCAAAAATTACCACACCACTGTCTTCGTCAGGACCTCTCTGACACATGTTGTGGGTTTGAAGAAGAGCTGAGGAGGTCACATATTTAACCCAAAAAAACACTAAAGGGTACCCCTTTGTGTTTATTCAGACTAAATTTTTGACCGTCTCAGATTTCTTCCAAACTCACGATGTTGATTAAGCAGGTCCTGACTTACACAGGGGTGTGATTATTTTCAGCCTGTCTCATCTCAAAGCTGAGATATGAGGACTTACGTAACTGGGATTTTCTCTCAATAGGTTTATTGGTGTTGAATATATTGGAATTAAATTTATGAACTTGTTATACGTCCAATAAAGCAAAATACAGATGCAGTGTAGACTATAATGGACTGACTAGGCTTTTCTTATCTCACCCTTCTACTCATGGGTTTACCTAGCTTCACTGGAAGTAGGAATCCCATCATGAAATTTACAGTTATACATTTTATGCAGCACAACATGTCCCTATATCTTAGCTTTGGGATGTGGTAGGGCAAAAATTACTACACCACTGTCTTCGTCAGGACCTCTCTGACACACGGTGTGGGTTTGAAGAAGAGCTGAGGAGGTCACATATTTCACCCAAAAAAACACTAAGGGGTACCCCTTTGTGTTTTTTAGACTAAATTTTCGACCGTCTCAGATTTCTTCCAAACTTGCGATGTTGATTAGGCAGGTCCTGACTTACACAAAGGTGTGATTATTTTCAGCCTATCTCATCCCAAAGCTGAGATATGAGGACAAACTTAACTGGGATTTTCTCTCAATAGGTTTATTGGTGTTGAATATATTGGAATTCAATTCATGAGCTTTTTATACGTCCAATAAAGCAAAATACAGATGCAATGTAGGATATATTGGACTGACTAGGCTTTTCTGATCGCATCCTTCTACTCTTGTGTTTACCTAGCTTCACTGGAAGTAGGAATCCCATCATGAAATTTACATTTATATATTTTATGCAGCACAACATGTCCCTATATCTTAGCTTTGGGATGTGGTAGGGCAAAAATTACCACACCACTGTCTTCGTCAGGACCTCTCTGACACATGTTGTGGGTTTGAAGAAGAGCTGAGGAGGTCACATATTTCACCCAAAAAAACACTAAAGGGTACTCCTTTGTGTTTTTTCAGACTAAATTTTTGACCGTCTCAGATTTCTTCCAAACTCGCAATGTTGATTAGGCAGGTCCTGACTTACACAAAGGTGTGATTATTTTCAGCCTATCTCATCCCAAAGCTGAGATATGAGGACAAACTTAACTGGGATTTTCTCTCAATAGGTTTATTGGTGTTGAATATATTGGAAATCAATTTATGAGCTTTTTATACGTCCAATAAAGCAAAATACAGATGCAATGTAGGATATATTGGACTGACTAGGCTTTTCTGATCGCACCCTTCTACTCTTGTGTTTACCTAGCTTCACTGGAAGTAGGAATCCCATCATGAAATTTACAGTTATATATTTTATGCAGCACAACATGTCCCTATATCTTAGCTTTGGGATGTGGTAGGGCAAAAATTACCACACCACTGTCTTCGTCAGGACCTCTCTGACACACGGTGTGGGTTTGAAGAAGAGCTGATGAGGTCACATATTTCACCCAAAAAAACACTAAGGGGTACCCCTTTGTGTTTTTTAGACTAAATTTTTGACCGTCTCAGATTTCTTCCAAACTCGCAATGTTGATTAGGCAGGTCCTGACTTACACAAAGGTGTGAATATTTTCAGCCTATCTCATCCCAAAGCTGAGATATGAGGACAAACTTAACTGGGATTTTCTCTCAATAGGTTTATTGGTGTTGAATATATTGGAATTAAATTTATGAGCTTTTTATACGTCCAATAAAGCAAAATATAGATGCAATGTAGGATATATTGGACTGACTAGGATTTTCTGATCGCACCCTTCTACTCATGTGTTTACCTAGCTTCACTGGAAGTATGAATCCCATCATGAAATTTACAGTTATTAATTTTATGCAGCAGAGCATGTCCCTATATCTTAGCTTTGGGATGTGGTAGGGCAAAAATTACCACACCACTGTCTTTGTCAGGACCTCCCTGATACACGGTGTGGGTTTGAAGAAGAGCTGAGGAGGTCACATATTTCACCCAAAAAACACTAAGGGGTACCCCTTTGTGTTTTTTCAGACTAAATTTTTGACCGTCTCAGATTTCTTCCAAACTCACGATGTTGATTAAGCAGGTCCTGACTTACACAAAGGTGTGATTATTTTCAGCCTATCTCATCCCAAAACTGAGATATGAGGACTAACAAAACTTGGATTTTCTCTCAATAGGTTTATTGGTGTTGAATACTTTGGAAATAAATTTATGAGCTTGTTATATGTCCAATAAAGCAAAATACAGATGCATTGTAGGATATATTGGACTGACTAGGCTTTTCTGATCGCATCCTTCTACTCTTGTGTTTACCTAGCTTCACTGGAAGTAGGAATCCCATCATGAAATTTACAGTTATATATTTTATGCAGCACAACATGTCCCTATATCTTAGCTTTGGGATGTGGTAGGGCAAAAATTACCACACCACTGTCTTCGTCAGGACCTCTCTGACACATGTTGTGGGTTTGAAGAAGAGCTGAGGAGGTCACATATTTCACCCAAAAAAACACTAAAGGGTACCCCTTTGTGTTTTTTCAGACTAAATTTTTGACCGTCTCAGATTTCTTCCAAACTCGCAATGTTGATTAGGCAGGTCCTGACTTACACAAAGGTGTGATTATTTTCAGCCTATCTCATCCCAAAGCTGAGATATGAGGACAAACTTAACTGGGATTTTCTCTCAATAGGTTTATTGGTGTTGAATATATTGGAAATCAATTTATGAGCTTTTTATACGTCCAATAAAGCAAAATACAGATGCAATGTAGGATATATTGGACTGACTAGGCTTTTCTGATCGCACCCTTCTACTCTTGTGTTTACCTAGCTTCACTGGAAGTAGGAATCCCATCATGAAATTTACAGTTATATATTTTATGCAGCACAGGATGTCCCTATATCTTAGCTTTGGGATGTGGTAGGGCAAATATTACCACACCACTGTCTTCGTCAGGACCTCTCTGACACATGTTGTGGGTTTGAAGAAGAGCTGAGGAGGTCACATATTTCACCCAAAAAAACACTAAAGGGTACCCCTTTGTGTTTTTTCAGACTAAATTTTTGACCGTCTCAGATTTCTTCCAAACTCACGATGTTGATTAAGCAGGTCCTGACTTACACAGGGGTGTGATTATTTTCAGCCTGTCTCATCTCAAAGCTGAGATATGAGGACTTACGTAACTGGGATTTTCTCTCAATAGGTTTATTGGTGTTGAATATATTGGAATTAAATTTATGAACTTGTTATACGTCCAATAAAGCAAAATACAGATGCAGTGTAGACTATAATGGACTGACTAGGCTTTTCTTATCTCACCCTTCTACTCATGGGTTTACCTAGCTTCACTGGAAGTAGGAATCCCATCATGAAATTTACAGTTATACATTTTATGCAGCACAACATGTCCCTATATCTTAGCTTTGGGATGTGGTAGGGCAAAAATTACTACACCACTGTCTTCGTCAGGACCTCTCTGACACACGGTGTGGGTTTGAAGAAGAGCTGAGGAGGTCACATATTTCACCCAAAAAAACACTAAGGGGTACCCCTTTGTGTTTTTTAGACTAAATTTTTGACCGTCTCAGATTTCTTCCAAACTCGCAATGTTGATTAGGCAGGTCCTGACTTACACAAAGTTGTGATTATTTTCAGCCTATCTCATCCCAAAGCTGAGATATGAGGACAAACTTAACTGGGATTTTCTCTCAATAGGTTTATTGGTGTTGAATATATTGGAAATCAATTTATGAGCTTTTTATACGTCCAATAAAGCAAAATACAGATGCAATGTAGGATATATTGGACTGACTAGGCTTTTCTGATCGCACCCTTCTACTCTTGTGTTTACCTAGCTTCACTGGAAGTAGGAATCCCATCATGAAATTTACAGTTATATATTTTATGCAGCACAGGATGTCCCTATATCTTAGCTTTGGGATGTGGTAGGGCAAAAATTACCACACCACTGTCTTCGTCAGGACCTCTCTGACACATGTTGTGGGTTTGAAGAAGAGCTGAGGAGGTCACATATTTAACCCAAAAAAACACTAAAGGGTACCCCTTTGTGTTTTTTCAGACAAAATTTTTGACCGTCTCAGATTTCTTCCAAACTCACGATGTTGATTAAGCAGGTCCTGACTTACACAGGGGTGTGATTATTTTCAGCCTGTCTCATCTCAAAGCTGAGATATGAGGACTTACGTAACTGGGATTTTCTCTCAATAGGTTTATTGGTGTTGAATATATTGGAATTAAATTTATGAACTTGTTATACGTCCAATAAAGCAAAATACAGATGCAGTGTAGACTATAATGGACTGACTAGGCTTTTCTTATCTCACCCTTCTACTCATGGGTTTACCTAGCTTCACTGGAAGTAGGAATCCCATCATGAAATTTACAGTTATACATTTTATGCAGCACAACATGTCCCTATATCTTAGCTTTGGGATGTGGTAGGGCAAAAATTACTACACCACTGTCTTCGTCAGGACCTCTCTGACACACGGTGTGGGTTTGAAGAAGAGCTGAGGAGGTCACATATTTCACCCAAAAAAACACTAAGGGGTACCCCTTTGTGTTTTTTAGACTAAATTTTCGACCGTCTCAGATTTCTTCCAAACTTGCGATGTTGATTAGGCAGGTCCTGACTTACACAAAGGTGTGATTATTTTCAGCCTATCTCATCCCAAACCTGAGATATGAGGACAAACTTAACTGGGATTTTCTCTCAATAGGTTTATTGGTGTTGAATATATTGGAATTCAATTCATGAGCTTTTTATACGTCCAATAAAGCAAAATACAGATGCAATGTAGGATATATTGGACTGACTAGGCTTTTCTGATCGCATCCTTCTACTCTTGTGTTTACCTAGCTTCACTGGAAGTAGGAATCCCATCATGAAATTTACATTTATATATTTTATGCAGCACAACATGTCCCTATATCTCAGCTTTGGGATGTGGTAGGGCAACAATTACTACACCACTGTCTTCGTCAGGACCTCTCTGACACACGGTGTGGGTTTGAAGAAGAGCTGAGGAGGTCACATATTTCACCCAAAAAAACACTAAGGGGTACCCCTTTGTGTTTTTTAGACTAAATTTTCGACCGTCTCAGATTTCTTCCAAACTTGCGATGTTGATTAGGCAGGTCCTGACTTACACAAAGGTGTGATTATTTTCAGCCTATCTCATCCCAAAGCTGAGATATGAGGACAAACTTAACTGGGATTTTCTCTCAATAGGTTTATTGGTGTTGAATATATTGGAATTCAATTCATGAGCTTTTTATACGTCCAATAAAGCAAAATACAGATGCAATGTAGGATATATTGGACTGACTAGGCTTTTCTGATCGCATCCTTCTACTCTTGTGTTTACCTAGCTTCACTGGAAGTAGGAATCCCATCATGAAATTTACAGTTATATATTTTATGCAGCACAACATGTCCCTATATCTTAGCTTTGGGATGTGGTAGGGCAAAAATTACCACACCACTGTCTTCGTCAGGACCTCTCTGACACATGTTGTGGGTTTGAAGAAGAGCTGAGGAGGTCACATATTTCACCCAAAAAAACACTAAAGGGTACCCCTTTGTGTTTTTTCAGACTAAATTTTTGACCGTCTCAGATTTCTTCCAAACTCGCAATGTTGATTAGGCAGGTCCTGACTTACACAAAGGTGTGATTATTTTCAGCCTATCTCATCCCAAAGCTGAGATATGAGGACAAACTTAACTGGGATTTTCTCTCAATAGGTTTATTGGTGTTGAATATATTGGAAATCAATTTATGAGCTTTTTATACGTCCAATAAAGCAAAATACAGATGCAATGTAGGATATATTGGACTGACTAGGCTTTTCTGATCGCACCCTTCTACTCTTGTGTTTACCTAGCTTCACTGGAAGTAGGAATCCCATCATGAAATTTACAGTTATATATTTTATGCAGCACAGGATGTCCCTATATCTTAGCTTTGGGATGTGGTAGGGCAAAAATTACCACACCACTGTCTTCGTCAGGACCTCTCTGACACATGTTGTGGGTTTGAAGAAGAGCTGAGGAGGTCACATATTTCACCCCAAAAAACACTAAAGGGTACCCCTTTGTGTTTTTTCAGACTAAATTTTTGACCGTCTCAGATTTCTTCCAAACTCACGATGTTGATTAAGCAGGTCCTGACTTACACAGGGGTGTGATTATTTTCAGCCTGTCTCATCTCAAAGCTGAGATATGAGGACTTACGTAACTGGGATTTTCTCTCAATAGGTTTATTGGTGTTGAATATATTGGAATTAAATTTATGAACTTGTTATACGTCCAATAAAGCAAAATACAGATGCAGTGTAGACTATAATGGACTGACTAGGCTTTTCTTATCTCACCCTTCTACTCATGGGTTTACCTAGCTTCACTGGAAGTAGGAATCCCATCATGAAATTTACAGTTATACATTTTATGCAGCACAACATGTCCCTATATCTTAGCTTTGGGATGTGGTAGGGCAAAAATTACTACACCACTGTCTTCGTCAGGACCTCTCTGACACACGGTGTGGGTTTGAAGAAGAGCTGAGGAGGTCACATATTTCACCCAAAAAAACACTAAGGGGTACCCCTTTGTGTTTTTTAGACTAAATTTTCGACCGTCTCAGATTTCTTCCAAACTTGCGATGTTGATTAGGCAGGTCCTGACTTACACAAAGGTGTGATTATTTTCAGCCTATCTCATCCCAAACCTGAGATATGAGGACAAACTTAACTGGGATTTTCTCTCAATAGGTTTATTGGTGTTGAATATATTGGAATTCAATTCATGAGCTTTTTATACGTCCAATAAAGCAAAATACAGATGCAATGTAGGATATATTGGACTGACTAGGCTTTTCTGATCGCATCCTTCTACTCTTGTGTTTACCTAGCTTCACTGGAAGTAGGAATCCCATCATGAAATTTACATTTATATATTTTATGCAGCACAACATGTCCCTATATCTCAGCTTTGGGATGTGGTAGGGCAACAATTACTACACCACTGTCTTCGTCAGGACCTCTCTGACACACGGTGTGGGTTTGAAGAAGAGCTGAGGAGGTCACATATTTCACCCAAAAAAACACTAAGGGGTACCCCTTTGTGTTTTTTAGACTAAATTTTCGACCGTCTCAGATTTCTTCCAAACTTGCGATGTTGATTAGGCAGGTCCTGACTTACACAAAGGTGTGATTATTTTCAGCCTATCTCATCCCAAAGCTGAGATATGAGGACAAACTTAACTGGGATTTTCTCTCAATAGGTTTATTGGTGTTGAATATATTGGAATTCAATTCATGAGCTTTTTATACGTCCAATAAAGCAAAATACAGATGCAATGTAGGATATATTGGACTGACTAGGCTTTTCTGATCGCATCCTTCTACTCTTGTGTTTACCTAGCTTCACTGGAAGTAGGAATCCCATCATGAAATTTACAGTTATATATTTTATGCAGCACAACATGTCCCTATATCTTAGCTTTGGGATGTGGTAGGGCAAAAATTACCACACCACTGTCTTCGTCAGGACCTCTCTGACACATGTTGTGGGTTTGAAGAAGAGCTGAGGAGGTCACATATTTCACCCAAAAAAACACTAAAGGGTACCCCTTTGTGTTTTTTCAGACTAAATTTTTGACCGTCTCAGATTTCTTCCAAACTCGCAATGTTGATTAGGCAGGTCCTGACTTACACAAAGGTGTGATTATTTTCAGCCTATCTCATCCCAAAGCTGAGATATGAGGACAAACTTAACTGGGATTTTCTCTCAATAGGTTTATTGGTGTTGAATATATTGGAAATCAATTTATGAGCTTTTTATACGTCCAATAAAGCAAAATACAGATGCAATGTAGGATATATTGGACTGACTAGGCTTTTCTGATCGCACCCTTCTACTCTTGTGTTTACCTAGCTTCACTGGAAGTAGGAATCCCATCATGAAATTTACAGTTATATATTTTATGCAGCACAGGATGTCCCTATATCTTAGCTTTGGGATGTGGTAGGGCAAAAATTACCACACCACTGTCTTCGTCAGGACCTCTCTGACACATGTTGTGGGTTTGAAGAAGAGCTGAGGAGGTCACATATTTAACCCAAAAAAACACTAAAGGGTACCCCTTTGTGTTTTTTAGACTAAATTTTCGACCGTCTCAGATTTCTTCCAAACTTGCGATGTTGATTAGGCAGGTCCTGACTTACACAAAGGTGTGATTATTTTCAGCCTATCTCATCCCAAAGCTGAGATATGAGGACAAACTTAACTGGGATTTTCTCTCAATAGGTTTATTGGTGTTGAATATATTGGAATTCAATTCATGAGCTTTTTATACGTCCAATAAAGCAAAATACAGATGCAATGTAGGATATATTGGACTGACTAGGCTTTTCTGATCGCATCCTTCTACTCTTGTGTTTACCTAGCTTCACTGGAAGTAGGAATCCCATCATGAAATTTACAGTTATATATTTTATGCAGCACAACATGTCCCTATATCTTAGCTTTGGGATGTGGTAGGGCAAAAATTACCACACCACTGTCTTCGTCAGGACCTCTCTGACACATGTTGTGGGTTTGAAGAAGAGCTGAGGAGGTCACATATTTCACCCAAAAAAACACTAAAGGGTACCCCTTTGTGTTTTTTCAGACTAAATTTTTGACCGTCTCAGATTTCTTCCAAACTCGCAATGTTGATTAGGCAGGTCCTGACTTACACAAAGGTGTGATTATTTTCAGCCTATCTCATCCCAAAGCTGAGATATGAGGACAAACTTAACTGGGATTTTCTCTCAATAGGTTTATTGGTGTTGAATATATTGGAAATCAATTTATGAGCTTTTTATACGTCCAATAAAGCAAAATACAGATGCAATGTAGGATATATTGGACTGACTAGGCTTTTCTGATCGCACCCTTCTACTCTTGTGTTTACCTAGCTTCACTGGAAGTAGGAATCCCATCATGAAATTTACAGTTATATATTTTATGCAGCACAGGATGTCCCTATATCTTAGCTTTGGGATGTGGTAGGGCAAAAATTACCACACCACTGTCTTCGTCAGGACCTCTCTGACACATGTTGTGGGTTTGAAGAAGAGCTGAGGAGGTCACATATTTAACCCAAAAAAACACTAAAGGGTACCCCTTTGTGTTTTTTCAGACTAAATTTTTGACCGTCTCAGATTTCTTCCAAACTCACGATGTTGATTAAGCAGGTCCTGACTTACACAGGGGTGTGATTATTTTCAGCCTGTCTCATCTCAAAGCTGAGATATGAGGACTTACGTAACTGGGATTTTCTCTCAATAGGTTTATTGGTGTTGAATATATTGGAATTAAATTTATGAACTTGTTATACGTCCAATAAAGCAAAATACAGATGCAGTGTAGACTATAATGGACTGACTAGGCTTTTCTTATCTCACCCTTCTACTCATGGGTTTACCTAGCTTCACTGGAAGTAGGAATCCCATCATGAAATTTACAGTTATACATTTTATGCAGCACAACATGTCCCTATATCTTAGCTTTGGGATGTGGTAGGGCAAAAATTACTACACCACTGTCTTCGTCAGGACCTCTCTGACACACGGTGTGGGTTTGAAGAAGAGCTGAGGAGGTCACATATTTCACCCAAAAAAACACTAAGGGGTACCCCTTTGTGTTTTTTAGACTAAATTTTCGACCGTCTCAGATTTCTTCCAAACTTGCGATGTTGATTAGGCAGGTCCTGACTTACACAAAGGTGTGATTATTTTCAGCCTATCTCATCCCAAACCTGAGATATGAGGACAAACTTAACTGGGATTTTCTCTCAATAGGTTTATTGGTGTTGAATATATTGGAATTCAATTCATGAGCTTTTTATACGTCCAATAAAGCAAAATACAGATGCAATGTAGGATATATTGGACTGACTAGGCTTTTCTGATCGCATCCTTCTACTCTTGTGTTTACCTAGCTTCACTGGAAGTAGGAATCCCATCATGAAATTTACATTTATATATTTTATGCAGCACAACATGTCCCTATATCTCAGCTTTGGGATGTGGTAGGGCAACAATTACTACACCACTGTCTTCGTCAGGACCTCTCTGACACACGGTGTGGGTTTGAAGAAGAGCTGAGGAGGTCACATATTTCACCCAAAAAAACACTAAGGGGTACCCCTTTGTGTTTTTTAGACTAAATTTTCGACCGTCTCAGATTTCTTCCAAACTTGCGATGTTGATTAGGCAGGTCCTGACTTACACAAAGGTGTGATTATTTTCAGCCTATCTCATCCCAAAGCTGAGATATGAGGACAAACTTAACTGGGATTTTCTCTCAATAGGTTTATTGGTGTTGAATATATTGGAATTCAATTCATGAGCTTTTTATACGTCCAATAAAGCAAAATACAGATGCAATGTAGGATATATTGGACTGACTAGGCTTTTCTGATCGCATCCTTCTACTCTTGTGTTTACCTAGCTTCACTGGAAGTAGGAATCCCATCATGAAATTTACAGTTATATATTTTATGCAGCACAACATGTCCCTATATCTTAGCTTTGGGATGTGGTAGGGCAAAAATTACCACACCACTGTCTTCGTCAGGACCTCTCTGACACATGTTGTGGGTTTGAAGAAGAGCTGAGGAGGTCACATATTTCACCCAAAAAAACACTAAAGGGTACCCCTTTGTGTTTTTTCAGACTAAATTTTCGACCGTCTCAGATTTCTTCCAAACTTGCGATGTTGATTAGGCAGGTCCTGACTTACACAAAGGTGTGATTATTTTCAGCCTATCTCATCCCAAAGCTGAGATATGAGGACAAACTTAACTGGGATTTTCTCTCAATAGGTTTATTGGTGTTGAATATATTGGAATTCAATTCATGAGCTTTTTATACATCCAATAAAGCAAAATACAGATGCAATGTAGGATATATTGGACTGACTAGGCTTTTCTGATCGCATCCTTCTACTCTTGTGTTTACCTAGCTTCACTGGAAGTAGGAATCCCATCATGAAATTTACATTTATATATTTTATGCAGCACAACATGTCCCTATATCTCAGCTTTGGGATGTGGTAGGGCAACAATTACTACACCACTGTCTTCGTCAGGACCTCTCTGACACACGGTGTGGGTTTGAAGAAGAGCTGAGGAGGTCACATATTTCACCCAAAAAAACACTAAGGGGTACCCCTTTGTGTTTTTTAGACTAAATTTTTGACCGTCTCAGATTTCTTCCAAACTCGCAATGTTGATTAGGCAGGTCCTGACTTACACAAAGTTGTGATTATTTTCAGCCTATCTCATCCCAAAGCTGAGATATGAGGACAAACTTAACTGGGATTTTCTCTCAATAGGTTTATTGGTGTTGAATATATTGGAAATCAATTTATGAGCTTTTTATACGTCCAATAAAGCAAAATACAGATGCAATGTAGGATATATTGGACTGACTAGGCTTTTCTGATCGCACCCTTCTACTCTTGTGTTTACCTAGCTTCACTGGAAGTAGGAATCCCATCATGAAATTTACAGTTATATATTTTATGCAGCACAGGATGTCCCTATATCTTAGCTTTGGGATGTGGTAGGGCAAAAATTACCACACCACTGTCTTCGTCAGGACCTCTCTGACACATGTTGTGGGTTTGAAGAAGAGCTGAGGAGGTCACATATTTCACCCAAAAAAACACTAAAGGGTACCCCTTTGTGTTTTTTTAGACTAAATTTTTGACCGTCTCAGATTTCTTCCAAACTCACGATGTTGATTAGGCAGGTCCTGACTTACACAAAGGTGTGATTATTTTCAGCCTATCTCATCCCAAAGCTGAGATATGAGGACAAACTTAACTGGGATTTTCTCTCAATAGGTTTATTGGTGTTGAATATATTGGAATTCAATTTATGAGCTTTTTATATGTCCAATAAAGCAAAATACAGATGCAATGTAGGATATATTGGACTGACTAGGCTTTTCTGATCGCATCCTTCTACTCATGTGTTTACCTAGCTTCACTGGAAGTAGGAATCCCACCATGAAATTTACAGTTATTAATTATATGCAGCACAGCATGTCCCTATATCTTAGCTTTGGGATGTGGTAGGGCAAAAATTACCACACCACTGTCTTCGTCAGGACCTCTCTGACACATGGTGTGGGTTTGAAGAAGAGCTGAGGAGGTCACATATTTCACCCAAAAAAACACTAAAAGGTACCCCTTTGTGTTTTTTCAGACTAAATTTTTGACCGTCTCAGATTTCTTCCAAACTCGCAATGTTGATTAGGCAGGTCCTGACTTACACAAAGGTGTGATTATTTTCAGCCTATCTCATCCCAAAGCTGAGATATGAGGACAAACTTAACTGGGATTTTCTCTCAATAGGTTTATTGGTGTTGAATATATTGGAAATCAATTTATGAGCTTTTTATACGTCCAATAAAGCAAAATACAGATGCAATGTAGGATATATTGGACTGACTAGGCTTTTCTGATCGCACCCTTCTACTCTTGTGTTTACCTAGCTTCACTGGAAGTAGGAATCCCATCATGAAATTTACAGTTATATATTTTATGCAGCACAGGATGTCCCTATATCTTAGCTTTGGGATGTGGTAGGGCAAAAATTACTACACCACTGTCTTCGTCAGGACCTCTCTGACACACGGTGTGGGTTTGAAGAAGAGCTGAGGAGGTCACATATTTCACCCAAAAAAACACTAAGGGGTACCCCTTTGTGTTTTTTAGACTAAATTTTTGACCGTCTCAGATTTCTTCCAAACTCGCAATGTTGATTAGGCAGGTCCTGACTTACACAAAGTTGTGATTATTTTCAGCCTATCTCATCCCAAAGCTGAGATATGAGGACAAACTTAACTGGGATTTTCTCTCAATAGGTTTATTGGTGTTGAATATATTGGAAATCAATTTATGAGCTTTTTATACGTCCAATAAAGCAAAATACAGATGCAATGTAGGATATATTGGACTGACTAGGCTTTTCTGATCGCACCCTTCTACTCTTGTGTTTACCTAGCTTCACTGGAAGTAGGAATCCCATCATGAAATTTACAGTTATATATTTTATGCAGCACAGGATGTCCCTATATCTTAGCTTTGGGATGTGGTAGGGCAAAAATTAACACACCACTGTCTTCGTCAGGACCTCTCTGACACATGTTGTGGGTTTGAAGAAGAGCTGAGGAGGTCACATATTTCACCCAAAAAAACACTAAAGGGTACCCCTTTGTGTTTTTTCAGACTAAATTTTTGACCGTCTCAGATTTCTTCCAAACTCACGATGTTGATTAAGCAGGTCCTGACTTACACAGGGGTGTGATTATTTTCAGCCTGTCTCATCTCAAAGCTGAGATATGAGGACTTACGTAACTGGGATTTTCTCTCAATAGGTTTATTGGTGTTGAATATATTGGAATTAAATTTATGAACTTGTTATACGTCCAATAAAGCAAAATACAGATGCAGTGTAGACTATAATGGACTGACTAGGCTTTTCTTATCTCACCCTTCTACTCATGGGTTTACCTAGCTTCACTGGAAGTAGGAATCCCATCATGAAATTTACAGTTATACATTTTATGCAGCACAACATGTCCCTATATCTTAGCTTTGGGATGTGGTAGGGCAAAAATTACTACACCACTGTCTTCGTCAGGACCTCTCTGACACACGGTGTGGGTTTGAAGAAGAGCTGAGGAGGTCACATATTTCACCCAAAAAAACACTAAGGGGTACCCCTTTGTGTTTTTTAGACTAAATTTTCGACCGTCTCAGATTTCTTCCAAACTTGCGATGTTGATTAGGCAGGTCCTGACTTACACAAAGGTGTGATTATTTTCAGCCTATCTCATCCCAAAGCTGAGATATGAGGACAAACTTAACTGGGATTTTCTCTCAATAGGTTTATTGGTGTTGAATATATTGGAATTCAATTCATGAGCTTTTTATACGTCCAATAAAGCAAAATACAGATGCAATGTAGGATATATTGGACTGACTAGGCTTTTCTGATCGCATCCTTCTACTCTTGTGTTTACCTAGCTTCACTGGAAGTAGGAATCCCATCATGAAATTTACATTTATATATTTTATGCAGCACAACATGTCCCTATATCTCAGCTTTGGGATGTGGTAGGGCAACAATTACTACACCACTGTCTTCGTCAGGACCTCTCTGACACACGGTGTGGGTTTGAAGAAGAGCTGAGGAGGTCACATATTTCACCCAAAAAAACACTAAGGGGTACCCCTTTGTGTTTTTTAGACTAAATTTTCGACCGTCTCAGATTTCTTCCAAACTTGCGATGTTGATTAGGCAGGTCCTGACTTACACAAAGGTGTGATTATTTTCAGCCTATCTCATCCCAAAGCTGAGATATGAGGACAAACTTAACTGGGATTTTCTCTCAATAGGTTTATTGGTGTTGAATATATTGGAATTCAATTCATGAGCTTTTTATACGTCCAATAAAGCAAAATACAGATGCAATGTAGGATATATTGGACTGACTAGGCTTTTCTGATCGCATCCTTCTACTCTTGTGTTTACCTAGCTTCACTGGAAGTAGGAATCCCATCATGAAATTTACAGTTATATATTTTATGCAGCACAACATGTCCCTATATCTTAGCTTTGGGATGTGGTAGGGCAAAAATTACCACACCACTGTCTTCGTCAGGACCTCTCTGACACATGTTGTGGGTTTGAAGAAGAGCTGAGGAGGTCACATATTTCACCCAAAAAAACACTAAAGGGTACCCCTTTGTGTTTTTTCAGACTAAATTTTTGACCGTCTCAGATTTCTTCCAAACTCGCAATGTTGATTAGGCAGGTCCTGACTTACACAAAGGTGTGATTATTTTCAGCCTATCTCATCCCAAAGCTGAGATATGAGGACAAACTTAACTGGGATTTTCTCTCAATAGGTTTATTGGTGTTGAATATATTGGAAATCAATTTATGAGCTTTTTATACGTCCAATAAAGCAAAATACAGATGCAATGTAGGATATATTGGACTGACTAGGCTTTTCTGATCGCACCCTTCTACTCTTGTGTTTACCTAGCTTCACTGGAAGTAGGAATCCCATCATGAAATTTACAGTTATATATTTTATGCAGCACAGGATGTCCCTATATCTTAGCTTTGGGATGTGGTAGGGCAAAAATTACCACACCACTGTCTTCGTCAGGACCTCTCTGACACATGTTGTGGGTTTGAAGAAGAGCTGAGGAGGTCACATATTTCACCCAAAAAAACACTAAAGGGTACCCCTTTGTGTTTTTTCAGACTAAATTTTTGACCGTCTCAGATTTCTTCCAAACTCACGATGTTGATTAAGCAGGTCCTGACTTACACAGGGGTGTGATTATTTTCAGCCTGTCTCATCTCAAAGCTGAGATATGAGGACTTACGTAACTGGGATTTTCTCTCAATAGGTTTATTGGTGTTGAATATATTGGAATTAAATTTATGAACTTGTTATATGTCCAATAAAGCAAAATACAGATGCAGTGTAGACTATAATGGACTGACTAGGCTTTTCTTATCTCACCCTTCTACTCATGGGTTTACCTAGCTTCACTGGAAGTAGGAATCCCATCATGAAATTTACAGTTATACATTTTATGCAGCACAACATGTCCCTATATCTTAGCTTTGGGATGTGGTAGGGCAAAAATTACTACACCACTGTCTTCGTCAGGACCTCTCTGACACACGGTGTGGGTTTGAAGAAGAGCTGAGGAGGTCACATATTTCACCCAAAAAAACACTAAGGGGTACCCCTTTGTGTTTTTTAGACTAAATTTTCGACCGTCTCAGATTTCTTCCAAACTTGCGATGTTGATTAGGCAGGTCCTGACTTACACAAAGGTGTGATTATTTTCAGCCTATCTCATCCCAAAGCTGAGATATGAGGACAAACTTAACTGGGATTTTCTCTCAATAGGTTTATTGGTGTTGAATATATTGGAATTCAATTCATGAGCTTTTTATACGTCCAATAAAGCAAAATACAGATGCAATGTAGGATATATTGGACTGACTAGGCTTTTCTGATCGCATCCTTCTACTCTTGTGTTTACCTAGCTTCACTGGAAGTAGGAATCCCATCATGAAATTTACAGTTATATATTTTATGCAGCACAACATGTCCCTATATCTTAGCTTTGGGATGTGGTAGGGCAAAAATTACCACACCACTGTCTTCGTCAGGACCTCTCTGACACATGTTGTGGGTTTGAAGAAGAGCTGAGGAGGTCACATATTTCACCCAAAAAAACACTAAAGGGTACCCCTTTGTGTTTTTTCAGACTAAATTTTTGACCGTTTCAGATTTCTTCCAAACTCACGATGTTGATTAAGCAGGTCCTGACTTACACAGGGGTGTGATTATTTTCAGCCTGTCTCATCTCAAAGCTGAGATATGAGGACAAACTTAACTGGGATTTTCTCTCAATAGGTTTATTGGTGTTGAATATATTGCAAATCAATTTATGAGCTTTTTATACGTCCAATAAAGCAAAATACAGATGCAATGTAGAGTATATTGGACTGACTAGGATTTTCTTATCTCACCCTTCTACTCATGGGTTTACCTAGCTTCACTGGAAGTAGGAATCCCATCATGAAATTTACAGTTATACATTTTATGCAGCACAACATGTCCCTATATCTCAGCTTTGGGATGTGGCAGAGCAAAAATTACCACACCACTCTCTTCATCAGGACCTCCCTGACACACGGTGTGAGTTTGAAGAAGATCTGAGGAGGTCACTTTTTTCACCCAAAAAAACACTAAAGGGTACCCCTTTGTGTGTTTTTAGACTAAATTTTTGACCGTCTCAGATTTCTTCCAAACTCACGATGTTGATTAAGCAGGTCCTGACTTACACAGGGGTGTGATTATTTTCAGCCTATCTCATCCCAAGGCTGAGATATGAGGACTTACATAACTGGGATTTTCTCTCATTAGGTTTATTGGTGTTGAATATATTGGAATTAAATTTATGAACTTGTTATACGTCCAACAAAGGAAAATACAGATGCAGTGTTGAGTATATTGGACTGACTAGGCTTTTCTTAACTCACCCTTCTACTCATGGGTTTACCTAGCTTCACTGGAAGTAGGAATCCCATCATGAAATTTACAGTTATACATTTTATGCAGCACAACATGTCCCTATATCTCAGCTTTGGGATGTGGTAGGGCAAAAATTACCACACCACTGTCTTTGTCAGGACCTCCCTGACACACGGTGTGGGTTTGAAGAAGAGCTGAGGAGGTCACATATTTCACCCAAAAAAACACTAAAGGGTACCCCTTTGTGTTTTTTCAGACTAAATTTTTGACCGTCTCAGATTTCTTCCAAACTCGCAATGTTGATTAGGCAGGTCCTGACTTACACAAAGGTGTGATTATTTTCAGCCTAACTCATCCCAAAGCTGAGATATGAGGACAAACTTAACTGGGATTTTCTCTCAATAGGTTTATTGGTGTTGAATATATTGGAAATCAATTTATGAGCTTTTTATACGTCCAATAAAGCAAAATACAGATGCAATGTAGGATATATTGGACTGACTAGGCTTTTCTGATCGCACCCTTCTACTCTTGTGTTTACCTAGCTTCACTGGAAGTAGGAATCCCATCATGAAATTTACAGTTATATATTTTATGCAGCACAACATGTCCCTATATCTTAGCTTTGGGATGTGGTAGGGCAAAAATTACCACACCACTGTCTTCGTCAGGACCTCTCTGACACATGTTGTGGGTTTGAAGAAGAGCTGAGGAGGTCACATATTTCACCCAAAAAAACACTAAAGGGTACCCCTTTGTGTGTTTTCAGACTAAATTTTTGACCGTCTCAGATTTCTTCCAAACTCGCAATGTTGATTAGGCAGGTCCTGACTTACACAAAGGTGTGATTATTTTCAGCCTATCTCATCCCAAAGCTGAGATATGAGGACAAACTTAACTGGGATTTTCTCTCAATAGGTTTATTGGTGTTGAATATATTGGAAATCAATTTATGAGCTTTTTATACGTCCAATAAAGCAAAATACAGATGCAATGTAGGATATATTGGACTGACTAGGCTTTTCTGATCGCACCCTTCTACTCTTGTGTTTACCTAGCTTCACTGGAAGTAGGAATCCCATCATGAAATTTACAGTTATATATTTTATGCAGCACAGGATGTCCCTATATCTTAGCTTTGGGATGTGGTAGGGCAAAAATTACCACACCACTGTCTTCGTCAGGACCTCTCTGACACATGTTGTGGGTTTGAAGAAGAGCTGAGGAGGTCACATATTTCACCCAAAAAAACACTAAAGGGTACCCCTTTGTGTTTTTTCAGACTAAATTTTTGACCGTCTCAGATTTCTTCCAAACTCACGATGTTGATTAAGCAGGTCCTGACTTACACAGGGGTGTGATTATTTTCAGCCTGTCTCATCTCAAAGCTGAGATATGAGGACTTACGTAACTGGGATTTTCTCTCAATAGGTTTATTGGTGTTGAATATATTGGAATTAAATTTATGAACTTGTTATACGTCCAATAAAGCAAAATACAGATGCAGTGTAGACTATAATGGACTGACTAGGCTTTTCTTATCTCACCCTTCTACTCATGGGTTTACCTAGCTTCACTGGAAGTAGGAATCCCATCATGAAATTTACAGTTATACATTTTATGCAGCACAACATGTCCCTATATCTTAGCTTTGGGATGTGGTAGGGCAAAAATTACTACACCACTGTCTTCGTCAGGACCTCTCTGACACACGGTGTGGGTTTGAAGAAGAGCTGAGGAGGTCACATATTTCACCCAAAAAAACACTAAGGGGTACCCCTTTGTGTTTTTTAGACTAAATTTTCGACCGTCTCAGATTTCTTCCAAACTTGCGATGTTGATTAGGCAGGTCCTGACTTACACAAAGGTGTGATTATTTTCAGCCTATCTCATCCCAAAGCTGAGATATGAGGACAAACTTAACTGGGATTTTCTCTCAATAGGTTTATTGGTGTTGAATATATTGGAATTCAATTCATGAGCTTTTTATACGTCCAATAAAGCAAAATACAGATGCAATGTAGGATATATTGGACTGACTAGGCTTTTCTGATCGCATCCTTCTACTCTTGTGTTTACCTAGCTTCACTGGAAGTAGGAATCCCATCATGAAATTTACATTTATATATTTTATGCAGCACAACATGTCCCTATATCTCAGCTTTGGGATGTGGTAGGGCAACAATTACTACACCACTGTCTTCGTCAGGACCTCTCTGACACACGGTGTGGGTTTGAAGAAGAGCTGAGGAGGTCACATATTTCACCCAAAAAAACACTAAGGGGTACCCCTTTGTGTTTTTTAGACTAAATTTTCGACCGTCTCAGATTTCTTCCAAACTTGCGATGTTGATTAGGCAGGTCCTGACTTACACAAAGGTGTGATTATTTTCAGCCTATCTCATCCCAAAGCTGAGATATGAGGACAAACTTAACTGGGATTTTCTCTCAATAGGTTTATTGGTGTTGAATATATTGGAATTCAATTCATGAGCTTTTTATACGTCCAATAAAGCAAAATACAGATGCAATGTAGGATATATTGGACTGACTAGGCTTTTCTGATCGCACCCTTCTACTCTTGTGTTTACCTAGCTTCACTGGAAGTAGGAATCCCATCATGAAATTTACAGTTATATATTTTATGCAGCACAACATGTCCCTATATCTTAGCTTTGGGATGTGGTAGGGCAAAAATTACCACACCACTGTCTTCGTCAGGACCTCTCTGACACATGTTGTGGGTTTGAAGAAGAGCTGAGGAGGTCACATATTTCACCCAAAAAAACACTAAAGGGTACCCCTTTGTGTTTTTTCAGACTAAATTTTTGACCGTCTCAGATTTCTTCCAAACTCGCAATGTTGATTAGGCAGGTCCTGACTTACACAAAGGTGTGATTATTTTCAGCCTATCTCATCCCAAAGCTGAGATATGAGGACAAACTTAACTGGGATTTTCTCTCAATAGGTTTATTGGTGTTGAATATATTGGAAATCAATTTATGAGCTTTTTATACGTCCAATAAAGCAAAATACAGATGCAATGTAGGATATATTGGACTGACTAGGCTTTTCTGATCGCATCCTTCTACTCTTGTGTTTACCTAGCTTCACTGGAAGTAGGAATCCCATCATGAAATTTACAGTTATATATTTTATGCAGCACAACATGTCCCTATATCTTAGCTTTGGGATGTGGTAGGGCAAAAATTACCACACCACTGTCTTCGTCAGGACCTCTCGGACACATGTTGTGGGTTTGAAGAAGAGCTGAGGAGGTCACATAATTCACCCAAAAAAACACTAAAGGGTACCCCTTTGTGTTTTTTCAGACTAAATTTTTGACCGTCTCAGATTTCTTCCAAACTCGCAATGTTGATTAGGCAGGTCCTGACTTACACAAAGGTGTGATTATTTTCAGCCTATCTCATCCCAAAGCTGAGATATGAGGACAAACTTAACTGGGATTTTCTCTCAATAGGTTTATTGGTGTTGAATATATTGGAAATCAATTTATGAGCTTTTTATACGTCCAATAAAGCAAAATACAGATGCAATGTAGGATATATTGGACTGACTAGGTTTTCTGATCGCACCCTTCTACTCTTGTGTTTACCTAGCTTCACTGGAAGTAGGAATCCCATCATGAAATTTACAGTTATATATTTTATGCAGCACAACATGTCCCTATATCTCAGCTTTTGGATGTGGTAGGGCAACAATTACCACACCACTGTCTTTGTCAGGACCTCCCTGACACACGGTGTGGGTTTGAAGAAGATCTGAGAAGGTCACATATTTCACCCAAAAAAACTCTAAGGGGTACCCCTTTGTGTTTTTTAGACTAAATTTTTGACCGTCTCAGATTTCTTCCAATCTCACGATGTTGATTAGGCAGGTCCTGACTTCCACAAAGGTGTGATTATTTTCAGCCTATCTCATCCCAAAGCTGAGATATGAGGACTAACGTAACTTGGATTTTCTCTCAATAGGTTTATTGGTGTTGAATATTTTGGAATTAAATTTATGAGCTTGTTATATGTCCAATAAAGCAAAATACAGATGCATTGTAGGATATATTGGACTGGCTAGGCTTTTCTGATCGCACCTTTTTACTCTTGTGTTTACCTAGCTTCACTGGAAGTAGGAATCCTATCATGAAATTTACAGTTATACATTTTATGGAGCACAACATGTCCCTATATCTTAGCTTTGGGATGTGGTAGGGCAAAAATTACCACACCACTGTCTTCGTCAGGACCTCTCTGACACACGGTGTGGGTTTGAAGAAGAGCTGATGAGGTCACATATTTCACCCAAAAAAACACTAAGGGGTACCCCTTTGTGTTTTTTAGACTAAATTTTTGACCGTCTCAGATTTCTTCCAAACTCGCAATGTTGATTAGGCAGGTCCTGACTTACACAAAGTTGTGATTATTTTCAGCCTATCTCATCCCAAAGCTGAGATATGAGGACAAACTTAACTGGGATTTTCTCTCAATAGGTTTATTGGTGTTGAATATATTGGAAATCAATTTATGAGCTTTTTATACGTCCAATAAAGCAAAATACAGATGCAATGTAGGATATATTGGACTGACTAGGCTTTTCTGATCGCACCCTTCTACTCTTGTGTTTACCTAGCTTCACTGGAAGTAGGAATCCCATCATGAAATTTACAGTTATATATTTTATGCAGCACAACATGTCCCTATATCTCAGCTTTGGGATGTGGTAGGGCAACAATTACCACACCACTGTCTTTGTCAGGACCTCCCTGACACACGGTGTGGGTTTGAAGAAGATCTGAGGAGGTCACATATTTCACCCAAAAAAACACTAAGGGGTACCCCTTTGTGTTTTTTAGACTAAATTTTTGACCGTCTCAGATTTCTTCCAATCTCACGATGTTGATTAGGCAGGTCCTGACTTCCACAAAGGTGTGAATATTTTCAGCCTATCTCATCCCAAAGCTGAGATATGAGGACAAACTTAACTGGGATTTTCTCTCAATAGGTTTATTGGTGTTGAATATATTGGAATTAAATTTATGAGCTTTTTATACGTCCAATAAAGCAAAATATAGATGCAATGTAGGATATATTGGACTGACTAGGATTTTCTGATCGCACCCTTCTACTCATGTGTTTACCTAGCTTCACTGGAAGTATGAATCCCATCATGAAATTTACAGTTATTAATTTTATGCAGCAGAGCATGTCCCTATATCTTAGCTTTGGGATGTGGTAGGGCAAAAATTACCACACCACTGTCTTTGTCAGGACCTCCCTGATACACGGTGTGGGTTTGAAGAAGAGCTGAGGAGGTCACATATTTCACCCAAAAAACACTAAGGGGTACCCCTTTGTGTTTTTTCAGACTAAATTTTTGACCGTCTCAGATTTCTTCCAAACTCACGATGTTGATTAAGCAGGTCCTGACTTACACAAAGGTGTGATTATTTTCAGCCT
This sequence comes from Hoplias malabaricus, assembly GCF_029633855.1. Taxonomy (NCBI): domain Eukaryota; kingdom Metazoa; phylum Chordata; class Actinopteri; order Characiformes; family Erythrinidae; genus Hoplias; species Hoplias malabaricus. The sequence goes on along the minus strand of NC_089812.1, from coordinate 3,503,504 downwards.
ATCTCATCCCAAAGCTGAGATATGAGGACTAACAAAACTTGGATTTTCTCTCAATAGGTTTATTGGTGTTGAATATTTTGGAAATAAATTTATGAGCTTGTTATATGTCCAATAAAGCAAAATACAGATGCATTGTAGGATATATTGGACTGACTAGGCTTTTCTGATCGCACCCTTCTACTCTTGTGTTTACCTAGCTTCACTGGAAGTAGGAATCCCATCATGAAATTTACATTTATATATTTTATGCAGCACAACATGTCCCTATATCTCAGCTTTGGGATGTGGTAGGGCAACAATTACTACACCACTGTCTTCGTCAGGACCTCTCTGACACACGGTGTGGGTTTGAAGAAGAGCTGAGGAGGTCACATATTTCACCCAAAAAAACACTAAAGGGTACCCCTTTGTGTTTTTTCAGACTAAATTTTTGACCGTCTCAGATTTCTTCCAAACTCGCAATGTTGATTAGGCAGGTCCTGACTTACACAAAGGTTTGATTATTTTCAGCCTATCTCATCCCAAAGCTGAGATATGAGGACAAACTTAACTGGGATTTTCTCTCAATAGGTTTATTGGTGTTGAATATATTGGAAATCAATTTATGAGCTTTTTATACGTCCAATAAAGCAAAATACAGATGCAATGTAGGATATATTGGACTGACTAGGCTTTTCTGATCGCACCCTTCTACTCTTGTGTTTACCTAGCTTCACTGGAAGTAGGAATCCCATCATGAAATTTACAGTTATATATTTTATGCAGCACAGGATGTCCCTATATCTTAGCTTTGGGATGTGGTAGGGCAAAAATTACCACACCACTGTCTTCGTCAGGACCTCTCTGACACATGTTGTGGGTTTGAAGAAGAGCTGAGGAGGTCACATATTTCACCCAAAAAAACACTAAAGGGTACCCCTTTGTGTTTTTTCAGACTAAATTTTTGACCGTCTCAGATTTCTTCCAAACTCACGATGTTGATTAAGCAGGTCCTGATTTACACAGGGGTGTGATTATTTTCAGCCTGTCTCATCTCAAAGCTGAGATATGAGGACTTACGTAACTGGGATTTTCTCTCAATAGGTTTATTGGTGTTGAATATATTGGAATTAAATTTATGAACTTGTTATACGTCCAATAAAGCAAAATACAGATGCAGTTTAGACTATAATGGACTGACTAGGCTTTTCTTATCTCACCCTTCTACTCATGGGTTTACCTAGCTTCACTGGAAGTAGGAATCCCATCATGAAATTTACAGTTATACATTTTATGCAGCACAACATGTCCCTATATCTTAGCTTTGGGATGTGGTAGGGCAAAAATTACTACACCACTGTCTTCGTCAGGACCTCTCTGACACACGGTGTGGGTTTGAAGAAGAGCTGAGGAGGTCACATATTTCACCCAAAAAAACACTAAGGGGTACCCCTTTGTGTTTTTTAGACTAAATTTTCGACCGTCTCAGATTTCTTCCAAACTTGCGATGTTGATTAGGCAGGTCCTGACTTACACAAAGGTGTGATTATTTTCAGCCTATCTCATCCCAAAGCTGAGATATGAGGACAAACTTAACTGGGATTTTCTCTCAATAGGTTTATTGGTGTTGAATATATTGGAATTCAATTCATGAGCTTTTTATACGTCCAATAAAGCAAAATACAGATGCAATGTAGGATATATTGGACTGACTAGGCTTTTCTGATCGCATCCTTCTACTCTTGTGTTTACC